>NC_079900.1:11566838-11935001 GCF_024868665.1 Triplophysa rosa | reverse complement strand
ATATATATATATATGGTCAGTCATCATTATTATGCCCTCCTCTTCTGAAAGTGGGGCTCAACATGGACAGGTTGGTCTGACGCATTATGGCATGCTTTACAGAAGCGACGGTGTGTCAGCCAGCCAGGACGGTGTGAAGTGCAGTGTCTCCATAGACCACGGTTCAGAAGTTCATTTCGACACTCTGCCCTCTGACCGGTCTGGCACCCCACCACTGCACAATGACGCCTTCCCTGCCTCAGACATACTCGAAGAAGGAGGTGTGTGCTGCTTGCGACCTTGGCCTTATGTTTAATAAACTAAATTAAATCCACTTTGTGTTTTACAGTTTTTTTATTAAACTTTATAGCTTTTATTAAAGGATCTTTGGTCTTTTTCACTGTTGAAGGTTTCAGTTTGTAGAAATAGAAAGCGAAAGATAGATTAGGCGGGACACAATAGATGCATAGAACCTACATTTCTACCATTGTAAGACTGCAGCACAACCATGTCTTTTTCAAAATACCATTGTTATGGAAATTATGAAAAATAACAGTGTTTCTGTTTGTAGGTGGATATGACGCTGATGGAGGCCTCTCTGAAAATACTTATGGTTGGAAGTCGCTGGGGCAAGAGTTGAGAATCAATGATGTGACAACTGATATAACCACTTTTCAGCATGGAAACCGTGCTTTAGCTACAAAGGACATGAGGAAATCACAGGGTACATGTTGATAAAACTCAAGAATGCCTCAGCTCACGCGCTTCATATTTTGAATAGATTACTCTTATAGCTAGTGCAAAATTTGAGAAGGCAAACGGTAAAGAGTTATGGAGTGAAATATATTTATTTATTTACACTGTCACATTTTCTTTAATCTTGCAGACCGACCGTTGGCTCACTCTGAGGAGTCTCGTCTGGCCAATCTTCTGCGGCGAGCATCACGGGAAGATGATCGGGAACGCAGACTGGCCACCGTGAAACAAATGAGGGAGTTCATTGTGCACTCTGAAAATAAAGTGGTAGGTTAAAAACAAATTTATTTTTGTGCCGGTAAGGCTCTTAAAACAGTCATTAACAAGTGTATTTTGTATTGCTTGTTTATACAAATTACAGGTCCTTGTGAAACAGTTGGATTCCATTTTGAGTACCCTGAATGACATATTGAATGAGAGGTATGATTGTGCGCTCTATTTTTAACACAATGGGTGTTGTCAGAGCTCACTCTATTTTTAGCTGTGTTTCTGGAGTTAATGATGATGCACTTACGTTGGCTAGTTCTCAGATGTAAAAGCACTGTCGGACAAGTGTTTCTGTTTGGCCTTGTAGTAGTAAGCTCCTGCAGGAGCTCAGACAGGAGGCTGCTTGCTGCCTGGGCTTGCTGTGTGCCTCCGTCAGTTATGAAGCCGAAAGGATCTTCAAATGGATCTTCCTCAAGTTCAGTGTGTCCACAAAGGATGAGGTGAAGCTTCTCTACCTGGTGGCAATGCACAAGGCACTTGAAACGGCAGGGGAGAAGAAGGCTTTTTCGACTGTGATGCAGGTATTTATTCAGTGGCACCACAACAGAGAATCTTATGTTTGATTACTGTGGCTTGATCACTGAAGTGTTTCGTTGTTCAGTTGGTGATGAGCAGCCTTCAGTCAATTTTGGAGAACTTGGACACACCAGAACTGTTGTGCCAAAGTGTGAAGTGTATTTTGTTGGTGGCCCGTTGTTATCCACACATATTCAGCACCAACTTCAGAGTAAGTAGACTGGCTTAACAGAAGAGTTCATCTGAATCATTTGTAGTGGCATGTCTAAACTTAACTGCATGACCTGCATCCAGCAATGCAGTTTCAGCTTCTCTTTTAAAATATATTTTAAAATTTGGTATTTGAGACTTGTATTGGAGACTGTGTGAAAATAAACTCCTGTCTTTGTTTTGCAGGACACAGTGGATATTTTGGTGGGTTGGCATATAGATCACACACAGAGACAGTCTCTTACTCAACAGGTGTCTGGTAAGACTCGTTATATTTTTAGTTTAAACCTTTTTTATAATGTTAATATTGGAGGCTGATCTGTCTCAATGTGTCTTCCAGGCTGGTTACAGAGTCTGGAGCAGTTTTGGGTGGCAGATTTGGCCTTTTCGACTACGCTGTTGGGTCAGTTTTTGGAAGATATGGAGGCGTATGCTGAGGTAATGTAAAGTTGCTTGTAGATTCATTTCTTGTTTTATAGTAATCTGTAGATGTTTGAAGTCATTCAGGGTTTTTTCTTTGTAGGATTTGAGTCATGTATCAGGAGAATCAGGGGACGAGGATATTCCCCCACCCACAGTATCCCTGCCAAAGCTAGCAGCCCTGTTAAGAGTCTTTAGCACTGTAGTGCACAGCATCGGAGAACGTTTCAATCCTATCCGAGGACCACCAATTACAGAGGCCTATGTCGCTGATGTATGTATCCAGCACGAGTCATCAGTCCTCATCGATTTCAATAACAAAGATGTTTGGTGTTTTATTTGGAAGTATTTTTGCACAGCACAGTCATTTAGTGATCTGTTTAAAATCTCTCATGTTTTCCTGCTCTGTTCACGGCAGGTTTTGAACCGTGTTTTGGCTTGCGTCACCACAGCCAAGCAGGTGTTCTTCTCTGAAATAGTGCTGACTGCTGGAAATGAGTGTGTGTGTGTTCTGCTGGTAAGCTTGGACCTGGGCAGTCAGCTGATTGATGCTGTAATCTCTTATGGACTGGACCAGCTAGACTGCTGCCAAGGCTGTGGGCCAGAATACAGCATGTCCGTCCTCACCCTGCTAACACTGGTAAGAATGAACTGTCTCAATCCATTAACTGGCTGTTAGGTGAGCAATATGTCATGATCATCTACAATTGATGTCCGCTTACACACTTCTTAATCATCCAAAAATCAACTTTGTATGATTTTTTTACTCACCCACATGACGTTAGAGACATGTTTCCGGCGTCTTCAAAGCACAAATAACGATATTTAGGTGGTTTGTTTTTCGCACATAAAGCATTCTCGTCGCTTCAAAAGAATTAAACTGAGCCATTGTGTGCGAATGGGCCAATTTAACGATGTCTTTAGTACTTTTCTGGACCTTGGCAAAAACTGACACCATGGTTTCAATGAGGAGGCCTAGAAAGCTCTCGGATGTCACCTAAATATCTTTATTTGTGCTCCGAAGACGCCGGAAATTCTCTAAACATGTTTAACATCATGCGGGTGAGTAAAAAAATCACAAAAAGTTGATTTTTGGGTGAACTTCCACTTTAAAGATTTGTTTGGTTTGGTTTTTGCAGATTGTCGACCAGATAAACACCAAACTCCCCGCCACTTTCGTGGAAAAGTTGTTGGCTCCTAATTCCCAACTACTGGAGCTGCGTTTCCACAGAGAACGAGAAGTACGCCTTATAACCTCACTATAAATGAATTCGCGCAGCGTGTCGAGTAAACAGCACTGAGTCTCGGGTTTCTGTTACAGGTGATGGCAGCAGCACATGGTGTATATCATGCTGTGCTGAGTCTGAAGAACATCCCCATCCTGGAGGCAGCTTATAAACTTGTTTTGGGAGAGATGGGTTGTGCGTTGAACAGTTTGCTGAGTCTTCTGGGTCTGCCTGCTGCATGTCCCCATATACAACACCCAGCCTTCAGCCAGCTGCAGTTCAGCCCAGAGAGAGCAGAGTTTATCCTCATCTTCAATCTCAGTGCTCTCACCACCATTGGTAACACCAAGAACTCGCTCATCGGGGTCAGTTGTAATTCACTTTTTTAAAGGAATTCTGAAAGGGTTCAGCAATGATCTAGAAACTGTAAAAGTAATTACATGAAATGACCTGTGTTGCAGATGTGGGCTTTGTCACCTACCGTGTTTGCCCTGCTCAGTCAGAATCTGGTTGTGATTCACTCTGAATTGGCCGTCCATCACCCGGCGGTCCAATATGCAGTTCTTTACACCCTCTACTCTCACTGCACCAGGTAAAATTGTTCACAGGATTCTCTATCAATTTAACAAGGAAGACCATTGACTGACGTTCATGTTGTTTCAAACTTGTATTCCTTTGTCTTGGTAAAACACAGGAGACATTTTGAAGAATGTTGACTTTTTTGAAAGTGGATATTTACTGACTCAAGTAGTGCCTTGTGATTGCATTGTGACCCTTTGTTCAGCTCACACATGACAAGCCTCTCTCTCTCTTTTTCTGTCTCCCTCTTTGTGTTTCCCAAGGCATGATCATTTTATCTCAAGCAGCCTGAGCTCCTCATCCCCATCCCTTTTCGACGGCGCTGTCATCAGCACAGTTACCACGGCAACCAAAAGGCATTTCAGCACGCTTCTTAATTTGCTGGGTATGCTGCTCAGCAAAGATCATCTCAAGACTGAGGCGAGGTACACAGCTTACACGACCTCTCTATAATGAGGCCTGTTGTGATTTCATTCATCTGAACCACTGGCTCTTTCAGCTGCTGTAATCACTTACACACTGATGAGTGTAATTACACCTTTCTTTTAGACGCCTTGCTTGTTTTCTTTTGGTATGGCAACAGGATTTAGGTAAATTAAGGATTGTGTATAATTTACCTTGAATCAAGACAAGTTTATTTGTCTCTATTGGTTTTTAGGAAGCTGTTACTCACCTGGTCATTAGAGGTGTCTATGATGATGAAGAAATCAGAAACATACTCCCCCCTGTTCTCGCTTCCATCGTTTCACAAATTCTGCAAAGGGATACTGGCCAATTGTGAGTGTTTATCTGTTTTAAGACTATATTGTACTGTAGTCTGATGAATTAAAGTTAATGTGATGGGTTTCTTCTCTTTAGCTTTGAATGAAGACCCCACCATATGCCTGCAAGCGTGTAACAGTCTACAGGTTCTGTCAACCTCCTTGTCCACAGAGCTTCTTCAAAGGTCATCATGCATTCTCTCTCCACAGGAACATTCATTAGCATTGCAACTTTTTCTCCTCCAGCTCTTGGCAGATCAAAATTTGTGTCTGATCCGCACTGCTTCTGTCTCCTCTCTTTGTGCAGGTGTGTGGACGTGTGCCGAGTTCAGCTAGTCCATTCAGCAGTGCGAGTCCGGCAGGCCTTCGGGAAATTGCTGAGATCCATTCCCATGCACGTCGCATTAAGGTGACTGTCTAGAATCCACACGATAGAAAACAAAGTGGGAAAAATCTCACCTCGTAGTTGCACCTAAAGCTGGTGTTGATGCGATGGTAATTGTCAGCTTGTCTCCCAGCAGCGCTCAGAGTCACTCTGAGATTAAGGAGATCTCGCTGGCCATCCGCCGACACATGAACAAAGTGCCTAGCAACACCTTCCACCCACAGGACTTCTCTGACCTCATTGGGTTTATACTGTATGGAACAGTCCATCGTGGGGGGTGAGTAGGTGGCTGATATGTACATTCATTACGGTGGCCGCCTTTTCCCTCATTTACAAACATGTTGCACATGCATGTTTCTTTGCCTAATGAATATAAAGTCTTTGTCAATATAATTTTCATCTTAATCAGCTGGAACTGAATAACGCCTGTAATGTGGCAGGATTCTCACTAAAAAATAATTTGCGTCTAATGAGTTTGTTTTCATTCCATGTGATTTGCAGTAAAGAGCCGTGGTTGGAGCGGCTTTACCACAGCTGTCAGCGGCTGGAGAAGAAGGACTCTGCCATGGTGCCTCGTGCCCTGCTGAAGACAGAGGCTGTGCTGTGGCAGTGGGCCGTATGGGAGGCTGCTCAGTTCACCGTGCTTTCCAAGCTCCGCACCCCGCTGGGCCGAGCCCAGGACACCTTCCAGACCATAGAAGGTTCATTTTCAAATGTTTAATTAAGGATGTGCATTGCGAAGATGCTTTGTAACTCAATATAAAATTTAAATTCAACTTGAGATATGTAAGCTAAAAGGCAGGCTGGGGCTGGGCGATATACTTCAAATTTATACTTCATGTATGTGTGTACGAATAGTCACTTAATCTCTGTGTTGTAGGTATTATCCGCAGTCTGGCGGCTCACAGTCTGAACACAGAGCAGGAGTTGAGTCAATGGAGCGGAGGCGAGAGTGATGAGGGTCACCACACCAATCAGCTCCGCCTGGCTCTGCTGCTGCAGTTCCTGGAGAACCTGGAGAAACTCATGTATAATGCTTACGAAGGCTGCGCCAGCGCGCTCACTGCACCTCCAAAGGTCTGTGTACATGCAGCTATCCATAGTGTTAAATACAGCATAGAATTGCTTGACAAAGAGCGGTCTGTGAACCTTCCATGAGCTTTTGTTTGACCTACTTGTCCTTGCTTCTTATTTAGGGCATAAGAACGTTTTTCTACACAAACCGACAGACGTGCCAGGATTGGCTGACAAGAATTCGTTTGGCACTAATGAGGGTGGGCCTTCTCTCTGGCCAGCCAGCGGTCACGGTCCGTCACGGCTTTGACCTGCTCTCTGAGATCAAGAACAACAGTGCGCAGGTGAGATTTAAACCACTTCTGTATTTCACCTACTTTGCGCTATCGTTTTAAGATGTCAATCACTTAAGTGTGAGGCTGCTGCTCCAAACCTACACCATTCAGATTTTAACCTTTTTTGTTTTTTCCTGAAGGGGCCAGAGATAGAGGTGCCAATCACTATGCTGGTGGAGGCGTTGTGTGAGCTGCGATGCCCGGAGGCCATACAAGGTCTGGCAGCCTGGAGTCTGGCCAACACTGGCAAGAGTCTGGGCTGGCTGAGCTCAGTTGCCCTGCAAGCTGAGGGAAAGTAAGCGATTTTTGTTCTGAAAATAAGGAACCCAGTTTGTCAGGTCTTTTCATGTGAATTATAGATCTTATATCTTGTTTATAGAACTGTTTTACACTGTATATATGATAATGGTGTTGAATTTGAAATGGTATGTCAAAACTTTTTTAGGTTTGTATGTTAACAAAAATAAAACATCAAAGATCAGTTGCATATAGACAATTTTGCTTCTTTTGTGTGTCATGTCTTTAAATAAGATGCTTTTCAAGCATGCATATCATTTTTTACATTACACATTTCTTCCATGTCAAGGTTTGAAAAGGCCGCTTTAGAATACCAGGAGCAGCTGTGTGCTGTTACAGGAATGGACTGCTCCATTAAAGGCTTTGATCGATCTCTTCTCAAGCTCACTGGCACCATCTCGTCCAGCCCTAAACACACCAGCAACGGTGAGAATCTTAACAAACACTTCAGGTTATTCTTTATCTATATGGTGTTTATATTTGATTCTGGTTGTTTTGTCTATTTTAGTAGCAGAGGGTAGAAAGACTGTCCTGTTAAAGTCCAGTGAGTGTTCTCAAGAGGTGCTGAACTTCCTGGCCAATAAGGCGTGCGAGTGTTACGTGGCCCTGAGCGACTGGGAGTCTGTACAAGAGTGGCAGGCCAGCATGATGAACCTCAAGAAGAACAGCAGCAGTTCTGGTGTCAACCTCAAGACTGACTTAAACTATATCAGGTGTGCAGCAGTGAAGCAACTGTCTGGCTCTATACGTCTCATGATTTTAGATGAGTGAAGTATTTATGGGAATGCTTGTGTGTGTCTTGGTGCTCTAGAGCTCTGAACCGTTTCGAGGAGGGAGATTTTGCCGAATGTCGTGCCCAATTGGAGTTGTTGCCTGGGGAGGATTATGGCCGGCTTAACTCCACAACAAAGGATAAGATTGGTATGCTCACAGTCTGTATTTATCAACAGCTGGATAGCCGAACATGCTTGGGGTCATGAAAAGCCTAGCGATGTATAGAAATGTTTGTGAGGTGGTAGTGAATTTACGAAATATTGTATGTGTTGTTGATGCAGTAAAGCTTATTCATGCATTTGTGACCTCAAGACTTGACTACTGTAATGCACTACTTAGTGGTTGTCCTGCATCATCAATAAACAAACTACAGTTAATTCAGAATGCAGCTGCCAGAGTTCTAACCAGGTCCAAAAAATACGATCACATAACCCCAATGTTATCAACCCTTCACTGGTTACCCATTAAGTATAGTATTGACTTTAAAGTTCTTTTAATCACTTAAAAGCCTTAAAGGGGTCATAGGGTGGAAGTACATGTTTTTCTATGTTTTTGGTGTGTGATAAGTTGCCCATGCATGTATTAGACACGTAAAATTGCACAAAGGAAAGTGTGGGAACAAAAGATGCATTCTATCTAAAAGCGAATGCTCAACCAGACTTGCCTGAAACGCCTCGTGTAACCACACCCCGGCGAATCTACGTAACTTCGTAACATGATTTGACTAAGACCGCCCAAATCTACACGTAGTTAAGGTGGGCGTAATTGTAAATCTCATTGTATCGCCTGTCGGTACAATTGCTTTGGAACCTGATGTTCCGACTATGGTAAGAGGCGTTACATTTCTGTGAAATGCTTGCAGTATTTGACCAATCACTACGCACTGGTGAACTGGCCAATCATAGCACACCTCGCTTTTCAGAGCGATGAGCTTTGTAAAAAATCTGCGTGTTTCAGAGAGGCGGGGCAAAGAGGCGATACAAACATGCACGGTTCCACATGTGGAAAATACAACGTTTTTAAACTTTAAATGGTGTATACACATTGCGTTACATCTAAAACAAACAATAATATTCGTTTTAGCCGTGCAATATGACTCTTAAACGGTTTAGCCCCTACCTACATAACAGAGCTTCTACCACACTACAACCCATCACGCTCTCTAAGATCTCAAAACTCCAGACTTTTGATAACACCTAGAATAACTAAATCCACCAAAGGGGGTGGAGCTTTCTCATACGTAGCACCTAAACTCTGGAATAGCCTTCCCGATACTATTCGAGGGTCAGACACACTCTCCCAATTTAAATCTAGATTAAAGACACATCTTTTCAGCCAAGCATTCACTTAATGCAAAATATGCTAAATAAACCACCGGGAGACTGCATTTATTAGATATTATTTACTAGAATGATCTTGCTTGTTCTATAAACACCATGCACTGTGCTGTTTTACCTTTTTTGTGTTTTTCAGTTTTTCTTATTTTCTCCTGTAAAGCTGCTTTGGAACAGTGCACATTGTGAAAAGCGCTATATAAATAAAATAAAATTGAATTGAATGTCATAGAAAAACGTTCAGTTTCACTCGATGATTTAGAGATTTGGTCTCTTGCCTTGGCAGACCTGAAGAGGCTTCTTCCTGCTGTGTTGAGTCCAGACCCCTCAGAGCTCCAGAAGGCCATTGAGGTACAGCTGCTCAGAAGCGCTGTAGGAACCATCACCTCAACCAATCACGAACAGGACCAGAAGGTTCTCGCCTCATCCGAGTAAGTAAACACAGCTGGCTTGGATTTCCACATTAAGCTGTGTAGTGTTTGTTAATAATAGCGGTGCTCGTTTTGCTTTTGACCTTCAGCAATCTGGTGAAGTATCTGAAGCAGACTGGTCGCATCTCTTTGGGTCCCCTACGTCTCTCCACCCTCACCCTGTCTGACAACTTGGCAACCCTCAGCACCCTACAGCTACACTGTGCCAACTCTCTGGAGAACTCACTTTGCAACCAGCACCCAGAGGTTCAAGTCACCACATGAACGGCAGAAACATCCAAACGCTCAAATGTGTTTGCACATTATTGCTTGGCTCTTTTGTAAGAGATTTGCTTTTCTTTCTGTATGTAGGACTGTCTTATTCCACTCTTCAGTGAAGCCTTGACAACCTGCAAGCAGCAGGACGTTCAGCCATGGCTTCATGCTCTTCGATACACCACTTTCCAGCGCCAGCTTTTCCAAAAACTGAAAGGTAAGTCCTCCTGCACCTATGTGTGAGTGTTTCAAGTATGAGTACTTTTGGCCTGTGGACTTCTAGAAAACACACTGATTGTGTTTCCTGTAAATGAATTTATCCACGAACATTGTCCAAATGCTTCTAGATGAATAAACTTGTATTTAGTGTCTGTTATTATACGAAATATGATGTCTTGAATGGTTCTCCCAGGTTCCTCTGCTCCAGTGGACTCTCATCTAATGGAGCTTTGTCTGACTACAGTCAAGTTTGCCCGTAAGCAAGGTAATATCGCCCTGGCCACACGTCTGCTTGGTCAGTGCGGCACACCCTCAGCAAGTGATTCTGAAGATCAAGATCTGGTGCAAAGCTTCAAGCAGCTGTCACTAGAGGGCACTGTGGGAGAGAAGTGGGGACCCGAGCTGGAGATTGAGAAGGCCAAAGTTTTGTTTTCTGCTGGTAAGTTTCCATAATTTACACAGCTAAGATGACTGATCTTCTAAATTAACTTTGGTACTTTTTTCATAAAAAGCTGTCTGGTTCTCATTGTCTGATGTTTACAGAATACATGCCTATGTGTGGATATTTCCTTGCTGTCATTCAGGTCAGTCGGTATCGGCTATGGAAATGCTGAGTTCCTGCGCACTGTCATATTGTCATTCCGGGAAGAGTGAACACGCTGCCTGTCGCTCTGTGCTCACGCTGTGTAAGTGGCTTTTGGCAGACTGGAAAGATCTGACACCGCAACTCAAAATGGTGGTGAAGAGAAACTCTGCGTCTACCAGTTTCTCCACCCTCTCCAAGAACATCTCCGGCCTATTGGAGCTGCCGCTGGAGGATCAGGGAATGCCAAACATTACTACAGAGACCACAGGTAAATCTGGCATTATTTCCATTTCCTACCAACATAGGGTTTCATGTTTACATGTTTTGTAGTTGATTGTTTTTTTGTAATTTTCCTTAAATCTGAGGAATTAAATGTTTATTATGTCTCCAGTGAATGTTGGTGTTGGAGAGCCAGATTTTGTCTTGGGGCAGCTGTACCAGCTCTCCACTACTCAGGCTCCTGAAATGGCCAAATCCTGGGCTGCTTTGGCCAGCTGGGCATACAGATGGGGCAGGAAGGTTGTGGACAATGCCAGGTATTTAACCCTCTTGATCCATTAACTCAGTAAAGCTGTTTTAAGTTGTTTCATTTACATCCACTATTGTTGTGAAGTGTAATGCTGCATTCAGGTTATAAGCAACTGTTCGCCAGTGGGCGTTCCTACTAGTGGTTGCCTGAGTGACAACATCCACTGATCACATTAGCTCTACCATCTTCCTATTGGCTGTCGCTTCTGAAAATCACTCTTCATTTGCATGAAGTTGAAGATTTCTCAACTTTGTCGTGTTGCTAGACATGCCCATCCGGTCGCCAACGGTTGCGACTGCTCGTGTCGCCGGAAGTCGCCAGCTCTCCATTGAAATGAATGGGATCATTCATAATGTAATCTGAACACAGTTTAGGGGTGCTCTGATTGATCGGTCGCCGATCATTATCGGCCGATAATCACTTTAAATAGCTTGATCGGCGATATCTAACTGCCGATAAAATGACACAAAACGTGTAGACCATAGGGGTGTTCAACTGCGTATGAGGTCTGGACCGTTCAGCTCAGTAACTCACTCAGCTGTCGGTTGCCTGTCATTCCTTTTTGTTGCAGTCTGAAGTAAACTGATACAGGTACACACTGCAGATAAATTTGGTTTACCAGAGTGATAACTGCATTCTATTTTCGAATTAACCCCCAATAAATGCAGATAGTGACAACAGGTCGATAACAGTAAAATATGAGACATCAAACATAAGATCAGATATATAAATACACAGGTACAGTAGGTGGCGGTATGTCCTCTTGACACAAGCCAGCCTGCCTGCCATAAAAGAAGAATGTGTTCATTATCAGTAAGCGCCTGTTCAAGGTAAAAGTGCATGTCTTTAAAACTACCGCTTTTAAGACATTTAAGACATCAGCATCCACCATAATCGTATACTTTATACATTGAGAATATACTGATAAACACAATAATAAATGCTTGCAGTTTGGTTATTTATTCTGTATTAGAGCACACGTGAATATTAGCCCCCGTCAGCTAATGACAGAGAGTAGACAATAACGTTAGGCTACTGATGTTGATAAATCAACATCAAAAAGTCAAAATCTGCTTAAAATGCATTTTATAATGGCTAAAAACTTTGTGTTTATAATGTATTCAAATTGATTTTGGTTATTATGTATGTTTGTATTGTTTCTGACCAACAATATTAAAATGTATGAAAATACACCAAATAGCGTCTTTATTTTCTATCTTTATTATTTTAGCATTATTTTATATATTTTATCATACAGCACCTTATATTTCCTGAAGAACTGATTAGTGTGTCTGTATTCAGTTTGGCTGCCTGTGCGTGCAACCATTTTACATCATCGAAAAAGAGCGTGGCAGCCTCCTTTGATTAAATTGAGTATTACATTTAGGTTTTTTTTAAGAATTGAAAGTATTTTATGTTTCTAACGACAAATGCTAGTAGTGTAAGGCTATTACAACGTATTAAGCCATACATTTCTCTATACACAGAGTTATACTCTAAGCTGTTCCTATGGCTGCTATCATTTATGTTTACTTTCTAAAATTACATTTCATGCAGTGTGTCTGCCAAGTTGTAAAGCCGAAAGTGAACAAATAACAAAGTTATTGGCTTGGGGAAAAAAGGAGTCGACTCTGAATCACGCGAACGAGTCGTCTGTCGTTCTAATTTCAGTTCCGGGTCAGATTTGCATCAGTCCGTGTAATGTACGCCTACGTTCCATTTGCGATACTGCATGCGGTAGACCAATCACAGCAGACTAGACCATCTGACCAATCAGATCAGAGTAGGCTGACAGAAAGGAGGGGGATTAGACGGATGAATCGCCGAATTAATAATTTGAGTCAGTCAAGAAATAAGGTAACAAGAACTGCCTATTATTAGAAAATGAAAGTGTTTTTACACCATGTATGTACGTAAACTTGTTGTTGGACACTCCATAAATCAAAGTAGGACCTTAAAAATCACAAAAAACATTTAATCTTTAAAGCTACAAACTCCTTTGCATTATATTAGCCCACACACTCACTGCTGTATTTTTGTTGTTTGTTTATTTTCGTGTGTGCTAATAGTCAAGGACAGGGGGTTCCTCTGCTGCTTGAAGAGAAGAACGAAATAGAGGAATTGCTCCCAGCAAGCACCACCGATGTGGACAAGGACGCCATTTTCAGCATATTGGGTCAAGCCATGTGTCGCCCAGCTGGAATTCAGGTCTCAGAGTTTGCAGTTTTATGCAAGCTTTTGAAATTTTTGTTACTTTTCCATCTTTTTTCCATTTCTTGGTCAAGTGAGTTTTTTTTAGCCTAATGGTTCTAGATTAAGGGTTGTCAAGCTTGTGGTATGACGTCATTTTTCATAATATAACTTGAAAACATCTTTTGTGCATTTTTACTGTACTAGTCTGATAGTAAAGATAGCATATTGATATTAAAGGGACAGTTCACCCAAAAATGAAAATTCTGTCATAAATTACTCACTCTCTACTTGTAAACCTGCATTCATTTTTTTATTTTGTTGAACACAGTGAAAGATATTTGGACAAATGCTGGTAACCAAAGATTACAATTGTAGTCAAAAGTGCCCCAGAACTGCTTGCTGTTCTACATTTTTCAAAATATCATCTTTTGTGTTTAACAGAACAAAAATAATATCAAGTAATTTTTCCTACTATGGTAGTCAGTGGCGTGCAAGAACTGTTTGGTTATAAGCATTCTACAAAATATCTTTCTCTGTGTTCATCAGAACAAAGACATTTATACAGATTTAGAACAACTCGGAAGGCGAATAAATGATGACAGAATTTTTTATTTCGATTGAACTATCCCTTTCATAGTTTCATAGTTATAATGTTACTCGCACAGTCCTTACATGGCAGTTTTTAAAGGTGTTTCTTGGCTTAAAAAGCTTTAAGCCTACTGGATGATTATTCCCGATTGTCTGGTTGTGTGTTGATGTTTGTACCTGTTGGTGTTTGCTGCAGGATGAAGACATGGCCCTGCAGAATGAAGAGGATGAGGAGGATGACATGGTGGATGTGATTGGCAGACAGCTACTGAGTGCCTGTCCATGGCTCTCTGATGTAGAAGACAGTGTGACTGATGGGCTGATTGGAGTGTGGAGGCGAGTGGTTGATCGGATCTTCAGCCTGTATCGGGTCTCCTGTAGAGCGTACTTCACCTTCCTCAAACTCAATGCTGGACAGGTTAGATGATCCTTGTGAAAATTAGGCCATTCACTGGTCAGAAATTAAACCAGTCCTCTATTGTACTAAACATGTTCTGTTTATCAGGTGCCCATCGATGAAGATGATCCCAAACTGCTCTTGAACAATCAGAGCAGCAAACAGAGCAGCGACGATGTTATTGTCATGGCGACCCTCCGTCTGCTACGCTTGCTCGTGAAGCATGCTGGGGAGCTGAGGGAAGGCCTGGAGCATGGCCTGGCATCCACCCCCACTGCGCCATGGAGAGGTAAAAATATTGAATGTAGTAATAAACCCCTTCCTCTGGACATCTTGTAAACAAGCAGGATAGCTAGTATTAGCACACGAAGATGGTATAATCGTGCTTTGGGTGGATTTATATGTCTGTTTTCTCTTTAGGTATCATTCCTCAGTTGTTCTCCAGACTGAATCATCCCGAGGCCTACATCCGCCAGAGCATCTGCAGCCTGCTGTGCCGAGTGGCCCAGGATTCACCCCACCTCATCCTCTACCCTGCCATCGTGGGTTCCATCTCTCTTGGAGGAGAGTCCCAGACTGCAGGTACATGTTTGACCTACAGGCATCCTGACCTTCTTATTTAGTATTCTATTATGTAATCCGTCAGGATGTTGTAGCTTCTATAGCATTTGCTGTAAAGAGTTACCACGTGGTTTGTTGCATCTGGTATAACTGACGGCTGTCCTGCTTTTATTAGGTAACAAGCTGCCATCGTCTCTGCCCACGCTTTTGGGCAACATGCAAGGGGAGGCTCTTTGCGGTGGGGAGAGCGAGATGGGCAGTGGTCCGACCTCTCAGGAGAGCAGCCGTGGCGAGGAAATGGTGATGTATTCCAGCGAGGACCAAGCCATGATGCAGGACTGCTACAGCAAGATCGTAGACAAGCTGTCCTCTGCCAACCCCACCATGGTGCTTCAGGTATTGCTGTACAACTTGATGCTGATGTTCTTGGTGTATGATACTTTGGGAGTCAAATTCAAACCTTGTTGTATGAATTGTGTGCGTGCAGGTGCAGATGTTGGTGGGAGAGCTGAGGAGGGTCACTCTCCTCTGGGATGAACTCTGGCTGGGGGTCCTGCAGCAGCAACACATGCACGTCCTGCGCAGGATTCAACAACTGGAGGACGAAGTGAAAAGAGTCCAGAACAACAATACTCTACGCAAGTGAGTCACAACCCTTGCTAGACAGTTCAATGCAAACATTAGAGAGCATGACTCATTGTGCTTCTTTGAAATTTTAATACAATTCTCAACCTCTTGCTCTCTTGTCTCGTTGATGGGTAGGGATGAAAAGGTGGCTATTATGAGAGAGAAGCACTCTGCTCTAATGAAGCCTGTGGTTTTCGCACTGGATCACGTTCTTAGCATCACAGCCGCTCTGGCGGAGACTCCTCACGAAGCATGGTTTCAGGAGACGTACGGTGACACCATCAACAACGCGCTAGAGAGACTGAGAAACCCTCTTAATCCGGCTAATCCTGCAAGCAGCTGGGTGCCCTTTAAACAGGTCGGGACTGATGCGTGCATATGTTCTGATTATACATGCACCACATTTTTCAGTTTGTAAATATACTTTGTCCTTTTGCAGATCATGCTGAGCTTGCAGCAGCGGGCACAGAAACGAGCCAGTTACCTTCTGCGACTGGATGAGATCAGTCCCCGTCTGACCGCTATGGCTAACACAGAGATGGCGTTGCCGGGGGAGGTGTCTGCCACAGATGCGGTCACCATCCAGAGCGTAGGCAACACTATTACCATCCTGCCTACTAAAACCAAACCCAAGAAACTCTACTTCCTCGGCTCAGATGGCAGAAACTACCCCTACCTCTTTAAAGGTTTGAGAAGAGTTTTAGACAGTTAAGGCCGGGCATCGTCTTCCAAATATCGTCTTGCATTTTGTGGTGAACTGAACCTCTGTGTTTTAGGACTAGAGGATTTGCATCTGGATGAGCGGATCATGCAGTTCCTGTCCATTGTCAACACCATGTTTACTAAAATAAATCAGCAGGAGAGTCCGAGGTTTCATGCCCGTCACTACTCTGTCACGCCGCTGGGCACCAGATCAGGACTCATCCAGTGGGTAGACGGAGCCACTCCGCTCTTTGGACTTTACAAACGCTGGCAGCAGCGTGAGGCCGTGCTCCAAGCTCAGAAGGTAAGGGAAAAGAGAAAGGTATCACTCTAAACACTTAAAGAGACAGTTCACTTAAAAATGAGAATTCTGTCATCATTTACTCACCCTTGAGTTGTTCTAAATCTGTATAAATGTCTTTGCTCTGATGAAAACAGAGAAAGATATTTGGAGGAATGCTTGTAACCAAACAGTTCTTGGCCACCATTGACTACAATAGTAAGAAAAAACAATAGGTTTCTAGTGCTTCGGGCTTGAACCCTAGTAACAGCAGTAGTCAAAAGTGCCCCAGAACTGTTTTCTTTCCTACATTCTTCAAAATATTTTCTTTTGTGTTTAACAGATCCCTTTAACATCCATTATCTTAACTATAGGCACAGGACTCGTTCCAGCAGCCCCAAAACCTTCCAATGGTGCCCCGGCCCAGTGAGCTCTACTATAGTAAGATTGGTCCTGCCTTAAAGGCTGTCGGGCTCAGTTTGGATGTGTCGCGCCGGGATTGGCCGCTGAGTGTCATGAGAGATGTTCTGAGAGAGTTGATGGAATCCACGCCCCCTAACCTCTTAGCAAAAGAGCTGTGGTGCTCCTGTACCACCCCTAATGAGTGGTGGAGTGTAACTCAGGTGAGAGGAGCCCATGCTACACCATGTCTTAACCATGTGCAACATGAGATGTCTCCATTGACAAGTGTTCAACTGTGTGGGCTAAAATTGCTAGAAATAACCAGTTGGATTTATTATTGGTGTTATATAGATTTGTTACAAGTCATTGTGGACCAGTGACAAAACAAAGACACTTAAGTAATCCATTCTTGCGTGTTTAATTTAGTCTTACGCCAGATCAACTGCTGTAATGTCAATGGTGGGGTACATCATTGGTTTGGGGGATCGTCACCTTGACAACGTGCTGATTGATATGACAACTGGTGAGGTGGTGCACATTGACTACAACGTCTGTTTTGAGAAGGGTGAGTGTTTGTTCACTAAGAATCAAATCCTAACCCCAGCATACATTTTATAAACACTTAAATGCTTTATCCTAACAGGAAAGAGCTTGAGAGTACCTGAGAAGGTTCCTTTCCGTATGACGCACAACATTGAGACGGCTTTGGGGGTCACTGGAGTGGAGGGCATCTTTAGACTGTCTTGTGAACAGGTGAGAATCTTTGCTTACTTGCTGTAGTAATCAACAGTGTTGTTTAGAAAATGCATGCATATCAAATTGGTGTCTTTACTTTTACGTGCCTTTTAGGTGATCCAGATAATGCGCAGAGGAAGGGAGACCCTCCTGACCCTGTTGGAGGCATTTGTGTACGATCCCCTGGTGGACTGGACAGCTGGCGGGGAGGTGGGGTTTGCAGGGGCCGTCTATGGAGGAGGAGGACAGCAAGCAGAGAACAAGCAGAGCAAGAGAGAGATGGAAAGAGACATCACCCGTAGCCTGTTCTCCTCTCGTGTGGCTGAAATCAAGGTACAAATACTTGAAGTGTTCTGCAAATCGTGCAGAAAAACATTGGAATTGAAATTTGTTTTACATGGCAGTTTTGACAGTTTTTTTCCCCTCGTTTCTCAGGTGAATTGGTTTAAGAACCGTGATGAGATGACCGGTGTGGTGCCACAGATGGAGGAGGCGGTGGACGAGTATCTTAGCCTGCAACAGCAGCTCACACAGGTGGAGAAAGTACAGGGCAAGCTCCTGGAGGAGATGGAGTTTCTGGAAGGAGCTGACACCAGAGCGGATCATCCCATCCACACCCTGGAGCACAGGTCAGCAGAAGAATCTAGACTTGGGCCTAGTCCACACATACAAAATCGCGTCAACACGAAAATGCAAAAACACGCTGTCAAGAGTATGCCAAACCAACAGGTGGCGATATAACCCTAACCATAAAGCCATGTTGGCCAATCAGAAACCTGGAATCTGACGTCAAACAAAGGAGATAGCGGCACGCGTTCCAACATCATACACCAAATCTCTGGTTTCACATCTACACGACAACACTAAAACTGGAGTTTCTAAAAATCTTCACCCTGGCAGGAGTTTTCAAAAAAGTTCAGTGTCGGTGACCGGGTACTAGGGATGGGCGATATTATATCGTTTGTGATATACCGGTAGAAATTCCCCACATGATAGGAATTAGTCTTCCCGCGATATAAACGAAAATTCTAGTTGATGACGTATTTCTTTGTGAGACCCATTCACAGCTCATATGTGAAGCGAAAACGGGTATAGCGGTGGGCAGACGTGAAGCTGAGAAAGAGTTTGCACTAAAAGTTTGCACTGAGAAAGAGTTTGCACTAAAAGCTCTAAATCTCGTTTAGGTTGGCACTGTAGATGCATCCGAGTTAATGTTTAGTTTCACTTTCGTTTTATTTAATTCATTTAAGTATTCGTTGATAGTCATAATACGTTACACCACAACATTTAGTTTGGCTAAAAGTATTTATTTAAACATTCGTTAGATGTTATGCGCGCGTGCGCAAATTGTTTAGTATGATTTCTTGCCTGTTATATACAGGATGAACGGAGCGTCCCGTGCGCAGCTCGCGCCCACGTGTGCTTTCATAGCGACACAGCACGCACAGCACTGCTGCCTGTTTACATACAGTACAAAATGCGAGTTTGTATTACGTTATTTTAAATACGTTTATGAGCGTATAAAAGCATGGATTATTTAATTAGATTTCTTTTATCCGCATTTTTCTGTTCTCTTTCTGTAGCGCGAGTCATAGACAGATTCAGTGTATGTTGCTGTGAGAAGAGAAGGTTCACACAGTTCAAGAGAGAGTGATTGACAGCGTGATGCGATCGATCGTTTCCACCCAACAATAGAATATATACAGTTTTAGGTATGACATGATGTGTTTATTGAGCTTTAGTTCATTTAACTTTTCTTTACTACAACCTTTTGAAGTCGAATCTCACTATTATATTTTATATTTACAAAAATACTGTAGGTATATTTCAGGAGCTGTTTGATTTGGGGTAAGTTTTACTTTTTGATAATATTTGTTTTTCTGAGGGTCTAGACTACATGCAGCTACTATCACTTGATGCAAAAAACAGCAGTGGGTGGCGTTATGGATATATCGTCATTTTTATCGTTATCGCAAGAAATACCAGGAATTATCGTGATAGAGTTTTAAGGCCATATCGCCCATCCCTCCCGGGTACTGCATGTGGACAAACATTGAAAAAGCTGCGGTTTTGAAAATACCTGGCCTTAGGTTCAGCTCATTAAAATCTGTGCTTGATCATTCATCTCACTGGATCTGTTTAAAATTTGTTGTCTTAATATTTGTACAAGCATGCATTTAATGTAACAGTTTGAAGGTCCTTGCTCTCATTCTTCCCCATCTCTTCACAGGTACTCTGAGCACACTCAGTTGCAGTCCAGGCAGAGAACAGTACAGGACGCCATTCAGGGGAAGCTGTCTGATTTAGATCAGTGGATTTCTCAGTATCAAGCTGCCTTTGTCAGTCTAGAGGCCACCCAGCTCGCCAGCCTCCTGCAGGAGATCAGCAGCCCTATTGATTTAGGTAAACATAAAATTACTTGAACCAACTATTCTGGTGGTCAAGTAAATGTTAATTGCTGTGCAAACCAAACCCATTCCTGTTTTTGTTTTGGTGGTTTTAAACTGTAGGACCTCCCAGCTATGTGCCAGCCACCACCTTCCTGCAGAACGCAGGTCAGGCACACCTGATCAGCCAGTGTGAGGCTCTGGAGGCGGAGGTGAGCGCTCTTTTACAGCAGCGGCGCTCTCAGCTGCGTGGCTGTCTCGAGCACCTGCATAGCTACGCCACAGTGGCTTTGCTGTACCCCCGTGCCGTGCTGCACAGACACAGAGTCCATGCGTGGAAACAGTGGATGGAAGAGCTGGTGTGTGACATGACAGTGGAGCACTGTCAGACCATATATCATCAGTGAGTGCAACTGCTGCTTGTCTTCAATTTAAGTTTAATACAAGTAAAATGTTAACAGCTATAATTTGTATTCACTACAAAACTCAATTCCAGCATTTTAAGCATTATACTTTTTAAAGGCGTCTTTGCATATAAAAACTTGTAAACATAAAAAATGTCTGTAAAATAATTGTTTGAAAAACATACATGTAAATGGACTAAAGAGTCTTTTCTCTTTAGGTATGAAATGCAGTTTGCCCCTCAGCCCCCTCCTGCCACATGTCAGTTCCTGTCCAGCATGGAGTTGGCACTGCAGCACCATGCGGCCGAGACCAACACTCGTCTGCTGCGGCAGGTGGAGCGTCTGAAGGCAGAGGGTGCCAGTGTGCCCGTGTGTGAGGAGCAGCAGCAGGAGATTGAAAGATGCATTAAAGTGTTTCTGCATGAGGATGCTGAGCTGAGTTCCTTCAGTCAGGCTGGAATCATTATCTCAGCTCTCTGTGCCCTCACCAGGTCTGTGTGTGACATTGATAGGCTACAAAATGTAGGAATTGTAAAAAGCCTCATAACAGAAACCCAAGTTGTGATTATTGTTGTCTGTTGACTTTGTTTTTAAGTACTCAAAATGTCTGTGTATCAATAGGCGTAACTTGGTCATGGAGGGAGCAGCAGCTAGTGCTGGAGAGCAGCTGGTGGAGCTGACGTCCCGTGATGGTGCCTGGTTCCTCGAGGAACTCTGCAGCATGAGTGGAAACATCACATGTCTTGTGCAGCTGCTGCAGCAGTGCCAACTCCTGTCACATGACCTGGACATCCTCAGTCCTGCAGAGACCTTGCAAGCTGTCTACCTGTCCAATGGTGTTTACACCTGCCTCCAGGTACGAATTTTTTCTGTGTTTAAAGTGCAAGTTGTTTCGCTCACCAAATCCTGAAAGGAGTAATGTAGTGTTGTGCTCAGGTAATCATTTAGTTGTCTTTTTTGTATTTGCAGGAGCTTAACACAAACTTCCGTCAGATCATCTTCCCAGAAGCTCTGCGCTGCATGCTAAAGGGCGAGAGCACGTTAGAGACAATGCTAGCTGAGCTGGATGCGCTTATCGATCAGTGTGCAGACGGGGTTTCGCTGCAGGGTCTGGGGGAGGTTCTGCAGGCTCAACTTCGCAACACGGCTATGGGTCTAGATGAGGATGCGGATGACCACTGTCTGGAGGTCACCAGGTAACATGGAGTTTAGAAATTGGTTACTGTCTGTGTTTAGGTGCTGTTACTTCACTGTAGTCTTACTTTTGTTGTGTTGCGTCAGGGTTCTACGGGCCCAGTATTCAGAGTTGATCCAGCCACGCAACATGGAGAGCTCAGTTCAGGAAACACCCAAGATGAGTGCTGGGCAGATGTTGTTGGTAGCTTTTGATGGCATGTTTGCCCAGCTGGAGACTGCTTTTGGACTTTTGATAGACAAGGTAAGAAATTGAGAGCTATTCGGTTATTTATTTTGGTTTTTAGGAGATCTTTTGTGCAACATGCATTTGTAGGAATACACATCTTATTAGACTGATTGTTATTATTTCAGCTCAACTCTATGGATGTGCCTGCTGCCTGGAGAAAGGTGGATGTGATCCGGGAGGCTAGAGCTACACAGGTCCATTTCTTTGATAATGTGCAGACCAGACAGGTGTTGGAAGAGATCTTCTTCTTGAAGAGACTCCAGACCATCAGAGACTTCTTCTGTCTGTGCGGCTCATTTGCACAGACACTCTCTGGTAAATCACTACCAAATAGAAAATTAATAGTGTTCCTATTTCACATTATAAGACTTTGTTCCTCTCATATTGTCCAATAGGAACCTGCCCTACACCCACTGATGAGCCTCCGCCCTCTAATGGTCCAGTCCCCACAATGAAGCCCTTGTACCGTGGCTCCACTGTAGTCAGTGAGGACCAGATGACGAGGCCCATCAAAGCCTTTACCGCTAATTTTGTGAGGCAGATGCTAATGGGGCTTCCTACTCAGGCTCTGGGCCTGGCCATCTGCAGTGCTCTCAGCGCCCTTGGCATGGATCTTATCGCCCAGGTAGAGGCCAAGGACTTTGGTGCTGAAGGAAAAGTGTCTTTGGATGATCTTTGTAAGAAAGCGGTAGAGCAGGGCGTGCAGTCTGGGCGGCTGTCCCAGCTACTACTCAACAGGGCTACGGTGCTGGCCAGCTCTTACGACACAGCTTGGAAAAAACTAGA
Organism: Triplophysa rosa; assembly: GCF_024868665.1. Taxonomy (NCBI): domain Eukaryota; kingdom Metazoa; phylum Chordata; class Actinopteri; order Cypriniformes; family Nemacheilidae; genus Triplophysa; species Triplophysa rosa. Next base: position 11,912,643 of record NC_079900.1, on the reverse strand, counting down.
CCTGGTACGACGTCTGGAGGTCAGCATTGAAGCCTGTAAGGTCAGCCTGCAGAGAACTCAGCTTCACATTGCCATGTTTCAGGTAAGGACATGTTTCAGGTTGCTTGACAATGTGTATGTAATGTATCTTGTTAAAACACCAACAAAATCTTTTGTGGCTGTAATCGTCCTGTGACTTTCAACAGTGGCAGCACGAGGACATTCTTGGTGCGAGAACTCAGCCTATGACAGTCAGCCCCCCGCCTCGCTCCATCATCCTCAGCAACATGAAGAAGAAGCTTTACAAACTCAGTCAAGATGAAGCTTCTATAGCCGGTGTCCAGGTTAACGGCCTTCCTTGCTTTTAAGAATTTAACCATTTTGTTTGATTCTACTCCAACTGTGTTTTGCTTTGCCATTTGTATTGCAGGACAAGTTGGCAGCTCTAGAGGGCGGCATAGAGCAAAGGCTTAAATGGGCTGGTGGTGCAAACCCAGCACTTACCCCGGTGCTACAGGACTTCGAGGCCACTATAGCAGAGCGCCGTGCCCTTGTGATGAAGGAAAGTCAGCGAGCCAATCAGGTCACATTTCTCTGCAGCACCATCATCAACTTTGAAGGTCTGCGTACACGCACCTCAGATGCTTTGAACATGGATGCCGCGCTTTTTGAACTTGTGAAGCGATGCCAGGCCACGTGTTCCTACGCTGCCCAGTTCAGCACCTCTGTTTCCTCTTTGGAGCTTCAGCTGCTACATCGACTGGTTTGTGGTGGTCCTAGTTTTACTTCTATGTATAATTGACAGGGATAGTTCAATTTCAGAATCTATGTTCGTCTGCACAGCATGTGGTGATAAACGTTGTTTAACTTTATAAACCACATTGATGCACTAAACTTTGTCCTTGCAGAGTCCTGCCATGGATCTGTCTATTGGTGGGCCTGAGTGGCTGGTTTATGCACAAAACCACCTCACCCAGGAGATGTCCAGTCAGAAAGCCATGCAGGAGGAGAGAGAGCAACAGCTGGAGAATGTGACGGAGACCCTGCAGCTGCTGGTGGACTCCATTAAAGGCATCCTGTCCAATCACAACCGCCAGCTCGCTGATGTAAAACACCTACTGCGTGCTATGGCAAAGGTATTAATGACATTCTGTAAACAATGGTATGTTTAACTTTTTTGCAAACTCTGATTTAAAGATAATAAATGTTTTTTTTAAATGATTTTGGCAGGATGAGGAAAATGCCCTTGCAGAGGGAGAGGAAGTGACGTACGAGGGCAGTGTACGTCAGTTCCTGTCAGAATACAAGGCGTGGCAGGATAATGTGCAGATAGTGCTGTTTACCGTAGTGCAAGCCACAGGTCAAGCACGCAGCCAAGAGCAGGTTGAGCTGCTACAGGAGATCCCAGCCACCTTAAAGGAGCTCAAAGTTCAGAGCCAGAAGTAAGCACTTGCCCACAGCTCTCCTGTGATTCATTTCAATGTTGTGCTTCACTCAAAACAGAGCTTATAGGTGGATTTAATAGCTAATATAGTTTAAAATCGTTTTGCTTTTCATAGCATCTACAATGGCTTGGTAAGCTTCGCCTCTCCCCTGGTTACTGAGAGAGGAAGTGACTGTGCAAGTCCTACTTCGACAGTCCAGACAAGCTTTGCTGCTGGTAAGTTTAAGATGTCGCTTTGTTTTTCTGTCATGTGTTCAGATTAATTGAACTTTGTTGTAGCTCAGTGGTTAGAGCATGGCGCTAGCAACGCCAAGGTCATGGGTTCGATCCCAGGGATTGCACATACTCAATACAAATATATAGTATCATGCAATGTAAGTCGCTTTGGTTAAAAGCATCTGTCAAATATAGAAAATGTAAACATGTCCTAAACAGCAGTGCGCTGCAGTGGAGTGAAGACCCAGCCTGATAACATGTCCCAGAATGCCCGCAAAGCTCTTCCTCGGAACTTTGGGACACCAGTGGATACTCCCCCCAGCACCCTGATGATCAACAGTAAAGGTCTGGCACCCAGCCCCAAGAGAGCTGTGCGCGATCCTAAAACTGGCAGAGGTTAGTACAGATTCAAATGCTATGAAATGCTTATGGATCTGATCGATTTAAAGCTTTGCTCTTCAAAACAACTTATATGACCAATCATCAATTTTCCCTCAGCTGTGCAAGAGAGGAATTCCTATGCTGTAAGCGTGTGGAAGAGGGTCAAGGCCAAACTGGAAGGGAGAGATTTGGACCCTAACAGGAGAATGAGTGTCACAGAGCAGGTACTTGCTCAAGAAAGCAATTCCCTCTTTTGATCTGTTAACTTATGGCTCCTGTTTTTAATGATCCTTTGGTGCGTTACTTGCTTTAGGTGGATTATGTCATCAAGGAGGCTACGAACGTAGACAACCTGGCACAGTTGTACGAGGGTTGGACGGCATGGGTGTGAATGGGATCCTTGTAGATCACTTTGGTCCAGCGAAGGTAGAAATATACCAAAATCCACTGGGTCTGGGGCATTGGAGCCACAGAGCACCATGCGGGAAAGGGGGAAACCCTCCCTCAGGCCCACATCGGATCCCCGTAGCACAGCTGCACCCGGCGATCCAGCTAACACAAATGGGTCTGCCTCCCTGAGATGTGTGGGGAGGTCACCAAGATGGGGAGGCGGGGTGGGGGGGGTCAAGGCACACGGCTTGAACTACCCCCAACCAACCCCTGTATCAACAACAACAATAAACATCTGTCAACTATCAAAATAATTATGATTTGCAGCAGGGAAATGATTTTGCAGGGACAGTTTATCCGCTCTTAGAGCAGAGGTCTGCGTTATTTAGGAAGCTTCTTAACTATATTTGCGAGCAAATGAAAGGAAGAGAGAGTGATCCAGTCATCGATCCTCCGGCCTCTGTTTTTGGATGCCTCTGAGTCGGGCACGAGTTGCGGCTGAGCTGTCTTCTGCTGGAGCGAATGTTAGAGGGCTGTGTAACCACAAGACTCAAGGGACTCCAATCAAAGTCAGAAGGCCTTTGTCAGACCTTAGAGTTCTTCATGTCAAAAGACCTTTTCCCCTCGAGTATAAATAGGACAACACTGAAAAACTTATTTTACACTTCACTAATGTACTGCACAGATTTCACAATTAAAAGGCAAAATGCATCAAGTGGCTTTGGGAACATTCACTGTCGTGCGAGTGTGTGGCACAACGAATGTGCTTCAGGTTGGTAAGTTCACAGTCTGAGATCTCTTTGATTTGATTCTTGATAAAGAAGAAAGCCAGACGACTGAGATATGAAGCCCAGGCTCATTATGATGAGATGTGTAAATCAGTTTCTAAATGCGTTTTTTCTTAGTATGCATCTCTAGTCTTGTTTGTGTACTGTAGATTCTTTCTCCCTTTCCTTTACTACGGATTTAGTGTAGATTGCTTCTTTTTTGACTTGCCTGTGGAGGTGTATCATTTGATACATGTCCCCATTAAAGCTTGCGTTTTACTGATCTTGACCTAGTTTTGCATTTTTAGTGGGAGAAATAAGCATTGGATTGTGATGTGGTGATGGTTAAATTGTTGTCTCTTAATGGTTTTACGTTGATGAAATAAAACTATAATTAAAACTTTTTGGTCTTCACAAAAGCATTTGCTTGTATTATTATCGTTGCGTGATGGGCACTTTGACCTTTTTAGACTTTAACCTAGGATCAATTTGTTTGATGTTTAAAACTGCTCATACTTTACTAGTTAGTACATTTTATTTAATTTACACGCATTTGAATGCTGCAATTAGCCTGATTTACAATAATAATATTGTGCAACACAAGATTAAAAAAGCGCTCCCTCAAAATGTTTTTGTATAAGGCTAACAAACTTTGCGTATGGTTAAAGGGGAACTTAAAAATTAAAATGCTGCCATGAATTACTCAAACTCAAGTCGTTTGACAAGCCTAGGACATCCGTTCAACTTTGCAATGCAAATTAACATTCTGCACTTTGAAAATCAGTTGCGTTGCTGTCTATTGGAGGCTGATGGATACTCGTATCAGCATAAGAGACAATACAACTCCCAACGAGGTTAAACAACAGGAAAGTAAGGAACAAATAATACAAATGGAATACATATAATAGATGAATATTGTAATAAATTAGATAAATGAAATAGAATAATAAAATGAAATAAAACAAGAAACAGTGTATGTTTCTCATAGTTGGATCTATCATGGCGGAGTCAGAAAGCTTGCTTAATTTGCATTGAGAAGATGAACGGATGTCCTAGGATTGTCAAACGACTTGAATGTGAGTAATTCCCCTTTAAAGTCCCCGTGAACCAGAAGTTTTACTTGTGTATTCTGACGCATTTCCGAGTGAAATGGAATTTCGAATAAGAAAAAATTTAAATAACATAAAATAAGTGCGCATGGCTTGTTTTTCACTGCAATGTTATTGGATGTATAAGACAGCCATTCCATTTTGAAAAGGAACAGGCAGCAGACTGACAGGAGGAGTTAGTCAATGAGGGCGGAAGTGGATGTTCAGATTTTAACTGAAGATTATGAGGACACATGAATTTTAATAAGAGAATGACCCACACCGGTAAGCTATTTAAAATAAACGCTGATATACTTCATGAAAAAAATAGCAATTGTAATTTTTAATATCACTGGGACTTTAAACGTAGGCCTATGGTTCAAAGCTTATTTGTCCCTAAGCATCGAGGGGATTTCGTTGTTGTATCCTTCACATTTAGAAGGCTTTGCTTTAGCAGATGCATAAACCTAGTACTACAACCTAATAGCAAATATTAATCTTGAACAATGGTCTAGAAATATACCAAAGAGTTGAGGTTTAATGATGCGTAAATGTACAAAAGAGATGCTTACATGAATGCATCCTAAGTGCGCATTAACATTTAATATCCTCAAAGAAAATCGTTTGCGTCGTTTGTTTTGAACGTAAACCACATTTCCCATGAAGCATTGCGTTCTGAGTTTTAGATAAAAACATCCTGAAAATAACGGTCAGTGACAGATCGCTGCAACAGAGGGGAGTCGCTTTCATATAATCGTGTTCTCCGAAAAACACAGATCCTCAAATCTAAACAATGGCTGAGGGCGACAACAAAAGTGCAAATTTGTTGGTAAGATGGCTGTTAACGTAACTTATTAAACGTTTGCCTGGCATCGAAATACTATTAGTCGAGGCGAGGCGTGTACATGAAACGGGTTCGTTTTCCTTAGCAGTATGCTAAACAGATTGCTGCTGGCATTAGCTTGGCCAGGTTGAGAAAAACGACATGAAATGGATGTGTAATGCTGCTTGATCGGTCGTTTATTTGTAAATGTTATGCGTGTGAATAGTGAATGTAAGGTACGTATGAACTGCGTGACGTAACTTAACGATACATGCTAGCAAGTTAACCTATAGGGCTAACGTTACAGATTATTCTCATTGTGTAGCGTCCTGTGTAAAGTGCTTGGTAACGTTATGCCTACATTAGTGTGCATAAAAACGGCTAATGTTGTCAATACACGGTGAATTCAGTTGATGATGACGGTTTTGACAGTTCCGGTTTATTCTTATTCAGTATCGCAATAGCAAGGGTATTATATAACGTGTCACATTATTAAGATTAGCTGTCTGGGGGATAACTTAATCCAATAAATGCATTTGAGTTCTTCCAAAGCAGTAGGTGTTTTGTTAAGTTTTTCGGTTGTTTCACATGGTTTATGTGCAATTTAATGTAATTTATAGATTGTGAAACTGTTGCCAAAATTTATACGCCTGCCTTTCTGCGGGTTTTGACGTAATGTTTCTGTGAAACGGGGTGTAACGTTAGCGGTAAATTACCGTGAGTTCGTATTGGGGATTTTAAATCCAAACTACGCCTTTATTTACGTTATATTATCACCTTATGGCACAAAATGGCTGGCTGTTTCAACAGTAATTTCTCATTACAGAAGAAACTAGATTTGCCAGTCGATATTCTGGGTGTTTCTTTTAGTGTGTGAATAGTTTACTAGCTTTATTCTTATAACGTCCTGTCATCATTGATTTCGCATGCTTCACATTCCACCTGGATGTGCCCATCCCAGGACTTGTGACACTCCCATGTTGCAACAATCACCTATAATACCATATCATCTGATCTATAAGAAGTCATTGATCATACAGTGATACTGACTGAAAACAATCTTCTAGGCTCAAGAGACCAGTCAGCTAGAAGAGCAACTGCAAGGATGGGGAGAGGTCATCCTGGCTGGAGATCGCTTCCTGCGTTGGGAGAAGCCCTGGTACCCTGGAGTATTAGTGGGCGCCACCACAGTCATCTTCCTGTGAGTGTGCAGCATGTAAAAGCATTAGTCCTGCTTCTTACGACTTAATATTTCACTTGAGCTAATCGGATGAAGTCTGTCAGACAAACAAGTGAAGAAATGTTTTATGATTTTTACCGTCATCACTTTCTCACTTCTCAAATGTTTAAGATTCCAAGCTTCTGTTCTTCAAAATCTAACAGGATTTGTTTATAGGTTATCACGCTTTTAAGATTATTGGGTTGTTCTGACCGCTTGTGCAATGCAAACATGTTGAACGTCACAAGGTTTACCAACACGGGCTGTTTTTTTACTTATGGTACAGCAAAACGGGTGCTTCCATGCAATGCAGTTATATTGAGTATAATGGGAGCAATTTAGGTTTTAAATGGCAGTCAGATCTGGTGTTAACTCTTTTTAAAGCACTTTTTTGGAAGTGATCTTGCACCACACAGTTTTCCACTGTAACATCTTTTGTTGGTGGTCTTTGTTCCGTTTTTTTATTTACAGGCTGATCTACTACTTGGACCCCTCTGTGCTTACTGGTCTGTCCTGCACTGTAATGATTCTGTGCCTGGCTGATTACCTGGTGCCCACTCTTGCCCCCCGTGTCTTTGGTTCCAACAAATGGTGAGTGATGAAATCTTCAAAGCCTGTGGATTTAATATCATCACTTTATCACAGTTGCCTCTCTAGAGGGTATACTTTTAGGATTAAAGGGATACCAAAAATGAAAATTCTGTCATCAGTTCCAAATCTGTATAAATGTATTTGTTCTGATGAACACCAAAGAATGCTTATAAGAATGCAAAATCTGTTTGCAGGATGCCCAAAATACTCGCAAATGCGAGGTCAAATTTCACAGGGTCGCATTGGTGCGAGTGCGTTAAACGAATTTTTGCCCCGCCAAAGATTTATTTTAACATTTAATGTGATTTATGAGTAGTGTATGACTACTCACAATGCTTGTGATTAGTGCAGTAAGTGTGTGTTTGACTTCATTCAGTGTTGCGCAGACCGAACATCATAAAAGCATTGCGGGACAGACTGCTCCATATCCTTTTAAAACGCTCTCACGGAACATTGATGTCACATTCTGATCATTCTGCGCAGAGCGTAATGAAGTCCAACACGTCGGTTTCTGAACTGTCTCTCCCTCATACGTTAATCAAAAGCAAGGTCGGAAGACAGAATCCATGTTTCACGTGGCGCATTCGGAGAATATTTTTACCTGAATTACAGCTGGGTGTGAATGTGCTCAAAAACATGTTGCCTTTTCTTCCCTGACAAGTGTTCTGTACATGCAGCTGACATAAAGGAAAAACTTGTTAACTTCTATCTTTTGTGATGTCCTAACAGCTGTGAATAACAAACAGCGAGTCAATGTACGTTAATGTCCGATTCGCGACATAATGACTCATTTGAACCGATTCATTTTGTTGAAACAACTCGTATGTCAAACACTGAAGTCACGAGACTCACTGTCTGAACCCATCAAATCAGTCACTCAAAACACATCAGAACACAAGCATGCTTACACCATTTAACAAGAGGGGTTAGTAAGATTTAAGTATTTCAAGTTTATTTATGACAATGTGTAGTAAAGTACATACTGTATATAATAATTTAGTTCTGAGTTACTTTTGAGCTAGCTAATTTAATTTTATGTGGTAAAAATAAAGAAAGCCAGTGGAAAATAACAGCATTTTGCAAAGAGGGCAATAAAGGAGGATTGTGAAGAGTGACAGGTTATATTTGTGTCAGATCATTTCATAGCCAATATATAACTTGAATATAAAACTAAATAATAAAAACTGTATAAAATAACGAATACAAAGTTTCTTTGCATTTATTTTGGATTTATTGGGCTCGCAAGTGTTAAAGCGCAAACTATTTTAAAAGACTGACTGACAAATTAACAGAACGATTCATCAACTGAGGTCATTATACAAGGTCATTATGACTACTATAAAAAAGGGTGCGACCAAATTGTATGTTGGTCCAACCAACTGAGAAAGTGGATCGCACCAGTGGGAAAAATGAGTCTAGAGCCCTGGTTTGGTTATAAGCATTATTCCAAATCTCTTTCTCAATTTATACAGATTTGGAACAACTCGAAGGTGAGTAAATGATGACAGAATTTTCATTTTTCGGTGAATTATCCCTTTAATACAAATAAGCACACTTTTCTGCAAAAGTTAAATGTGCCCACCTTAATCTAATTAACAATTCTGAATTAGATCATCTATGACTATGAACATTCAAAGGTATTTGTGCAGTCTTGCCCCCTCTGGTTTCGTGATAGTCTCTCAGTACCCCTGGCGATTTCAGTTGCTCCAGTTTGGGATCAGAGTCTTGAGTGGCAGCTTGCAGTTGCTGCTGGATATCCTGTGTCAGACCACAGTGTTAATTTGACTCAGCAGAAGTCCACTGTGCTGATCCGGCCTGTACGCTCTGCACAGACACATCAACTCTGTGAAGTCTTGCTATGCACCCCCCATTCTACAGAACGAGTCTAGATGAGAGCACTGCTGTTTATTTTAGAGTCTGGCAGCATCCCATGGCTCCTAACCTTGAATATGGTCATGTATGTCTAGAAATAAAATGTTGTGCATAAGCACAAACGGATGGTGCTTCCCTGTAAAACTGTGGACTCGGAATAAAAAATTGCAGTAGGGGATTGTAAATAGTTATAAATATTCATGTTTGTGTGCTGCATTTAACAAGTTCATTTTAGGTATCATATATTATTATAAAAGACAGCCATTATTGCTAAATAAACCCTACCAGGGTGAAGACTCTCTGCTTTGCATTTTGCATCATGGATCTCATCACTGACTGATGCGTTTGCATATTATCCTTTGCATGCTTGGTATAAAGGAAATTTAAATTTTTATTTTGCTATCCCTGTACAGGACCACAGAACAGCAGCAGCGTTTCCATGAGATCTGTGGCAACCTTGTGAAGACCCAGTGGCGTGTGCTCGGCTGGTGGAAACGTTTGTTTGCTCTGAAGGAAGAAAAGCCAAAAATGGTACACATAAACTGTTTTTGATCACTTGAAGAACAGCATTGTTTCATCGCTAATGACTCATAAGCTGATTTACCACTCTGTGCAGCCTGCCATTTCACACCACTGAGTCGACTTTATCACTGTTAGAACAAACGTGAATCCAAACCTAATGTTTCCCTTACATCATTGTAACTTCTGAAGAAAATGGGTTCCTCCTGTATGTAGCGCATTTGTTTTTCTTCTCTGCAGTATTTCCTTTCTGTGATCAGCAGTCTTGTGGCAGTAGCCTGGATTGGGCAACAGGTTCATAACCTCTTTCTTACCTACCTGATTGGTAAGTACTCTGTTACATGAGAGCCGTACGCCACATTTTAACATCACAAAATGTGTGTTGATTTAAAAATATAACCAATAATTAAAAATTACATTGAAAACCTTTTTTTTTCATTAGTTGCAATACACTGGGACTGCCTTCCCTGTGCATGACATGCATTAGCTTTTGGAAAGTGTGCAACAAAGAGGCCATTGTATTTCAATAGACATAGTTCTAATTCAGAAATATGTTACTAATTACACAAAATTGATGTGTTTAGTTGGAGTGAAATATTGCCTCTATAACCCCAACTGTTGAAGGTTACTTGTGGATGTACAACTGACAGTCAAATTTTAAAGGCAGTTCATACAGAGCGTTCTGTTATTTTTCACAGTGAGCTTCCTTCTGCTTCTACCTGGCCTCAACCAACATGGCATCATCACCAAATATGCTGGCATGGCAAAGAGAGAGATCAACAAACTTCTGAAACATAAGGAAAAGAAGAATGAGTAAGAGAAAAGTCAAAGCTGGAAGAAAGAGTTATCTTCCCTTCCTTATTGTCAAATCTCCATAGACCACAGAACTTGGTTCTTGCAGAAACCAATTGCTAAAACAGTGAAAATTAACAACCAATAGCCTGCTTGGTTTAGGCAGATAACACTTGAGGTTCACATGTAATTTTGTTTGCTCTATAATATCTTAAAAATGTGGTTGGATTTTTTTTTCTTTGCCGTCAGACTCATCACCAATGCGTTCCGTTTTTTTTTTTCACATCCATGAATTTGTATGTCATAGTAAATATGGTAAGTGCAAAATATAAAGATCACTTTATTGCTTGTATTCCGTTTTTTAGCCAATAAGGCAACTACTGAATTATGTTAGATGCACAGAACACAATCAGAGGTCTTCAAATGTTGCCTTTTTGTGATTCAATGGCTTGGAAACATTCATTTCTGCACTGTTCTGAAAATTGCACTGGAAACAGAAGTAACTGGAGTGAGACACTTGTTTGTGTAAAGGAATTTCGACCCATACTGCTGTACTAGTGCTGTGTGGACCTTATGACTGTCCTCAAGCTCTGGCCACTTCTTAATCCAACACCTGTTGCTGGGCTGTAAATATATGTTCAGTTTCTCTCCTGGTCATGTGTGTTTCTTTGTGTCTACTGGCTTGTCTTAAGTTTGTCTTCTCTATTTGTTCTTTTAATTGTCATTTTTGTGTTTTGATTGTTCAGCACAATAATAAACTAAGATTATAAACTATCTTTGTTGCCGTTTTAATTCCAGTATTCTTTCATTTTGTTTATAGGCCACAACAGAAACTTTTCCATATAGCACCTCCATGCTAGCAGAGAGGAAATTTCTGGCTGGAAAGCTAAATATATGTTCCCCAAACAATGTGTGGTGTGGAATGAAATGAACAAGACCGAATTCTTAGTTGAAGAGTTCTGATCAGAAGAATGAAGTAAGACTTTATTAACTGCTCACTAGTACTAGTACCACATTGATTGGTTCAATACAGCCGAAAAGAGTTGTGCTGTGTGTCCCAGCGCCGGGTCACCCACAGAACCCTGTCTCCAGACTGTCTTCTCAGTCGCCCAGGCCCAGCTGGAGTCCTCTCTTCTCCTGTTGTCCAAAATGGCAATATAGGTCTTAGAAAGGTAATTTAAGGGTCCTTGCATACTGCAGCACACAAACATCTAGTGCTTATTTAGAAATGAGTAATGACCTCTGAATTTTGCTAAATAATTAGGAGCAGTTGATTACTGAAGTACCTGTGATAATATTATGGCTGTGCCAGAAGATTGGCTGTCCACTGGATTCATCTGTTAGATGTCTAGGGGAGGTATTGCAGTGCTCTTTGTGATATGTGGTCTGGTACAGAGTGATCTCGTTGGGGTGGGTGATGTCTTTAATCTCAAGACCCCCACGGTTCCGTGTTTTGTTCTGTTCCCCGGTGCTGTGCAGTACATGATGCTGTGTGCATATACATAACAACAGCGGTGTAGCTAAGGAGGGGGAAGTTAGGATTCTAAGGGCCCACACACTTTTGGGGCCCCCCAGAGATCTGTTTTATTAGTAGTAACAGTACCTAGTAGAAATGTAATAGAAATTATAAATGTATTATTAATTTGCAGACAAATATTTTAGATAGTTGACTTGTATGTTTGGTGTGGTGGGGGACCCAACCTCATATTCTTTTATAGGGCCCAAAATTGCTAGTGGTGCCCCTGCATAACAACACTAACATTACTGGTTGATCGATGCTAGTCTTAAACTTTTACATCTGGGTCTCCTTAATCTTGACTGTTTCTTGTATGATGCACTGTGGTTGTATGGCTTTGATACAGAAGCCCTGAACTGCAACATGAAAAAAATCACAAAAAAATGGATACGTTTCTAAAGTGGATGTAACGCAGTTTCTGCCAATCTCATATTAAATCTTGAGTACCTATAGAGTAGTATTGCATACTTTGTATCTTCGAAGAGTATTTCATTTAATCACATTTATAAAAGACAGATACAGCTGTACGATTATCTCTGAAAACAGACGGCCTCCTGAAGGTTAAATTCAGTTAAGACAGGTCACATATTCATTTTAGTCTGGGACTAGCCTTAAGCCTTGTCTGTGAAACCCGGCCTATAAATTTGTGTTGTGTACTTTATGCACGTACACGCCGATTGCCAACAAAACACAGGCTTATGACTCAGTTTCACTTACCGCGTGCGGTTGATGACCGACATCTTTTAGCTCTGGGACTGCTCCGTCTATCAGTTTCAAACGATCTCCAAATCAGTGTTATATCCACCGTTTATACACCATTCCTCACCGAAATGCAGTCAACAAACAAACACAGCTGAACTTCGCCTATGTAGGAGCACACTGATTGGCGTGTTCTTTCTCCCACTCTCCATCGTTGATGCGTGGGCGTGCTCCTTCACCTGCTCTCGGTGGTTGACACGTGGGCGTGCTTTTCCAGGAGAATTGTCCAATAAGGGACTAAGAAAAGTTGTTACGTAAGGGAATTTTATGTTCGAAAAAAACTTTACGAACCTTGGGGGAGTGTATCGAGCACAGAAATACTACATATACGTCCAACTCGTTGACCATGAGCCAGCACGTGTGACATAGTAAAGAAGTCAGAACGCATGAAACACCGTTTCAGAAGAAATATTAGGACTTTGGCTCAAGAAGGAACTAAAACACTATTTTAACCATGTTTTTTTCACGTTGAGGTTCAGGGTGGCTCCCGTACTTAGATAGCAAGGCACATACCCAAACTCAGTTTTATGAACTTCAACCTAACACCGCCTCCTACTGTGAATATGTGATACTACATGAATACAATCTGCTTTTCAAAAATAAGCACTCTGCGCTTACTGGTACAATGTCCTTCGGTCCATGCACATCTCTGGAGTGTGTATTGGCAGGTGTTGTAGTCATGTTACTAAGGTCCAGCTTTCCTGTATGCTGTGAGGGATAGAGTGAATCTCGAGACAGAAAGACAAGCGGTTGACCATCGCGTCCTCTCCCAGAAAAACACTATGGAGAAGAAAAAAAAAGATTGAAACCGTACCTACTGTCACCATGACCATCAATCGTAATTCAGTATACTTTATAATATATATGTGTATTTAGATTAAATTACTTTACATGAATCCATTTGGTAGACGTTTTTATCTAAAAGTGACTACATTTACATTTAGTCAATTCAGGTTCCCTGAACCCAAACCGCCTATTGAGTTACAGCAACACGTCACATCTTACCTCTGCGTGTGTTGTAGAATAAAATGATTTAGTCTGATCGCCTAGAATCAATGTGCTTCGATGCATAGGTCGTTTGCCCTTCACGACAACTGTGGTCGTTGTGGGACGCTCTTTAATCGATGACATGTTGATGGTTTAATGCCCAGTTAAAACTCAAAGACTCGGTTTCAGACTACTCAAAGATCACTCGAACATGAAAATCACGCTATGATATTCCTTAGGATGTGTCACATCGAACCATTTCTTTTTTTTGTTCACCGTAGCAACGTGCAAACAAACTTTGATATTAAAAAAATTAGCCTTTCAGTTTCAGTGTCTTTCATACAGTGTCTTGTCTATGATTAATTTACAGCGCAATACCCTATACTTGTACTACCAGTACTAAATAAATATGTAGGCCTAGAATGATTTAACAACGAAAATACACAATCAGATTCCCGTAGCAGTATAAAATAAACAAGTATGATTTTATAGCGCAAGAAAATGACGTAACATTGATGTGCGCATGCCTGGTAGGATAATCTGAGGGGTAGAATGAAATTTCGGGACACCAGCCCATCCTAAACCCTGGCCCCGCCACTAAACATAGCAGCCCCCTCACACCCTGGCGCCGACTCTGGGTGGCTGTAATAACGTGAAATGTCCGATAGATGGTGAAAATACGCCTCTCATGTGGGAATTCTGCATTAATATCACACGAGAAGAAGACTAAACGCGAAAATAAAGGCTTTTGCCTAATCTAACTTCTGTAAATGAGAAAATACAATTTTGTCCATTGGGAACGATGCCTGTTTGTTCATCTTATAACTGTAAGAAGCGTTCAGATGGATTATATAAAGAAGCATACAAACGGGGCGAGTTTTCTTTCCACACGTAAGTTTTTTTATATAGGCTTGTTACAAGTAATGCGAATGAAGCTTTGAGGAAATCGCAAATATGAACACAGCACATAAAAATATTTATACATCTACGCAACAAACTTTAATAGTATTCAGTAACGCAATGGTTTTGCCAAAGATGATATTGCACGTCGCTTTGTGCTAGTATGCGTGTTGTTGTATGTCTAATAAGTGGATTGTAATGTGTGCAAATTTAAAGCTACGAGAAGGCATTGGCAAAGAATATGAAAGTGTTTTTAAATGAAAGAACGTGCAGCAACGCAATTGTCTTTGCCTAAAACATGTATTGTATTGTTGTATTTGTGTAGAGCTTCGACAATACCTATCTCACATCAATAAAATCGTTACCAATAATAGTAATGTCTGGTTACACGAGTAACGTTACACTGCCATAAATAAAATAAAAACAGACGAGACAGTGGTGTCAATCTTGAAAAAGCATAAGGATATCCACCACGGCAACAGCGATATGCGAAAATAATGTGAAATGTCCAGTGTGTGGCACTCGCGATACTCCATGCTGTAAAATCCCGCGCGAAGAACTACAGCTTCCGGAAATACAAAATACGCTCAGTGATATCTGTTAACTCGTCATACTTTAACGGGTAACGTTACAGTTGCTTAAAGTAAGGGTTCTTTTTGTTTCTTTTAAAACAATGCCTGTCTGCTCAGCTTATAAGTGCAAGAAACGATCAGATAGGGAGTATAAAGAGGCATACAAAAGAGGCGAGTTTTCTTTTCACAAGTAAGTTTTAGATTGTCTGATGTGCGTGTTTGCTGCTATGAGCTGAGTTTTAAGAAACATTACAACACCCTCTATACACAACACATTTTAATTTGTAGCTGCTATATGCATTTACATGATTGCATGTTTAAAGGTTTCCATTAGCAGACGGCTTGAGAGTGAGAGAATGGCTTCGGCGGATGAGATGGAAGAACTGGTGGCCAACTGGGAACTCTGTGCTGTGCTCGGATCATTTCGAGAAGGATTGCTTCGAGCAAGTGGGAAATCATAAACGGTTGCGTCGCAACGCAGTCCCAACTATCTTTAATTTCCCTAAACACCTCCAGTGGAAGGTAAGTCTTCAGTTAATTTGTATTTTTCTTTAAAGTTTTGCTTTAATTTGTCTTATAAGTGCCTAAGGTGGCAATGTTGTCTTATTTGCTTTTCTTTTTAAATGTATCCACACCCAGGTGCCAGCTGTCAAAAGACGATCCGTGGTTCGTATTGGAGTTTAAATGACTTTCTCTATTAATTAATATAACAGAATAGTACTAACATGACATTTTTCATAATTTCGTATTATTTTCAAACCCAGTATTTGTATTTATTTTGCACGCTTCAGAATCGTAAAACAGTAGTGCCTGTTACACCAGAATCAACACCAAAGCCAGTAACACCACGGTAGTGTTATTATAAGCATCATATTTATTTATTTCTGACAAAATAACTCCTCAGTGGTTGTTTCACTAATAAATCTATCTCTTGTGTTTATGCTTTTGGCAGCCTTGAGGGGAAGTTTGTACGTGTGGCTCAGCAGGATTCTGATGGTTCCAGTTGTGGCCCTCTTCATGCTGGTAGCTTTCATGATGACTACTGTAAACCGCAGGTTAGTAATTGTTGATTTTTGGTTTCATGTTTATAATTGTAGAGCATCTTAATTACTTGTACACTGTTACATGTTTATTTTTTCTATAGAGCATACAGTGGATGAAGCTGGCAGAGGGTGATGATGAGGGTGTTGACACCAGTGTATGTAGACCTTTCGTTGTATGTATTTCTTTATATTTTAGCTAAAACCCTGGCAGTCTCCTGAATGGTGTTTATATTTTTCCACAGGATTCTGGAAATGATGTCACTTGTGATGCTGCATCTTTAAATACAACAAAAAATTCAAACAAAGTTCAAAATTCCAAGTTTATAAGGGTATGCTTTTACTTGGAGATTAACATGCATGAACTCATACAGGAATTATTTTAGTGCCACTGGTCTTTTACTCAATGTCTGCACTTTACAGGTGACAGAGAGATGGCAATGGCTGAGTATAGATGTAACCGGGCCATTTCCAGACAGCAAAGGCCCCTATAGCCACATAGTGGTCATCTGTGATTATTACACCAAATGGATTGAAATATTTCCATCAGAAAAGCCTAACTCTGATTCCATAGCCCTGCTTATGTGTGATGCCATTTCCCGATATGGCTTCCCTTTGGGATTTCTCACACCATGGGGGGCCAGAGGAGTTCAGGTCAGAACGGTAAGTCATACATTATGCTTATTACAATAATATCAGAGCAGTTACCTTAGGTGCAAAAAAGGTATTGCAAACGACAGATTTTTGATCTTGTCTCTCCTTTTGCTTACTCTTGGTGTCAAGGTTAACAGAGCACTTAGTAATATTTTGAAGATGGAGATTTCCCTTGCCTTTCACCATTATCAGGCCTCACAACTTGAACCATACACCCAATACCACATTGTCAAGTATGTTTGAAATTGTACAGATTTTATCATAATGTTAAGTAAACAATTGGGCTCAGAGCTAGAAGATCTGTTTTTTTCTCATTTTTTTCTTGTTTGCGTACAGAATGGTGGAAAATCTGGTAAAGAAGTATCCAGACAATTGGCATGTACATTTACCAGTCGGCGTGCTGCGTTTCAACTGCAGTGTTCACCCAGACACCAACTACCGCCCTCTGCTCCTCCATCGCTGCGATGGAACTAAACCCTCTACATCACCTAGAGATCAGCCAGTATGTATTTTTTAAGTTTTAGTTTTATTAAAAAAAATTATTTCTCACACAAAGTATGGGACATGTAAAATAATAATTTCAATAGTAAATAGTTGAAGGATATTTGGATGCAGAATGTCTTACTATTTCTATACCCTAGTTTGTCAGGTTTCTTTTATGGCTAGGATTGTCACACATCACAGTTAGACTTGCAAACTTTGTGTAGTTGCTATGCATGCAACAATCACATCAGTAGTGTCTGAATTGTCACATTTAGAAGTCTTACTAAATTATATATGTGATTCATTGTTTTTGTCCAATCAAGCTCAGTGAAGACAACCTTGCAAAGTGCACGTTCAAAATAGAGAAACCAAACCCTTTAAAAGAGGTCGAGGCACTGAAACGAATATTCAGTGAGTATAAGTACAATGATAAATCATGACACCTCTTTGTCAACATAACCTTCACATTTATTGTCATTATCATGTAAGTTAGAGGTCCACTTTTGTTTACACAGGAGAATCAGCTGACTGCATAGTTGTATCATGAAAGTGTGAAACTGGCAAGTATAAAACAGTATGTTATCTAGATAGTTAAAATGTTTATATATAAATCTTTTATGTGTGTACCTCTCATAAAAAGAGAACAGGATATTGATATTACAAAATAATTTACATAATGATTTTTCATTTATTTTCTTTTGTTTTACTTCTAGTGTGCCTGATTACTGTTATTGTTTTGTGACTTCAAACTGGAGGTCCAGCGAGAAAGAAGCTCAATACATATGGAAAACAATGACCAGAAAGTCTAAAGAAGAAACCTAGACTGATGTTTTATTTATTTGTGACTTTCATATTGAAACGTTATGTATCATATTGCATAGATGCCATTAAAGGTATTTAGAAAAAAATGATAGTTTACAAGCAAGGTAAAAAAAGACAAGATTTAGTGGTTTGTAGTTAACCCATACTGTCAGATTAAGGCCAATTAAAAATTATCCACAGCAATGTTGTTAAAATAAATTATGCTTTCCAAAAATCTCTTGTCACCAAACTTTATAAAAAAGAGACTGAGGCCCGGTTTCACAGACAAGGCTTAGCTTAAGCCAGGACTATGCCTTAGTTGAATTAGCATATTTAAGTCGCTTTTATAAAAAATCTTTAAAAATAAACATTACTGGTGTGAATCTTAAAATAAAACAATGGCACTGGCATATTTTAAGATATTTTAGGGCAAGTTATTTTCAGTTAAGACAGCTCAAACATTCATTTTAGTCTTCAGCCTCGTCTGTGAAACCAGGCCTGAGGGTGTTCTGGAATGTGTGAATGAGTAAATTTACAAAGGTCTCAGTCAATCTTTTCAACCTTTGATAATGTTGCCTAAACATAAAAATGTAATATCAGTTATTTAAAAACAAACATTTTGCATTACAATTATGCAGTATTCCAAGCAGTTAAGGCGCAAGGATAGTAGTGTATTAAAATAATAGAATTAGCTATGGCCGATAGAGGGCGAACGTCGTCAGCAAAGAAAAGAGTTACGGCTGCTCACGCAAAGACGTCTGGGATTTTGGAGGACTGGCTCGAGCGCTTTGATTTCCGCAGTGCAGCGTGGGATAGTGGAAGAAGTCAGCGAAACAGTCATTCAGAAATGGTGAGTGAGAAAGGAATAGATAATATATCTAGTTTATGTTGATGTTTTGTTGTCGATTTTTTTAACAATAATGGGTTATAACCAAACTAGCGGGTTATCAAAGTCGCTAGCGTGTTTAAATGCGGCTTTATACAAAGCTCTTTGTTTCGCAATATTTTTAGCATTCTGGCTAACTGTTAACATTCCCAGTTAAATCCGTCTAATTTACAGTGTCACTAATTAGATCGTGAATAAATCGCGTTCGGTGTATGATCTGTTAGCTAATATTAACAAATAGGCCATCGATCCATTGCAGTTTGTGTTATTTATTTGTAAGCTAACGTTAAGCATCTGACTGTCGCGGTGTTGATTTCATGACAGCGCTATAATGTAGGAACGGGCTGTTCCTGCCGCTGATCATTGTGGGCTGTGGCTGTTGGATTTATGAAGTTACTTATTTTAAAATAATTTAAGATATTTTGGGATTGTTTTTCGATTGCAGAGCTGTAGAGTTGATTCGCCGCCTGGTTCAGAGTAAGGTGTCAACTCCACTTTGCGGTTCTTCAAAAATGACTGTAGGAATGGTAAATTTGCGAAAACTCGTCTTTAAAGATTCGCGGTGGTTGTCAAGGTGTTGTTCACCTATAGTGTCGGTGATAAGTCGGTCCTACATTGCCTTTTTGTATTACACAAACAGCACAGCAACGCGTTACATTTCCTAGGTGTAGCCAGTAACTGTCAACAAACAACGCAACACAAATGCAGCTGTCAGCATTTAATTTGTATACGGTCGACCATGAGAGTCCCATAAAGTGTAGATCTTCACAGTTGTCACTGTATAGTTAAATGTCCTGACGAGTTTCAGCTGTTCACCATCTGCTGTTCTCTTCATTAACTTACATTAAAATGCCAGTTCTAATGTTTGCATATTCAAGTGTGGAAACATTTGAACGTTTGATGTTTATTGTGTTTCCATTAATTGGCTCAGTTTAAGTATTTTGGGTTGTTTACTCAAAATGAGAAGATATCACTTTGAGGGACAATAAATGCTCTGAATTTGTTTATAGTCACACACATTTATCAACTGAAAAACATTTTCTCTTTAACTAACCTCTTGTTTTTTCCTCAGGATGTGTTTTTAATGATCAGACGTCACAAGACAACCATCTTTACAGATGCTAAGGAGTCTACCACAGTCTATGAGCTGAAGCGAATTGTGGAGGGCATCCTAAAGCGAGCACCAGAGGATCAGAGGCTTTACAAGGTCAGCAAAAAATGTTTATTATGCACCTACAGACTTTTATTTTATTTGTAAATTCAAGGTTTGATTTTAATATCTTTATCTTCACCATTCTTGTTGTTAGCGCAATAGTTTACCCAAAAAAATTAACATTGTCATTCACCCCCATTTTGTTTTACCTTTACCTTTGGAATGCAAAAGGATGCAAGAGGACCCATGCCTGAAACTATTTTTTTTAAATTATACTTTAAATTTTATGTTTGTTTGTTTGTTTGTTTGTTTCACACGTCTATAATTTGACAACCCCAGTCCCCATTCACTTTTAAATAGAAAATAATAGCAAAGTTATTACCCCAAAATGCTTTTTATGTTTCTTTTGGTAAAAGCCAGACGGGTTTAAACGAACAAAAAAAATATATACGTATATATATTTGGGGTCAGCTTTTGCTTTAAATAATAGGTTAACGTTTCATATGTTAAACATGTAAAGCTGTCTTTATATAGAAACTACATGCAATCTTCAGGTTGTGCTAATCCCTTTGCAGTATGCAATTGAGTTTGTAGTGTTTTTGAGCATCTTATACGTTTTATTAGATATTTTCTCTTTGTTCCCCAGGATGACATGCTGCTAGAAGATAGTAAGACTCTTGGAGACTGTGGATTTACAAATCAGACAGCCAGGCCTCAGGCTCCAGCCACAGTAGGACTGGCTTTTCGTATCAATGGTCAGTTCCCGTTCTTCTGCTTGCCTTCTCATTATATGCTGTTGTTGTTACTGTATTTGTTTAATGTGTGTGCTTATATCACAGATGATGCTTTTGAGCCACTAAGAATAGAGCCCTTCTCCAGCCCTCCTGAACTTCCTGATGTTATGAAGCCTCAGGACTCGGGCAGCACTGCCAATGAACAAGCCGTGCAGTGAAGAAAGAACGGATAATAAAGGGTGGGGGGGTGGGGGTGGGGGGAAGCGGCAAGGGGTAAAGAGTTTCCAGAACAGCGGACAAGCAAATGTGTTTTAAGATGGTGGTGTCTATTGAGTTCTAAAGGATGGGGAAGCATGAGTGAGAGTGATCCTGTGTGATATTGTAACTTTGCTGAGATTTTGAATATCGCTCTCCCTGTTACCCCTCACCTGCCATCTAGCACTAGCAGCTTAACTCTCACTGAATTGTCGCAAACCCTTCCGGCATCAAGTCTTTGCTCATCTACAGATAAATCTATAGGCACAGGTCCCTTTTGATTTGTTAATGTGTTCCCCCTCATTGCTGAATGAATCTGTCAGTCAACAGTCATAGGTTAGACATTAAAACCTGTGCTTCTTATTTAATTCACACAGATGTTATGTTTGGAGAGTTAAACGTTTTGTGCTTTTTGTGTGTTTTGATCTGTTGGGGTTGGGGTGGGTTTGTGTTGGTGGTTGTAAGGTTTCACAAATGCCCACTTTACTGATTGCATTTACAGTATGCTGTTGTGTGCTAATGAGTATTGGTATTAAAATTGTTCTTATTTCTTATTCTAGAGTGCAAAGGCCACAAGCTTAACAGTTTTATGTTACCAACTTTAGTGTAAATGCACTTGGAACTTGCTGGAAATCAGAAAGGGCACGGATGCGGTCAGGTTATACCTGTACATTAATATACAGCACATGAATATGATGAATTCTGATATACAGTGGTTTCATTGTAAATACATTTTTCCACTTGCATCATTGCTTCTTAAAGTGTGTGTTGCTTTTCTTTACAGTTTTGTTATCCGCGTCTGCTTGTACCTTTTTGAACTTTTGTTTGTAGTATTGACATGTTATTCTCTGATTTTGTATTTAAAATCAGATCAGGGGAGTGTACATGCTTGTCAGTTTTTTTTCTTTGTGTGAGGCATTTTAAAATGTGGAAAGTTTCAAGTAAAAATCGAATGATCAGTAAGATTTTGGGCAAAGTTGCTTAAGTGAATGTTTAACTTTAACAAAAACGCTGACATTGTGTTTATCCCCCAAACAAAAGCTCATGGTGTTTTTGCGAACACACTTTTATCCTGCCGTGATGGCAGTGTTCCTTCACGATGCTCTCGTAAGAAATGAGTTACAAATTAAAAATAAAATCATGCTGCAGTATCTGTAACTGCATTTCAATGAAAATTAAAATCAGCCCTTTTCCACTCCTTGTCTAATGTTCAATGTCTGTTTATTATTGTTGTTTCCACAGTTGTGCTTGTAATTCAGAACTATAATTTACGTATATTTTACTGGAGAATGGACCGATTACAACAATTGGTCAACGCATGGTCTTTCTCGGCATCAAGGAAACTCGTGCAGAGGTTAACCTGTGGCACCGAGACATCCTGAGATTTAAGATATGTAAAACTAAATGTGGCAACAGGAGATTTGGATGCATTCATACAATATGCAAACAAAAGCTGGGGCAGAGAGAAGTAAATATAAAAAATATACCAAATCTAAACTTTGTTTTAGTCCACCTATACATTTGTCTTACTTTTTCTAACAATGGGTAAAGTGAATCTTTATATAGTTGTTGTGCTCAGTGTGGTATTGCACAGCATGACGAAGTGAAGCCTTTAGAAAAACTAGTAATTATAAGAATAGATAATTTGTGATTAAGGTGTGTTCCGTAATGCACTCCATGAAACAACCACATATGAACAATGCTCTGTAAACATATTTAAAGAAAATGTTAAATTAGAAATAGTTTTTATAGTCTTTTTACTCTCAATTCCAGTTGCTGACATGTACTAGTTGGTTTGCCAACCATCATAAAACCGAGAAGAATATTGTAAGTTTCAGTAAATATGAAATATCAATGCAGGCTATTATAGGGCTAAAAATACGACTAAGTGACAAACTGTAATGTGGTGTAAGTGACCACCCTCAATAAACCTGTGTTGTAATAAAATGTTTTTTTTCCCTGTTGTTTAAACCGGCCTTATATGAAAACAATTCATTATGACTACATTTAGGAGTCAGCTATCACCGGAAGATGGCAGTGTAATGCAACACAATGGATGCAAGCTGCTGTTTAAACTAACGAAGAAGACCGAACTCTAAATATTTTGGTGTTTTGGCTTCTCGCGTCGTTATGTAAATGAGCTTTTGTCCTTTCTTATCACTTATTTTAACAAAACACATATGACTGAACTGACATATGGGACGATTTTTCATAAATAATTGCTCGTTTTGCTTGTTGCTCTTCTGAATCTGTTCTAATAGCGGAATCACCGCGTGCTTTTATGAAGATACTTGCTGATTTTGGCTGAAATAATAACGTCACGTTTCTCCAACTTTAATACAATTGTATTGTAGATGGAGTCCCGTAATAAGTTTGTGGCGGCCGCAGGACGGGCGATAATGGACCTCATGCAGTCTGAATGGGAGCCACTGTCTTACTGGGAGCTTGATCAACGTCTGGACCGGGCAGTTGAGGAAATGTTGGAGGCTGACATTATGGCACAGGGACAGTCCTCTTCCGTTTTTATTCAAGTGTCTCCAAAAGAGGGTTCAGTACCCATTCAGCTGACACCAAAGTCAGGGCCACCTGTGTACGAATCTGTCTCTGGGCACCGCGCACAGCTTCCTGACCCCACCGATGGACATCCTGCAGTTAAAGTAAGGTTACTTTCTGTAAATAAATTTGGTATTTCTATTGCTGTTAATAAATTATTTATTCATTGTACTTTTTATTATTATTGTTGCTGTCAGTATGTGACCAATCTTCTGCAAAGCTCCAGCACAAACCAAAACAAGAACCGATTGTCTGGAAGAGCTCGGTTGTCCTTGTCTCACACTGTCCTCCTGTCACTCACCCTCCTTTCCAAACGCATCAGCTATCGCAATGTGTCCTCCAGTTTCCATCTGGAGAAAGGAAACATACATAGGATTTTCTTTTCGTTCTGTGAACGAGTGACAGCACTACAAGATCAGCTCATTCAATGGCCTACAGGTACGAATCGGTAGTTCATAGTTAATAATTTACAGTGTCTTTAAATTATTATCAGTCAACAAAAATGCAGTATTGGTTACTAAATGCATTTAAAAGATTCAGCTGTTCACTTATTGTTTTGAACCACATACAGGCCATAACTTTGGTCTGTTTCAAAAAATGTTTATTGTTGTCTCATCCATTTGTAGGACAGGGGGCAGTTCATCTGGTTCCTTTCTCCAGCTGGCTGGCTCGCAACGAAGGCCTGGAAGAGAGAGGTCTCCCTCAAGTGCTTGGGGTACTGGGAGACACACGCATACCCATCCGCATACTCACCGCCAAGCAGGATTGCGAAAGCGACGCTCCTGATGCAAAGAGACTTAAGACTGATCCCCATCCTGATTCATGGCTGAACTTGGAACTGGTCTGCAACAGCGAGGCGAGGTTCATTTACTACCACATCAGCAAAGGCTCAGAAAAAAACAGAGGAAGTGCATTAGTTGAACGGCTCCAGCAAAACCCTGAGATGGTGCCTCCAGGGACCTGCCTGATAGCCGGAGTTGGATACCCACTGACAGCGCAAATACTTACTCCATTTGCTACAGGTCAAAGCCCTCAAGAAAACCTTTATAATAGAGTGGTGGCGACCCATCTGGGCCGATTCGAGCAGGTGGTGGCCGACCTAAAACAGCGATTCCTGAAACTTACATATTTGGATATGGGAAACTTTGAAAGGGCAAAAGCTGTTGTTCTGACTGCTTGTATATTAAACAATGTTTTTTTGGATATGGGGGATGTGACAAAGGGACTGGTAGAGAAAACCACAAAAGAAGATGTGGAAGAGGTAAAAGACGATGCTGATGGGGTGAAAATGAGGGACACTGTCGTGAATCTGCTTTACAGCGGGTTGGAAACAGGGACTTCTTAAGCAGAACAAAACCATTTTATGACCAATGTTAATATTTTCTAAAATACCAAATATTTTGTGGTATGAGAAAAATAAACACATTTTGTATTAACTTTTTTATTAAAACACAAAAATACCATTAACAACTTGTCATTTACTTCTGTTACATGATTATGACATGAACTGCTCAGTAATGTTAACTAATATTTTTTTCAATGGATGTAAAACAGAGGCTACTTTGCAGGAAGTGACTAAGCATTAAGGTAACATTACGTTATTCATTTTGTTACATGTCGAAACAGTTCTATAACGGGATTTACAACATCTCCAAAAATATAAATCCACTCACTTAGTCTAATATGAACATACCAAAAACACGACTATTGTTGGGAAATCTTGATGTCTGGCATGACACATTCTTGAGTCAGTTGCACATTACTGTCCTGTGCCAGACAAGTAATGGCACGTGCCAGATTATTGATGGCTTCAATCTTCCTCTCTTCTAGAGCTTTTTGCTGTACCCACATGTTCAATTTCCTCTCCTGTAGCTCCAGGTACAACTGCAGTAAATCCTGAGGAGGCTTGGTGTTGGGTAACTGCGTAGCTGTGACTGAGGTAGGCGTTGGTAGGATTGGTGTGAATCGTTTACTGGCTATTGCCTTGCCAAGCTTTGTGCCATTAAGCTTTGCCTTGCGCTGAGCCTCGATTTCCTCATAGCTTCTACCCAGCACCTCGTGCATCTCCTTGAAGAACTCCCAGTGTACGCTATTGATTCCCAGTCTTTTGGCTCGTTCAGCATTTTTGCGGTATGTTGCTAACATGTTTCTCCATTTCAGGTCGCATTCAAAGGCTTTGACTGGGATGTCTGTGCAGCCATCCACCTTTAACTTTTCAGTAACTCTCTCAGCCACAGTCTCCCACAGCTTCTTCTTTTTGCACACAGGCTGGTCAAACTTTTGGTCCATTTCCAGGCGAACATGGACTAGATGCCATGTTGCTTGTAGTGTCCACACAAACTCTGAATAAAAACAATATTAAAATTATAATAGCAGTTATTGCTGAAAACCAGACACTGCACACACGTTTTGCAGTTTTAAGTTTACAAATAAACATGTTAAATTTGCAATATTTTATTTTAACGTCTTTTAAACGTTATTCTAACGTTTTATTAAACGTTTCAAATTAATTGTTATCTTAACAACAAGAACCCAATTTGTATATTTTTGGTGTGCTCATTAGAAACAACTACAATGCTGTAATAAGCATATAAAAAATACTTGTTGGGGAAAATCGACCAAAATGAAAAACTATTGAAGGTTTAGAACTCTCCTAAACAAGCCAATGCGGTTATAATGGGAAGACCAATCTATGCATCAAACTCATCGTATGTCCTCCTCGCTTGCAATCCCCAGTGCGCATACTGCTGCATTGCCTACTCCTAACTCACCTGTTTTTGACTTTTCATTCTCCAAAGTTGAAATTGTAGTCGTTGATTCTTCCACTTCAATGCCGTCTGTGACAATTGATTCAATGACCTCCATTCTGAAATTATTTTGTATTTATTCGATTAACCGTGGACTTTAACAACTCCAGCGATGATTTTCCCCGATAGTCCAAAACAGCGATGATAATAACAACGACCTTGTTCGCACCAGATCCAGCGCTGAAAAGGGTGTTGTTTTTTTACGGAAATAGACAGATCGTGCCACGGAGGATTGTGGGAAATGGATTCCACTATTTTGTAAGCGATTCATGCGCATGGTAAAAAATCAAGGTGCTTTGAATATTTTCTTTATTGGGAGTACATAATATGTTCGTATAAATAATATTCATATGTTCATACGTTTAGGTATCCAGTGTATTATATAAAGCCATCGGCACAGTTGTCCTGAAACTACAACTCCCATTTAAAGAGACCGATTCTACATATGCCCCCTCCTCCTTTCTGACAAACCTTTCTGTTTGTCGTTCTGCTAAAGATGGCGCCAGTGCTAATCTGAGGCGATTGCGCTTTGTTGCGCACAGGAAAATTG
The DNA here is from genome assembly GCF_024868665.1 of Triplophysa rosa. Classification (NCBI taxonomy): domain Eukaryota; kingdom Metazoa; phylum Chordata; class Actinopteri; order Cypriniformes; family Nemacheilidae; genus Triplophysa; species Triplophysa rosa. Next base: position 11,885,912 of record NC_079900.1, on the reverse strand, counting down.
ACGTGAGTAGGATGAAAGGTTAATAAAGCCTTCTTACTCTTCATCGAAACACCAAAATACACCCAAATAGAGTACTCTTAGGCAGCATTGTCTGTGCTTTATTCTTTGTGGCCTACCTTTCGTGGCGTAGGCCTTAATGAAATATGTCGCACTCTGAAAAGACTCTATTTCCCAGAAGTCATTGCTCGGATGTTGCGCTAGCTCTGATTGGTGAACATGGTAGGTGTAGTTTTAAATGTTTATTTCTCTGTTAGACGGAATGTGCCAATTATGTACGTACTAGTAGAAAATATTTTTGTTTCGTTTTGTTTTGCATTTTATCTAATAATATCCATTTGGCGTTGTACTTAGCCGTAACTTTATTTAAAGTCACCGAGACGTTGTATCTTTAAAAAAACTAAATAATTAAGCTTCTGAGAAAGGTGGTGGGGTTCTGAAGATTCATCATGTCCACACTTTTAGGACAAGAAATAAAAAAAAGTTCAAAAGTTTCAACCAGCACTCCAGAGGTCCCAGAATCCTCACTCACCTGGTGTTTGACTCAGTTGTCCAAAGCAAGTACACTGACAGATAGTGGACTGACTGAAGCTGGAAATAAACCCGTCAATGCAGGAGAGAAATCCAGAGATGCAGACAAGAGACTTAGAGCTTGCCAATGGAGAGCGCTGGTGGCCATTCGGACCCAGCACATCAAAGGAGGAGGCAGTAGGATAGCACGGTACCGAGCACGAGGAGGACTGCCACCTTTGCTGGATCTCCTCAGACGACCAGAAAGCTCCAGAAAGTTACTGGACCTGGCACTAAGCATCCTGGCCAATTGCTGTACTGAGAAAGGGACAAGAACAGAAGTAAGAGCATAATGCAACATTTTATCAAGTGACCCACATTTTATGTTCTTTTATGTTTGAGTTTTTTGCTCTCGTAGGTACGGAAGCTTGATGGTGTATCTGCTGTTGGTAAGTCAGTGTAGGTTTCTTTGAAAACCACATTTCTATGTTACATTTAATAAATGAATGATGTATTCATAAAGTAGTCAAGTCATAATAATCTTGAATTTTTCTAGTTGATGTTCTCAAGAGGAATGCATCTGTGGATACGGTGCAAAATCGAGCTGCAAGAGCTCTGGGAAATCTCGCCATGGACCCAGAGGGTTCAGCTGAGGTCCATTCTGCAGGTAAGTTTATGGGTTTTTGCACTTATAATAGTTATCACAAATCTTTAAAAATGTTTCTGTCTTATATTCTCAAGTAGAGTGTAATTATGTACTGTCAGCTTTTTATCGCAAAACGCTGAGCTGGTAAATGTTGTTGTCTCATTCTCTTAGGTGGTGTTCCACTTCTCCTTCTCTGTCTATCTCCACCCCCGTCCTCTCCCTCGTCCCTGACTCCAACACCTGAGCTCTCCGCTCCAAAACTGGAATGTGCCCAGTCTGCTGCCCGAGCACTTGTCTACCTTTCAGACGCGCCTGCCAACCGACATCTGCTGCTTTCACAAGGAGCTCTACCTGCTCTTGCTTCATTCATTGCTCCAGAATACCCTTTAGTACTACAGCGGGCTTCTCTTCGTGCCCTTCATGAGCTTACCAGAGGCTGCAGTGCAGAGTGTGCCAGGGAGATGTCAAGGTCTGGGGCAATGACACAGTTGGGTGTCCTTGCCTCAGGGGAAGACAGTCAGCCGTTGGAAGAATTAGCTCTGAAGACTCTGGCAAACTTGTGCTCCCAAGGCTGCTTGAGGCCACTGATTGGTTCACTGGGTGTCATTCAGAAGTTTGCAGAGGAAGTGAAGACGGATCCTCTTAAGTCGGGTGGGTTTTTCAAGGCCCTGTGTTTGTGCTGCAAAGAGGCTGTGAACAGGGTCAAAGTTAAAGAGAGCGGGGGTCTGGAGGTGCTCATTGGCTTTTTATCTGCCCATCAGAATCATCCGCTCACGCGATTTGCTTTTTTAGCATGTGTTGACTTTGTCTATGATGAATCAGCCCTTGAACAACTGCAGGAACTGGGGTTGGTGCCTCTGCTGATCAAGCGGTTGGTGGAACTTTCTAAAGAAGAGGAACTGACTGCTGGAAAGATGGACGCTAACCTGTCTTGTTCTCCGAGCTCTGAACTGATGACCTCATGTTTTGACTCATTTGACTTTTCACCCTTTGAGGGGAACAAGAGAGATGATGTGAGCAAAGACCAGACATCAGGATCTTCCAGCTTTCTCAGCCTCAGGTAAGCTATGAGTCACTATTATATTGGTTGCACTAAATATGCAACATTTTTGCAGATATCTCTACCTCTTACTTAGCGCATATTTTTACACCTGGCAGTTTGGTGATGGTGCTCATTTTTAGTAATATAATATATACTTGGTTCTTTGTTTCAATTGCGTAGAGCTTTTTTTGATGATATATGTCATATTGAATATTTTTTTGTACTAATGTTGCTCATTTTCTTTGTGTTTGGCTTCCTTTCAGATCCTGGCTGGTTTCTGAAGGTCTGATCTCCTCTGAAGGAGAGCTGTCTGAATCACCAAGTGGAAGTGATGTTGTTGGTGGCAGCCCTCAATCCGCTCTCTCGCCTTCACTACTTACGCCTTCCTCTGAGCTCCCCGAAACGCAAACCTTGCGTCAGCCCCACTTGTCTCCCCCCTCCCGCTCTAAATCCAACCGTCTCTCTTCACCCTCTTCTTCAACTCCTGTATCTCCTCATACCATACGGCTGAGAAACCTACCTGCATCACCATCCTCTCCACACCCTTCCTGTACCTCCACCCCTCAGCCTGAGCATCCAATAATAAAACTTTCCACAACCCCCTCATCTCCCGTCCCGATCTCCTCTCCTCCCAGAAAGAGATTTCGTGCATCTTCATCCTCTTCTACGTCTTCACGCTATAGCCTTGTGGCCCTGGACAGTCCCCCTATGCTGTCTAAAACCCAAATGTGCCATCATCCATATCACCCTGAGCCCTGGGCCCCAGAGTCCCCCATTCTTATGCTTCTGTCACGCTTCTCACATGCTTCAGACCCTAGCACATCACTCATCAACGCAAACGTGTTTTCGGGGCTGTTGTTGTACCTCACCCAGCACCATGACCCCAGCGGGCGATGCTATCGGATGCTAGGCAGGCTCAGCTGTAACCCAAACTGCTTGCAGGCTCTGGTTAGAACTGGAGCTGTTGCTTTGATCAGACAGAGACTGTGTGTGAGAGGACAAGAGACTGGAAACAAACAGTCAGAAAAAGTAAAAGCCAGAATTACACAACTAGGTGTGTGACGTTATATTAATATACAATTATATTGCATATTGTTTGTAAGTTCTTAAATGCATAGTTCACCCTAAAATAGAAATTCATTTATTCACCTTCCTGTGATTCCAAACCGGTATACCTGTATGAGACATTTTGAGAAATGTCTCTGTGGTTTTGTGTCCAGATAGTGGAAGTCAGTGGGGTTCAGTGTTGTTTGGTTACCAGCGTTCTTCAAAAAATATCTGTAGAGTTGTGCAGAAGAAATGAATGCGAAGACAATGATGACACATTTTCTGTGAACTATCCCTTTAAGAACTTTTATGTTATTTACTCGTCCTAATGAAATTCCAAACAGACAAAAATTTGATGCTGACAGAATATACATTTTTGGCTGATTTATACTGTCCAGGCTGCTGTTTATTCAAAGCTAACACGTTCTCTTGTTTCTTAGGTTTGGGTCTGCTCTGTAATCTGAAGGTTCAGAGTGAGTCTGGCTTTGGCTCTGGAGTTCTTACTCATATCATGCTGTCAGGTTCAAAATCTGACAAGTTGTATTGTGTTCTTTCTCTGCCTCTGATTATCAGGTATGTTTTATTATCCCTCTTTCAAAACTTTTGCTTAATTCAAGGTCTAATGTGGTATGTAAGTGACCTGATCACCTGAATCTTTGTTTTCTGCTACAGCAACAGAGTTATTTTAAAGAAGCTGCTGTTGGACAATGGAGGGCTGGCAGCAGCTCTTGATCTGATTGGCTGTCACAGTCAAGATGATGATCAAGATGATGATGGACTGTCTGATAAGTACAAATCATTTCTTGCTGCTTGGTTATATCCTGTTGAGCAAGTGTCCTCTTTCAGACTCAGTTTCTTGTACTTCTCCCTCCTGATTGGCTGCCTCTCCAGTCTTTTGTCAAGGTCCAAGGAGGACAGCAATAATTGTAGCATAGATTGTGGGACCGCCTCAAGCCCAATGAAAACAACCCAAGTTCTGGACAGAAACTCTTATAATTGTTCCCAACCACCACAGAACCGATTGTGTCCGTACCAGGAGGCAACACATGACCTAAACTTCCTTCTTGATGATGGAACCCTTGTTCCAGCCAATCATCAGGCTGTTGCTGGGGAAGAAGGAGCAAAAGAGGTTGTGTCTGACTATTTCAGAGCCCTGTTGACGGGAGGATTCGGGGAGGCCCAGAAAGCTAAAGGTGAGGCCATTTGTATCAAGGATGTTAACAGTGGGATGCTTTTACCAGTTTTGCACTACCTGCATGGATGTCGGTTGACTGATGGAATTGGAGGCCAGAGCACAGAAGAGTCAAAGCAAGATGCAAATTGTCCTCTTTTGGGATCTCTTGGCTCTGTTGGGTTGGGTAGGCTAGAGGATGAAATTGAGTCAAGCTTTCAAACAACCCCACTTGCCAAAGTGATGATTGGTGCTTGTAGGTTTTTAGTACCATGTTTACAAATGGCAGCTGAGGACTTGTGTGTTGGCCTTCTTTCATCGGCAGTGTCATCTGTCCTAAAAAGTCGGACCAGATGTTGCTCTTCTGATGATATCAGTACAGATGTGGATTTGGCTTGCAAAGTCCCAGCACACCCAGTACTAAAAAGGTCTCAGTTGTCTAAAATTAAAGCAACGGTGGCCCAGCCAACAGTGCCAAGGTCTTTGTTGAAACGTTGTAAACAACATCCCAAAGCCTCTAAACGGGTTGAAAAATCAAATTCATCTTCCTCTTTGGACAATGACACTGAAGGAGCTTGGCTCAAGTCTCTTTTGCCCCAGGTGTACTGGTTCTCACAGCGCTACTCGTACCTGCGACTGGGCCAAGCATCTCTCTCCATGCTGCTGCGGCCTCAGGGGTCCCACCCTGCTGCTCTTCATCCCTCTCTTTCTGCTGACTGCTTCCTGCGGTTAGCTCAAGAGGCAGATTGTACTGAAGCACTTAGACAGGACATCTTAAACCTTGTCAAAACAGCCCTCAGCTAAACATGCTAACAGTAAAAATTGGAAAATTTAGAAAACTATAGAAAGGGAAATACTGGGTTTTTGGTGAATTGTTGTTGAATTTTTTCCCTTCTTATTAAAATGTATTTAAAATATATCTTATAACATACTCTAAATATTTGGATCTCTGTAATCCTGAATATTTTTATGCTAATTTCCCGCAAGAAATTGTGTTTGTATATGAAGTAGAATGACCAACTGTAAGTACCTTTATTTTATACATATTGTATTTTGTGTTAATTTGCCGTCAATTCTTTCATCTTTCTTTTGCCAAAAAAGGGGATTGATGCTAAAGCTACGCCACATTTTGTTAGAGTCTAACTAGATATAGATATCTAGATATAGTATGCGGTTTTTTTTTTTTTGTACAGTATGTTATGTGAATAAGATGTCAGTGACAGAGCTGTTTATGTTAGATATATTTTTCTTCTTGTACATGGCTCTATACAGTTCATTTTTCAGAAAATAAATGAGCTCTGCAGTATTTTAGTCAAGGCTGTTTTCTTTACGCTTGTTACATTTGTATAAAACGTGTTGGTGTTGCTATATTTTCTACCTTTTCTATAGTTTTAGATAATGCTGTTCTATGGCAAAATCGTTAAAAATGTAAGGAAATATGGCATCGGTCATATGTCTAACTTAAGGAAATTTTGCACATAAAATGCTTCTGCAAGAAAACAGAATCTTTGTGTATTTAGATAAAGACACAAAATATTTCTCACAGTGAAAACACTTTATTTCTTTTCAAGGTGTTAAAGGTCTGTCAGTCACTGCAGAGTGAAGATTCTGGTGATTGACATTACAGGAGACACTGTGAAGCAGTTCAGTGTAGTGCAGACAGCAGAGGGCGTCCTGCTCAGTGATGCGGTCCCTCATAACCGGTAGGCAGAGCGTTCGTGTGAGGGTTGTGGAAAAGAGAGTGATTTCCATCACCCCAAGGCCATGGCTTAGAGACAAAGAAAAAGCTAATTGAAAATTCATGTTCTTACTGTTAAATATAAGTCACAAAATGTTTCAGTTTGCCTTGTTTTGTTTTTGCATTTTTAGTTTTGCATACAGACTACATAAACTGAACATTTGCTGATTCACGTTTTGGCACATATACAGGTAGGGGTGTACGGGGAGGTATGAGTCACCTTTGTTCGAATCTGCAGGTGTGGATATGGAACAAACTCTGGGGTGTCGTGGGAATGGGCCTGCATCTTCAGGTAAGCATTTGCCATGCAGACACCCACACCGGGCAGGGCCAATACAAAGGACAGGATCTTCCAGGTCCTTGCTGTGTATGATTCGAGTGATTAAAACATCAGATTACCTCATTTAATGTTTGTAATATATAACAAGATGCTTGTTGAAGTGTACCATTTTAAAATAAATAATGTCATACCTCCTCCTTCATGACCCCCTTGTGATGCAGCTGTGAGGGCCCGCCGGGCCACCATAGCAGTTGAAGACATGGCCATATCTGTAACACAGACAATAAACGATGCCAAAGGTTATTAATCTTTATGTATTTACAAAGATGATTATGACTGAAAATGGTACTAAAATACCTTTAATTATTCTTCTATACAAATTAAACATTGTGCAAATGTAACATTACTATGTACTTGCATTCAGTGTATTAAGGTTGGAGGTCAGAGAAATGTACTTTGAAATGTCAACTGTGTAAGTCTCAGTGTGATTTAAGGTGAAATTGTAAATACGGCAGAGAAAGAAAGCAGCCGAATAGTAGTTCACAATGAAAGTATTGCTAGATAAGGTTAAATAATTACCAAATCACTCGTGAATATGCACTACATTCACATCTCTCAACTTTTGAAGAGGTTTCTCGAATAACTATATAGCATGTGGTTGTAATCATCAATTGAAAAGTCATTCTCATTTTTGGCAATTTAATGTTACTCATGCTGCGGCCTGTTGCTTATTCAGTCCCTTTAAAAAGCTTCAGCCCTGAATGCTATTTGATATTTGAGCTTCAACCCCTTTTAAACTATGTAGCACCATTAATATCAAACCTTTATTTTGAAACATTTAGATAAGACTTATTATGATCATCGCAATAACCCACATGTCCCTCGCACAAGGACAAACAAGGTTTCTGTTGTGTTGCATTACTGCTGTTAAAAGAAGGAAATTCTTCCTCATTGCTCTTAATATTTAACATGTACAGGAAACATAGCATAGTATACATCTAGTGCAACAAACACTTACATTTTCTGCTTCAAAAATGTATGAGGAGACCTTTTTTATTCTTTGTTGTCCCAGTTATTAGCCACTTTCTCTTTCTACACCTCTGTCCTGTCTGTTTGTCCTTTGGTCTGTCCTGGCCTAAACCATGAGACTCCTCCCCCACTGAAATCTGTCTGTCTGCCAAGAATCATGAAGTTTATATTTGGTCAAGTGCATGGGCAGATCTGTAATGCTAAGAGAGGAAAGTAATGAGTACAAGGCCCCTGCCAACAAGGAGAATTCTCAAAGGTGCAGGGCTGAGTGTGAGATAAACTATGAGGAAAGTGATGCAAGCAAAAGTTGTTCATTTGCGGCTGTGTGGTCGACAGTTGCAGGGTTTATACACACGGGTTGGGTTTCTACATGCTTGTGTAAGTGACTCTGTCCTCGTATATGACCGTGTGTCAACCCACTGTCTGTTGCCTTTCGGTTAATTACTAGTTTTCCATGAGTTTGAAGCATTATTAAATCAAGCCTCAACCCTGGAATAATTTCTGGAACGGCGTTGTTTTAATGTTAATAAACAGGCTAGTTTTAATGTTACTAAATTTACGTTATTCCCGGCTTTGAGGTAGGAAATGTTCTAAATCCGAGGTTCCCTTTCGATACGGTTCACTTCGCATTGTGTTTAGCAAACGCTATGGGAAAACTCCTGTTTTATCTGTTACTGAAGCCTATTGGTTCATGTCTGTGAAAATCGCAGACCAATGGCATTCGGGCCCGCCATTATGGGCGGCGCTACTCGCCTGTATAAGTCTGGGCCACACGCCGTTCAGTACCATTTTTCTCCTTCAGCGCGATCATCTCGCTGCTCCAAAGAAGCCTTTTAACTAGAGATGGGCAGATGAAGCCTTGTGAAGCTTTTGAGGCTTTTTCCTTATTGTACCAAAAATGATTCAAAGCTTCAAAGCCTCAAAGACAGACCCTACCAGTGACATCTAGTGGTCAGATGCAATCATAGAAGCCACGTTCTAATGATTCACATCTTGTTGATTCCAGTTAACACAAAAGCAATACCAGATATCTTCAGTCTAAGAATCATTGTCCACACATGAAAGCGTTACAACGTTTTGAAATGTCACTTTACTAGTGAAATATGTTGCAATATGCAATTTAGTGGATACCTCTTATGGTGGAACTGATTATAAGGACATCCCTGGATTTAGATTTTCTGATTTGCATTAAGAGCATTTTGCGTCTCCTTATAATGAATGAAGGCACGGCAAAGATTTGAATCAGTCACATAACTTCAGGTGTTTAATTGTGACGTATGAAGCCTCAAACGTCATCGGTCACGTGATCACATACATTTGATACAAGCCTCGACACAGTTTCGAACCAGTCTTCTTCAATAGAGTAAAACAGGCTTCGAAGCCTTAGTGTCAAACGTCCCATCTCTACTTTTCACTCTCCGTCGAACTGCCCTGCAGCGGAATCTATGCTCCTGAAGCGCTTCCCCTGCAGCTATCCGAAGAGCAACTTTCTTAACGGCTACTCGGTTCAGTTTGCTCGCAGGCCTCCCCGGTTCATGGGCATATTACACTCTACGGTCTCCGTAGATCGCACACATATCTTCAAAACCAAAGTGCAAGCCCTGCTAGAAAAAGGCACCGTGGAGAAAGTTCCCACGGCTCACAGCGAGTCAGGGTTTTTCAGCCGCTATTTCCTCGTTCCGAAGAAAGACGGCAGCCTGAGACCCATTCTGGATTTACATGTTTTGAACCGCTCGCTTATGAAACGGCCATTCAAAATGCTCACTGCCAAACGGATTATTGCCCAAATCCGTCCGGGGGACTGGTTTATATCTGTGGATCGGAAAGATGCTTATTTTCACATCCCGATAGCACCCCGACACAGACTGCTCTTGGGATTCGCGTTCGAGGGGACAGCATACCAATACACGGTCCTACCCTTCGGGCTCTCTCTCGCCCCGCATACATTTGCCAAATTTGTGGATGCTGCGCTTGCCCCACTGAGACAGACGGGCATCCGCATTTTGAATTATCTTGACGACTGGTTGATTTTAGCTCAGTCGGAATGGGAAATAGGCATGAACATGGCCACCGTCCTCCGGCATTTGGAGGATTTGGGGTTCAAAATCAACCTCGGCAAGAGCTTGCTAACCCCCACTCAACGAATTTCATTCTTAGGCATGATGCTCGACGCAGATTTGAGCCTGGCTAATGCCAGAACATGCATTGGCAGTCAGACACACAGCGGCTTCATTTAGAGTGGGTTCTTTTGTCCCGCTCAAGAGGTTTCAGAAAATGCTAGGTCTCATTGCTGCAGCTTCCCCGCTCATTCCGCTGGGTCTGCTCCGCATGCGACAGCTGCAAATTTGGTTGAAAGCGAGAGTCCCGCTTCGAGCATGGAAGTCGGGAAGGTTGATGCTCAAAGTGACGCACGACTGCCATGCCGCCCTGGAAATCCCCTCACATATTCCTCACAGGCATGGAGCTCGACTCGGTATGCAGAAGGAAAGTGGTGATGACATATGCCTTAAAGATGGGCTGGGGAGTGCTGTGCGACTGCAAACCCGCGTCAGGCACATGGACGCTCCCCCGTCATGGCTACATATCAACCACCTCGAAATGCTGGCAGTGATATTAGCATTCCCACACTAACAATCGAAACTCCAACGCCATCTCTTTCTAGTACAATCGGACAACATGACTGTGGTTTCGCTTATAAATCACCAGGGAGGATTGCGGTCTCGCCCGTTAAATAGACTGGCGAGCCGCTTCCCCTTTTGGGCTCAGTGGAATGTCCGCTTGGTCAGAGCTACGCACATCCCGAGCACAGAGAACACAGATCTTGCAAAGGTCCACCGCCGGGGAATGGAGGCTCCAACCCAGGATGGTCGAGAAAATTTGGAGCATTTTCAGTCAGGTGGACATCTATACTTGTTCGCATCAGAGGAGAATGCCCACTGCCTGTTGCACTTCTCGAGGAAGAACGACTCTCTAGCCCAGAGCTGGCCGTCTGTATGCCCTTTCAACCCGTTGGGACAAATGCACAGTGCTACGGGTTGCCCCTCACTGGCAGAACCAGCCATGGTTCCCCGAGTTAATCCGGATTCTGTCGGCAGCTCCATGGTGAATTCCGCCGAGGAGAGACCTGCTCTCCCAGCCGAGCGGAACAATTTGGCATCCCCGGCTTGAGCTGTGGAACCTGCATGTATGGCCTCTCGACGAGAGTCTCCTCCCCTTCTGTGAGGAGTTTTAACTACAATAACCGAGGCTAGAATCCCTTCCACAAGGTGCCTATACCTGCAAAAGGTGGAGCATAGACCCTTTGAGCTGTGAGACAGTTCACATTCTCTCCTTTCTACAAGAGTTGTTGGACGGTGACCGTGCCCCCTCCACTGTCAAGGTCTACACAGCGGCTATAGCAGCGAACCACGCCCCCATGGCCGGCTGTTCAATTGGGAAACACAATCTGATCGTTAAGTTTCTCAGAGGTGTGAGGAGGTTAAATCCTCCCCAGGCGCTTTCAGTCCAGCTCTGGGAGCTCTCCATCAACCTGAGAGCTCTGCTCGGACCACTGTTCGAGCCACTTGAGTCTACTGACTTGCGATCTCTCTCACTGAAAACCATCCTCCTCCTTGCACTGGCATCGATTAAGCAAGTCAGGGATCTACATGCCTTTTTCGGTCAAACCGTCAAGTCTACAATTCAGTCCTAACGACATTAAGGTGGTCCTTAGACCGAAAGCGGGATGCTTCCCCAAGGTTTTATCCATCCCATTTAGGGTGCAAGTGGTTTCACTGCTAGCTCTCCCCCCGGCGGACAACAGGCAGCCACCACACCCACTCTGCCCTGTCAGAGCACTTAGAGTGTACACCGAGTGTTCTGTCCAGTACAGGAGGTCAGAAAAGCTGTTTGTAAGCTTCGCAGATCACATGCTGGGTTTTCCTATCTCGAAGCAAAGATTGTCCAGATGGATCATAGATGCCGTCACGGCGGCTTACGAGTCCCTGAATTTGCCATGTCTGTTACGGGTGAAAGCCCACTCTACCAGAGGCATGGCTTCCTCCTGGGCATGGTCTACAGGGATATCTACTGTATATTGGACATTTGCGCGACGGCCGGTTGGTCCTCGCCGTCCAAACTTCACCACCTTCACAATTGCCCGGTCTCCGGTTTGCAAGCATTCTTCAATTCTGTCGTAGCATGGTGTGATGGGATATGATTCCCATAGAGTTTGTTAAACGCAATGCGAAGTGAACCATATCGAAAGGGAATGATAAGGTTACTCATGTAACCCCAGTTCCCTGAGATAACGGGAATGAGCATTATGTAGCAGGCTGTGTGTTTTTACATCACACTTCAGTCGAATAAGGGTACTGACCGGCATTCAGCCTGGACTTATATAGGCGAGCGGGCCCGAACGCCATTGGTCTGTGATTTTCACAGACGTGAACCAAAAGGCCAAAAGGGAATTGTCAATCATTTGTCACGACACATTAAAGAGCTCAAAAACGGTATGTATTGTTTGAATTTAGTAACTTACTATACATAAGAGACTTTCTTTCCCTTTCGTGCTGTGAAAATACTTTAAAGTTTGTTAAATATATTTCACGTAATAAAACTTGGCGCTATGTTACAGGAGGAGTGCGACGCCAAATGACGCATCTTGCTGAGGACGTTGATCGATCTGCCCCATTTAGAGATGTCTGAATTTGAGCGCCGTTCCAGTCGTTATTTCTAGGTTTGAGGTGGGAAATATTTTAAATCTGAGCTGTCACGAACGCAACTTTGTATGGGGCTTCTTGGCCCACCTATATTAAATAGGATATTAGTGATAGGACGCATGTAACGTTTCAAGGGACGTCAGGATGTACTTTTTAGACTAATCATTATATGTCGTTGAGGAATTAAATGACTGATTATTGTTAGTTGTATATTTTTTTAATTAACAAGCATGAAACATGAGTGAGATATGCAGTGTAGTGATTTTACAAGTCAGGTGGAGTCGTGTGTCCCCTTTTGCTGGCTGCTGCATGTTTTGTCTCAAAGGGGTGATGCTTATCTCACCAGCCATCCTGGTTAACATGTAACCCAAAATACGAAATATTATTCAGTGCAATCTTAATGTTCATCAGTGATTTAGTCCACTGAGAGTGTACCCCAATAAAAAGGGCAAATCAATAGCTATGATAATTAGAGTACAACTTCATCTGTTTTTGTTTTTAACTTGACTAAACTGACCTTTCTTGACAAAAAATGAGATGTGACGTTAAAGTGGAAACTGTTGGATTTTTTGGGTCATGAAGGGTAGTGTAGACTGAGTAGTGGTTAAAGCTCTGGGTTGGTAAAGGAAAGATTGCAGGTTCCGCCCTGGAAGAGATGATTCATATTGTATTGTCATTGTGCCTTTAAGACACTTAAGACCCCAGCACCCTCTTGTCTTTAGGTAGCCAAATGACTAAAAACAAAGTAGCCAAATGACTAATTAGCAATTATATGGCTACATTGTGTAATCTATCTTTTGGCTAGTCAAGATGTAGGTTAATGTGTGTTGGGGTGGATGTTCTAGTATGTTTGTGCATATCTGCATGAGTAAGTGTGAAAAACACGTGCACATTGTTTCACACTTTTTTGATGAGCTTGTGTATGTGAAAGCTTTAGTATTTGTAACCCAACACCCAATAACACAACAACAATTCATGTAGCTTAGTAAATCTCACAAAAATAAACAGTTATATTAACTTAATAAAATCTTTTAAAATCATTTTAGTGGGGCATATTAAAAAAAGTACACATATTATTTAAGTTTTTTTAATTATATTCACAATATTACGATATTATATTTTTAATATACACTTAATATTTTTGCTGAATTCTAATATAAATATTTGAGTCATTCACATAGGCCTATACTTCATTTTTACTTACATTTACACTATTTAAACAGTGTATTTAACTGATTTCACAGCTTTAAAATTTACTCAAATTTTTCAGTTTAAATTGTTTCGCGTAAAATCACCGTAAATGTTTTTTAAGTGAAGTCTTGCACAGCCAGACCTTTGATTGTCGCTTTTTTCTGCAGCTTAAACTGGACAAAAACGCTCACTTAGACAGGAAGAACCAACTAGTATGCATTGCGATCACTCACATTTTGTTTTGTACATGTAACTTAAAGGCGCAGTTGCAAAATACCACAATACACCAGCATGGAAGATGAACAACAAACGATAGTAGAGAATAGATAAAATGCGGTAAAATAGGGGAAACTTGTCCTTGTGGAGTTTGCAAGTCAGCCCATCAGATTAGCACTCGCTAGATGAAGAATGTCTCTTTGTGTGCTGTATGCATCAGACGGTTATTGAGCAGACTGTGTGTGTGACGTCTGAGACTACAGCAATCCAAAGTGTGAATCTCTTTTGCACACTGTTAGGAGATTCTTTATCATCACTGTCTGCACAACTTCCATTTCCAAAACAAACATACAGTATATATAGCGCCAGGCATGAAGTCAGCCTGCGGCCTAGGCAGCGTAAAAGTAGCCAGTTCAAGGATCTAGTCCAGTGATATAGTGGGCATATATGCATAGACACTCACAAAATACATACAGTTCTACAAAAAAGAGATTTAAAGGCATAGTCCACTCAAAAATGAAAATTCTGTCATCATTTACTCACCCTCAAGTTGTTCTAAACCTATACATTTCTTTGTATACATTTCTCAAAGAAAGATATTTGGAAGAATGTTAGCAACTGACATTTGCGGACATCAGTGACTACCATAGTAGGAAAAATTAAAACGGAAGTCAAAGGTGCCTCTAGAACTGTTTGCTTTCCTAAACTCCTCAAAATATCTTATTTTGTGTTTAACAGAACTAAAAAAACTGGATTGATAGTAAAATATCAGGCAAAAAGAGGCTCACATTCACACAGTTTTTATTGAGTTTAGAGCTCTCTCCCTCTCTCTCTCTCTCTCTCTCTCTCCCTCTCTGTCTCTCTGTCTCCATTAATTTCACATACACCCGTTTCTATAAACTTGGCACATTTCTTGGTTTCAGGCGACATGTAGACTCAACACAGTAGAACGTGTGTATACACAGTGTAGTAAAGATTTCTTTGGTTTTGACTGGATCCACAGTAAAGAATAAAGAAATCTTCAACCATGAAACTGGTCAAAAGCACAACACTATATCATCACTGCCACAGTAGAATTTTTCCAGCATGAGTTAGAGAACATGCCAGCAACAGTTGCTGGTCAATGTCTCGAGAGGATGAATGTACTTAATTTGTATATCCTGCTATTCCTCTTTATTTCTCGTTACTCCTCTATTTTTTCCTTGACTGCTTTGTTTTTTTTATTGCTGGTCGTTCTCATGTTTAGTTCTAGTGTGTTTGGCTGCTCATGATGCGATTAAGGAAATCGACATTGTGGGATTTCTGAATTGAATGGGCATTGTCGTACACATATGTCTCTCTAGTTTCAATATCCCTCCCATATTAAGATTCATTTAAGGAAAATGTATACAGATTTTTTAATTCCTTAAATATTCTTAAAAAATAAGCTTAAAGTGTGTCATTTCTTTGCCACTATCCACAACTCGGGGCACTCAAACAAATATATTGTAATTTTTTTGTTGTTGACGCTAATGGTGTACAAATAACACTTCACATTTTACCTGAAAAGAAGTTTTTAAAGGCAACAGACAAATATAAACAGCCACATGCAATTTAAATGTTTATGTCTGTAAGAAATACACAGTAATAATAGTATAATATCTATTATGAATCACTTTCAGGCACTGAGACTGTCAGCTTTAAACATATATGTTTGAAAAGAGGTTTAAAGCTGGGTGCTTGTTCTCTCTAACAAATAAATCAGAAATCATCATTAACATCTCACTTGTTCTTGCAGTCTCACTTCTCTGTATGTCTTGGACCTGGGCAGGGGTGTGCAAGTCTGTTTTTAGGAAAGACCGGGTGTAGACGCTTGAGTAAATCTTTGACATGGGGGAATCCACCACTAATATGGTCACTGTCTGACTCTGACTGTGTTTGCAGGATACTGGAATGTAGGAATATAACTGGATGGGGAAAGCATTTATTTTCACATTGTACTCAATAGAAGAGAGACGTGCATGTAGAGTGAATATATGGTATGTATTTAATAGGCTGTCTGTCTTTGTTGACCTTTCTTTCACATACTATTTTATTTCAATTGTGAACACATTTGAAAACTAAAAACTAAAAGAAGATGCTTTAATATTTACCACACCTGGACACTGGAAATAAACGTGTTTGTTGTTTTTGTAGAATTATTTATTAAGCATTTTTCTTTTAGCTCAGACCATTGCATTGTAATGGCCTGAAATTCAAGCTTCACTACGCACTTTCAATTTGGGCAAACATTATGACTCAAAATGACTAAAAAATGATTTGTAAAAAGTTAATATAAGAGACAAGTGTCTGAAAATTCGCCATGTTTCTGTGGTTCAGTGTGTTTTCCCGACATTTACGGCAAGCTCAGTGGAGCGCAACACTAACACAGCACCAGCGCAGGTGTTAGCGGAGTGACTGCCGTACCTGTACATGAGCTGAAAACACAGCATGTTAAACTAGACTGTACGTTTATGTGCGAGTATAACATAGTTAAATATTGCTAACGTGAGAAGGCTAGCACTGGAAAGGTTTATTATGCAACCTGAGCATATAAGACGAGTTTTAGAGTAATACGTGTGTTTCAGCTGATAAACACTCATTTACTGCAGATAAACACATTCTTACACATACATGTGAAAGCTGCCTGTGATTACTTGTCTTTACCTCATCCTCAGACTGCATGTGAGGTACATTTAGGAATGTTAAATGTGCTTATCAATATGCATTGCGATCACTCACATTTTGTTTTGTACATGTAACTTAAATGCACAGTTGCATAATACCACAATACACCAGCATGGAAGATGAGTGAACCACAAACGATAGTAGAGAATAGATAAAATGAGGTAAAATAGGGGTAACTTAAAAAAAAACTGTGCCCTTGTTGCGTTTGCAAGTCAGCCCATCAGATTAGCACTCGCTAGATCAGTGGTTCCCAAACTTTTTGAAAGCAAGGCATCCCTTTGTAGTGTTTTTTTTCCCCACGGCACCCCAACCCTGATTTAACTAAATGTACATGCGTACATACATACAATTAAATCCAGATGAGCAAACAACAAATGAAGTATAAACAGCTGCATGAATTTATTACAAATGCATTACAACGGACATTATATGAGGTGAAACAAATCATTTAAATGCATCTGTCATTTACAACTCGATGACACATGTAAACAAATCTTATTGACTGATATGAACCATTTGCTGTATGTGGGAATCGTTGGAACAAAACACATTAGAATAAAGATTGATACTTAATTCTTTAAATAATAATAAACAACTCATTACATTTTTCTTGAGGTTCTTATTTGCTTTGTTCAAACTTGACCTTACAACTTAAAAAGGAAATGTGCATGATGGAACTGTGTTATGGGTATTTTAATGGGATACATGTGCCTGTTTTTGGGAGCACAGTCTCTTGATACGGGGGTAGATTGTGGATCGTGCTCCACTGACAGGCGCTGCCTTTTTTTTGTTTTTCACATAGGCCAGGGATGAGAACGCTAGCTCACACAAGTTGAAAACGGCAACAGCACACTGACGGCGCAGTCTGGCGGTTTCACATTTGCACTTTTGGTGCGCACCCGGGTTCGATTAACGTCAGAGTTCGGTTCGTTTGGGTGATGTGAACGCTGTCTTCTGAACCCGGGTGAGCACCCGCGAACTGTACCCGAGTCTGCTTAAAAAGGGAGGTCTGGGGTGCGGTTCATGTGAAATCCAGTACGCTTCGCTGCTGATATGAATGCTTGTGTGTGTGTGTTTCACTCACTTTTCTGACGAGCGTGACTGACGCGCTCCAAGCAGAGAGCTATACGTCTCATTTGTGTTCGCTTAAGCGATCTTTGTACATTCAGCATTTGCAGTACATTCATAGACGAAAGGGCCGTTATGTACTGAAGCTTTGGAAACAAAACTCACGGTTCAAAAACAAAAATGTATAAAAGTGAAGCGAGCAATGTAAGGCATTTTGCCGCCGCCTCCTGCGTCGTCGTTAAGCGACAGGGTAAACAGCTGCAGGCTTGACGCAAACGACCCGCAGTTCGAACCTAAAAATAATTATATGAACGCAGTCCAGCGGGGGCAGGGGGAGCAGTCGTGAAACCAACCTGAGATAGCTGGGACGTGTGTCCCACATGAGCGCATCAGTACAATGGGCGGAGCGATTCTCTCCTGGGAACAGTCCAAGTGGCGGTAAAAAAAAGATATTTAAACTTTACATATGTATGAAATATGTTTTTTCGCGTATTTTCAGTTTCGTATGGACATGCTCATATGTTGGTGTTTTGATATATTTTAAACTATATGATGTAAAAGATTATTATATGGTTCTGGACAGTGTTGGGGAAAGTTACTTTTAAAAGTAACTAGTTACGATATCGAGTTACTCTATAAAAAGTAACTAAATACGTTACTTGGGTACTTTTTGTGGAAAGTAACAGAAAGTACTTTTGCGTTACTTTTTCTCACCTAACTGATGCTCATGCTTTTCCAGACTTTGCTGTGCTTTAGTGTTTAACACTGTAATGCATTTAACAATCTTATATAGCCTATAACACACCTTTATTTTCTTTAAAAAAACACATTTCAAATATTTCCTGACTAGTCCTCCACCTCATCAGAGCTCTGCCTACTGTTGACCCTGCTAACTTCGGCGTCACTATCCATATTTATTGTGTTTTGACAGCTCGGCTAGCTGCACGAGATGGCGCCGGTGAGCTTTTGGGACGGCAGAGTAGTTTCCAGTCGTATAACACTGTGTGGGAAAAGGAGGATTTTTGGCCGGCAAATATGGGTGTTTTTTTAGATTTAAAAAAGTAATATATAAGCGATATGACAGATCCTCTTTGCATTGCTGAGCACTTCGTTGAGCCAAAACAACTCGATAGTGTTATACGAAATTGTGATCAATCTAACATATAATATATTACTAATATTATATAATATTATCTTGAGGGGAAAATGACATTTAACATACTATGTTGTATATATGCTGGTATTTGGTGAGGAGACTAACAGATGACAGTTGTTGCCTCTCTTTCTCCCATGCTCCGCCCACTCCCCAACCCTTCTTCTAACAGTGACCATGCCCATTTAAATCTGCAGATCTGTCTGTGCGTGCAGCGCCACAAACAGTCGAACACAGCTTATGTTTACATTCACGGGGCATGAGACCATTGATTGCTGTTGCGACTCGTGACTCACGCTAATTTCACGATCTGAAA
The DNA here is from genome assembly GCF_024868665.1 of Triplophysa rosa. Classification (NCBI taxonomy): domain Eukaryota; kingdom Metazoa; phylum Chordata; class Actinopteri; order Cypriniformes; family Nemacheilidae; genus Triplophysa; species Triplophysa rosa. The sequence goes on along the minus strand of NC_079900.1, from coordinate 11,867,102 downwards.
GTTATCTATTGAGCATGACCGGCATTTGCAGGCATTTTGTCCATGGCGGCGAGTGCGGCCACACTATAGCTCCGCATCTGAGCTCTGGCCTCCCATCGCTGTGTCAACGGTATGCGATTTGCGTAACAAAAACGAAGCCGGAACACTGCAGACATTATTACGTAAGAGTACTCACTGGTACTGGAAAAAAGCTGAGATTCGACGGCACCCCTAGCCAGTTGTCACGGCACCCACTTTGGGAACCACTGCGCTAGATCAAGAATGTCTCTTTGTGTGCTGTATGCATCAGACGGTTATTGAGCAGACTGTGTGTGTGACGTCTGAGACTACAGCAATCCAAAGTGTGAATCTCTTTTGCACACTGAGGAGGTTCTTTATCATCACTGTCTGCACAACTTCCATTTCCAAAACAAACATACAGTATATATAGCGCCAGGCATGAAGTCAGCCTGCGGCCTAGGCAGTGGAAAAGTAGCCAGTTCAAGGATCTAGTCCAGTGATATAGTGGGCATATATGCATGGACACTCACAAAATACAAAATACATACAGACACCCTCAGACTGCATGTGAGGTATATTTAGGAATGTTAAATGTGCTTATTAATGGCCACCAGCTATCAGGTATTGTCCTTTTCGACAGTATGTGGTCTCTTCTGTTCCAAACTTCTGGGTGGCTTGTGGTTTGTGTCTGGGTGTCCGTTTAAGTGGAGAATTGAACCCAAAGATTTCCAAGTACCAACAGACTTGCCAGTGTATACATTTGTTTCTTTTTCTACACCTGTATCTTCTTGGTGTATATATACATACATACAAGCATATGTGTGATCCTCGTAACATACTTTTGGTCTACTTTCACTCATATTCATTAAAAAGCAAAAAAGCCTATTAATAAACAAATTACTTTTTGCACCATGAACTAACATGCATAATTAGTTTGAAATAAGGTTGTTCGTGTTAGTTAATGCATTTACTAATGTTAACAAATACAACCTTTTTGTAAACGGTTACCAAGAGAATAATTACTGCATAAATAAATAAATTGGATAAAGTAATTTCCACCAGACAGTTTTACACCTGTTTATTTTCATGTCTGCTGGGTGTCTATTGCTTTGGGCCTTAAAATGAATAGATTTTCAGAGGAGTTAAAAGTTGGAAGCTTTGCCACTGGGATCCAAATACAAGTGCTTTGTCCTCTGTATTTACTTACTGCATGTTCTGTGTTGGTTTGCAAGGTGTTCCTTCATGCCTTTTGAAAATATAAAGGTGGAAAAGAATGAATGCAAACAAACAGAAACGTCTAAAATGGACCTAAACTGTTGATGAGGTGCTGGCGGAGGCTCTAAATTGCTGTTTAAACATGACTTCACCGGAGTTGCTCTCTGCCAGTGTCTGTCCTCTTGTGAAAAACAAACTTTTATAAATGCCTAATGTGGAACCTTGCATCTTGACATCCTACACTGGTTTGTATTATTCCAGGGTATTTCCATGGTCATTAAATGGGACAGGTTTGCAGAAAGCCAATAGCCAGGTCTGTCTGGACTTCATAAGCTCCAGGTAATAACTTCTTAACTTTATTCACAGCAGACTGTGACTGTCCTTCCTCCATAGACCAGTTTGCTCCACAGGAGATGGACTTTCTATTCTGCCCGTACAGTTTACCATGCAGCATACATAATCCAAACTATCCCAAATGAGCCCATTCACTGTTTGGTTATATTGTAAAATATTAAATCATGCATGTTATGGAAGTTATCTAAATATTTTTAATGTCACTTGAAGGCATTTTTTGTTTATGTTGTCAATATTAAATTTGAACTTGACAAAAACTTCTCAGAGTTGACAAGCACTTTTTATCGGTTAGATATTTGTAAAACCAAGTGACAAACATGAAGGGTGACTATTAATAATGAGTTATGGCAAAAAATTAAAATCACGAAATATGGAGATACGAGGTTTCAGAAAGACAGCAGTGATATGCTTGTTTAAATGACTAAGGCTGGTTCATACTGACTTGACAAAAGCCAACAAACACCAACATTCTAATTTGCCAGTTGAATTTCCAATGTTGGGAATCAAAACTGTCATGTTTACACTGTGCCAACAAATGACAATGAACTTATACACTGTGACACAGGGCTCTCCTGATTTTACCAAGTGGTATATGTTCTTAGGGCAACATCATGTGGGACAACATTTAAATCAACCAATCAGATTTCAGAAATAAGTTTACAGTTTATTTTAAGTTTAATCTTACAACCAGACGTTAAACCGAGGTCCTGACTCCCTGTGGTCATTAAAGATCCCATGGCACTTCTCGTAAAGAGTAGAGGTGTAACCCCGGTGTCCTGGCCAGATTCCCTCCACTGGCCCTTGTCAATCATGGCCTACTAATAATTCCCACCATCTGAATTGGCTCTGTATCTCTCACCTCTCCACCTATAGCTGGTGTGTGGTGAGCGCACTGGCGCCGTTGTGATGTGGCTGCCGTGGGCATCATCCAGGTGGATGCTGCACACTGCTGGTGGTTGAGGAGAGCCCCCCTCGTATGATTGTAAAGGGCTTTGGAGGTGCAGCAATACACAACAAAGCGCTATATCAATGCCTTATTCAATCATTCATTCATTCAGTATATTAAACATGTTGGACACTTGTAATTGTTTTCAATTTGACACCTAGAACTTCCCAACCAACGGCAACAAATGCCAACATGTGTACCACACTGATTCGACAAAGCCTGCAAAAAGCGCTTGTCAGATTATTGTGAACTACAGTAGCCTTTAAGGGCTTACAAATATATCTTTATGGCTCAAACGGAACGTCTGAGGATGAAGTTATTAAAAGCTAAAAGAAATCTTGTAAACCTGTAGATGTTTTTTTCTGACTCATTGCAAACAGGAGCTCGTGCTGTGACTCATACTGTTTTTACTGCCGTAAATCACGGCACTTTCACTGTGTGAGGTGGAGGCCTATCTCAAGGATTGTGCCATGTGTGTGCAGGGCAAGCAGACTGATGTGCACCTTTGACCTCAACTGGTTATTGGATCAGCCGACAGATAGATACAACAAGTGACTTAGGAGCTCTGTTTAGAGTTATCTGTAACTGTGTGGACGCGGTGAAAGAGGATTCACTTTGTTTAGATGACTCATTGTGCACATGTTCAAAAAGATGATTCGCTTTGTACAGGTTGTCTTAGAGTAACAATGTTTGTTATGGTGATGCTATTGTCCAAAATACAGAATGACGAGCTCCCAAACTGATTTTGATAATTCTATCTGAACACCTTCCAAATTTATCAAAGACACCTCATTGCATGAGTTTTCTCCCACCTCTGTTTCTAGTTTAATAGCGCTTTGATCGCTGCCGAATTGGCATATGCTTTTCCTCTAACATTGACCTGTTAACATACCTGACCGCTTAGAATGTGCACGATGTTTCTGGAACTGGCTGTCCTCTTCAGGCTTGATAGAGCATGAGGAAAGGAGGTGGAAGAATGGGATGTGGAGAAAGTGTAAGGGCAGGTGCTTGTTCAGGGGATGCCCAATGGCACAGCGGAGGGCAGGGCTGGTCGGAGGAAAGACACGGCATCCAGAGAATATTTAAAGCACTGGACATATTGGCCAGTGGTGCTACTTGCATCAAAGACCATTTGAAGCCCTGCTTGCATTTCTGTCTGTTCGTGAACCTGTCTGTCTACAGTATCTGCCATCATGTTGGCACGAGCCCTCCTGCAGACCTCGCTGGTGCTGTGGTTAGTACAGAACACCATACAAGGAGGTAAGATATATCTTCTTAATTACTTCTCTTGGAGATTTAAGGATGTTGGAAAGATAAAGATATTGTTTCATTGAATTTGAAAGAATGCAGTAAAATTGCATTGGGATAAGGGAAATTGGTATGATATTTGAGCAAATATTAATATCACTGATTAATTGTAAAAAGATTAATAGGAGGAGAATAAGTTTAATTTTGTTTTTTATTTGGTGTAATCATGATTATTTGCAAACATTTCCCAAAGGTGAATAAAAAGGGAATAATGGTTGACTTCTGGTTAAACCAGTATAGACATGTAGATTGATCAGGTGATTGACACAAAAACTGGAAAGATGCTGATAGCACCATAAGCATTATGAGGGGGGGGCTAATCATTCCAAAAATGGATGGTTGCAAATTTTTATGATGAGGCTAATTCATATGATTTGAACGTTTTAGTATGATTTGCTTTCGCGCCAGTGATGTTAGGTTTAGGGGTGGGGTTAGGGGAGGGGCTTCAGTATCGCTTTTTTAATAAATGTATGTTTAATATGATTCACATTGTACACATTTATACAAATTAGGCACCTTGTAAAATAGTCGCGAGTGCTGTGAGATCACACTCTTAAAAATAAAGGTGCTTCACAATGCCATAGAAGATTTTTTTACAAGGATGTGCAGTCATTGGGTTATAAATTAACCTATGCTAGGTTGTTTCAACCGATGGTTGGGTCAAGTTTGAATATTTTTCAACAATGCACTGTATGCTTCACCTTTTTTTCTGTTTTTTGGTAAATTTTCAGTCTTTTTCTGTAATTTGACGGTTTTTGACTGTAAAAAAACAGTTTGGGGCGTCAGAAATATACCGTGAAAATAACCGTTTTTCCTTATAAAATTATGTTTCCCCTGTTTTTCTTGTAAATTTTTCTGTAATTTGACGGTTTTTCAAAAATATAAACTCTGTTAATAAAAAGTAACATTTTGTAAAATTGTTTTTTGGAAAGTTTTCGCTACAGATCTGTAAAGAAAGTAAAATTGTAAAATTATGTTTTTTTACAGTGTGGGTTTTTTACACTGTCAAAAACTGGGTCAAAATGGTCTACATTTTCAAAAATAACACCTTTGCACCTAAAGAGTGATAATTAGTACCTTAAATGTACATATTGGTTCCACATCTGTACCTAAATGGTACGTACGTATATCTCTGCCATTCTGTCCTTAAAACAATGCATCCTCCTAAAATAATACTACTAAAAAAACTGTAATAAATGTTGTGTCGACTGGCATTCTACTGGTGTGAAGGTATAGATGTTATATTCATGCAGCAGTCACAGATCATAGCATGTCAGGTCTAAAGAAACCCTTAGCAATAAAAGACACATGACGATTTCATGTTACATTTCTGAAAGCTTCGATAAATGGAGAAAAAGCACCTCTGGATGTGATTCAATGTTTGACACATCTGGATCTTTTCCAACCTCCGTTTCCCTGACTGCAGCTTAAACACTCATATTTCATGTCTGAAGATCAAACGCTGCAGCCTGACGGTGGCAGGGTTGGTCAAAATTTGACGACCTTCTGTCAGTGGTGACTTTTATGAGCCACACACAGTCCATCTATTTTGTCCCACCGTGTTTAAAAATCAATAGAGGCCTGTTTCCTAATATGCTGAGACAGCGGCAGATGCGATGAGATCCACATTGTTCATCGCTTATTACCTCAGCTGTCACAGGCTCTCTTTATAGGCTGGATAGGAATTCAAACAGGAAGGCTTCAGAAGGCAAGAAAGAAGTCAAGCATTGTATGCACACGTTTGAGGTTTTCATTGGGAAATGCGACCCTAAGCCAAAATTGATACTTGACCAGCCAGTGTTAACATTTTTTTTAGCTGTCTGTCTTTGCTTCAGGACTTTCATTTACCCAGTCAATTACAGAAATGTGCTTTTTTGCTAGTTTGGTATTTTTATTTATTCTACTGAATAATTGTCATATTAATGAATCAAGACTCTTTAGAAAATACTGTCATGGTACATGCATTAAAAACATGGTATTAACATGGTAAATGGTAATTATTTTTATTTTGTGCTTTCTGAATGTGTTTCCTTTGTTTTAAACAGGAGTTAGACCACAGACTGGAGCCTTGGGAAGGTTGGCGCAAAGTCGAGGTATATTACACTTATCGTATGTAACTGGGATTCTCAGCATAATATACTGTATATTACATATGATCATCCTTATTAATCCTGCCTTTTACCATATGCATGTACAGCACTTTTTCTTACTTTATTCATTATTTTTGTGTGTTCATGTTTAGCGGCTGGTATTCTTGGAGCCCGTGCATATGGGGTGGGCAAGCCAGGAAAGACCGCTGGTAATTCAAGAATAATCAGACTCTGCTTCAGTTAAAATTAGTAACAAAGGTTTGGTAAAAATGGGTGACAAAAAGCATCTGCATTGTGTGTCTTTGCCACCAGTACATGCTATACAGTATAACAGCTTTTTTATTTTTATCATAATGTACACTCTAAGAAACATTAATGTTGCTTAGTAAATATCACAAAATATACGGTTATATTAACTTAATAAAATCTAACAGTTAATGTCTCTAAAATGTACAGTTTATTTAATGAAAAAAATAAGTATTTAATTAACAAATTATATTTTTAATATACACTTAATATTTTGGTGAATTCTAATAGAAATATTTGAGTTACTCACATTTACTTATTTATTTACTTAGTTTTTTTACTTACACAATTTAAACAGTATATTTCATTGATTCCACAGCTTTAAAATTTACGTAATGTTTTATATTTATAGCCATTTGGATGATGACAAATATTTTCATTTTTTACTCAAACAGCTGGCCGTTATCTTGGAGGTGAGTTAACGTATTCTGGTTTTGTGTTATTGGTGAAAAATGCATGTGAGCATGGATACGTGTAGTATTTTATTATGTGCATTGTCTTGTATTTGTAATTGTATTGTGTCTTTCAGTGGGATCTTATAGACCCACTGGGATTACAGGAGGACTGAAACAAGGATATGGAGCACTCGGTTATGGAGGTAAAACAAATGCAGATGAATAACTTATTGGCGATCAATTTTTCTTTAATGGATTTTGATATACTCTGTTGGTGCTAGCAGGCAACTTTGGAACTGGTCTTGGAGCAAGCCATGCGGGAGCAGGACTGGGATTTGGAAGAGGGTTTGGCCTGGGTAATGGGCTGGGAGCTGCATTGGGTTATCCAGGTGGAAGAGGTGAATACCCCATTTTTTCTTCATTCAGCAAACATTTTATTGAAAAAAAAATCAATTTATGCTTATGCTTTTTTCAGGATATACCGGTAATGGCTATGGAGCCCCACTAGGTGAGTGCATGTGCCATAACAAAAATGTTATGTTTTATGTCTACACATTATATGACACATTCCAGTGCCAGTGTACTGCCACGTCTATCCGACCTGAGGGTTGTGTACCAGATTGGATTTGATCTAACCAATCAAAACCTGACCTTGTGCTATGATTAAAATCTTTCACATGTAGTGATATACTGTATGCTCTCCAATAGCCATGATTAGGTGTCAGCTTAAACAGGCAGTTATTTCCTCCTCTAACCTTCACGTTCTCTCTGGTGTTGTTGCCAGGTTACGGTGTAGGAGGATACCCTGGCGCTGGACGCGGTATGTCCCTTACTCATACTTATACTCGGTTCTGACCATTTTTTTATTCATGTGATCATTCACAACTTTTACGGAATACTTTTGTTCCCATAATCCTTCAGATTGCTGCAATGGTGACATATTAGAGTAAAACCCAATAATTACAGTCACATAACCACATAATATTTTAATTATTAAATGAAATAAGTATTTAAAAAAAATATTATGTTATAAATAATATTAGGTAATAAATAAATATATGAAGAAGTATTAAAGGTGTCATGAACTGGCCTTTTTTATTTTAATATACTGTTGTCTGAGGTCTACTTATGACGTTCACGTGGTTTTTAGATTCAAAAACATCAAAATCAATAGGTAATAGGCTATTTTCTTCCCTGGTTTTGAGGCCGGCTCCAGAAACGTTCATTTTTTATGGGCGGGCCGCATTGAAGACTTGGAAGTAAATGCCTACTGCTATGATTGGATAATAGTTCCAAAAGACAGCATTGTGCCATGTGATGTATATTTCTGTGTCTGTTTGACAAGCTACGTGCTTAGTTGGAGCCTTCTGTAAACTTGGTTAGACACGTAGGTTACACATAATCAGGACATATAAAGCGATCTCTAACAAAGCAATAGTGACGCATCACACATATATTTTTACTCGCGTAAGATTCCGATCGGATTCAATATTGACGGCACAGCATTGCTTTTTAATCTCAGTCTCTCTGCAAATCCAGCATCGACATATGCCTTGTTTGCAAAGGAATCCACGGTGAAATGAAGCGAACAAACGCTCAATGTTTTAACCACGTGAGTTGGAATGTCTTTAAAAATAAACTTCAACCACGCATTCCTAATATCAGAATCCGAAGGAAGCGACTGTGTTCTTCCACAACCAGGCGCTGCACAATATGTTGTTTGTTGCTTGGTCGCTCTAAATAAAAATAACAGTGAAATGCAAATTGTTTATATATTTTATAAGACCAAACAATCTAAAAATCGCCGACTGACCATTTATTAAGACCTAAGTGCCAAGGCTTTTTGATCTAAGACCAAACAACAAGCATAAAAGCGCTTATTAATAATGAACATGGCAACACTGCAAAAGAGCGTATCAGCGGTTAAGTTTAAACTGACAGACATAACGAACCTTTAGCCGAAAAATATGTCGCTGTTACCAGTTTGTCAATCATCACAAATGCGGCAGTGTGTACAATGTGTACATAGCTTAAGTCAGTGTTTCCCAACCCTGGTCCTCGGGGCACACCTTCCAGAATGTTTTAGATCTCTCCCTATATAAAACACCTGATTCAACTCATTAATCAGGTGTTTCATGTAGGGAGAGAACTAAAACATTCTGGAAGGTGTGCCCCGAGGACCAGGGTTGGGAAACACTGGCTTAAGTCATCTGGGAACCAGTGGGCGGGGCTAGAGAAGTAGTCGTTGATATTCTTCTGTGGAGGCGGTGTTCAACCTATTAATGACGTTCCAGGACCTGGCGTTCGCTCAGCCTGGTGTCAATAAAAGTTGTCATTTCAGTAACAAGGACGACTTTAGTTCTGACATATAACAAAAACTCAGGTTAAAATTGATTTCTTAATTCATGACACCTTTAAGTAAAGAAATTCTACAGATCTCCCTTAAGAAGAATAACAATGTTTAACATTTAATTCAGTCTTTTTATATGCTCAGTACATAGTATAAAAGTGATATTAAAGTATTTAGTATATTACACTAGTAAGGTATTCAAATTTATTTTATAGTATTAAACCTTTCCTGTTCTTGACTGAAGTACTTCTGTATGCCACTGGTGGGGTCCACTTTTATGAAATAATTTGGCCTGCGCACGCACCGCTGTATCTATTTTTACAACCCGCCCCGCACTCACGGCCATTAAATAGGCATTGTAATGTAAATGAAAACAGGCTTTATTTCAGCCTAAAAGTGCTTGGAAACAGCCATTAGATTACATCGCCCTGTAAACTGGCAACAACATACGCTTATGAACCATAGAACCTTGCACTTCACATATAGCCGATACTGCTGTTGTCTCCTGCTGCAAACATTAGATTTAGCAGCTTGACCTTCTTTTCTTTTAATGATGTAAATTCCCGACCTTTATTTCTCCCGCACCTCGTCTTCCATCTTCACTTTTATTTCTCTGTTTGTTTTGTTGTTGTGGCTGGCGGCGGGAGCTGCTTGGCGCTTTCGTGACGTGTTCAGTTTGGGGACATCACGCAAGTTACGTTTCTACGTAGGCCTACGTATTGTAACCTTATCAAAGAACCTAATAAAAATTTGAAAATATATGTTCCCAAATATTTAATGTAGGCTATAGGGAATTGCACGCAACATACATGTTTTTATTTAGTTTTTAATGACCCGCCCCAACCCGCCCAGCAAATAAAGTGAAAATTTCTTTACCCGCCCCAACCCGACCCAGGGTAACCTGGTTCTTTTCTCTGTTGGTTATGAGACCAACTAGTGTGCGCCCACAGGCCAACCTTCCCATTTCCAGCATTACTTTGGTCTGCACTCAATTTTTATAGACTTTTTTTTGTTTTACCATGATCTTGCATGGCCTCCCAAAGCAAATATGGGATTAAGTGGTCACATCATTTTATTTTAGGGTGTTACAGTGTGATCTATGAAAATGCATGTCCTGTGTTTTCAGTGTCATTTTGGTTGTTGAGGATGGAAGTTTCTCATGACATGCACATCAAATTTGGGAGTAACTAGTTTGGGGATAGTTCGCACCAAAAAGGAAAATTCTGTCATCATTTACTCACCCTCAGATTGTTCCAAACCTGTAATGTCTTTGTTCTGCTAAACACAAAGGAAGATATTTGGAATAATGTCAGTAACCAAACAGATCTTATCCCCCATTGACTTCCATAGTATTTATTTTCCCTACTGTAAATGGGGTGAACTATCCCTTTAAGCTAAATGTTTACTGTGGATCTTTGACCCACAAATTCATTGAACATACAAATTAGTTTATTTTGTGTGCTTAAGGTCTTTAATGAGCATGCTGAGTTCTTATTCAGATTTTTATGACAAGGTGCAAGAGCTGAACATTTTCCATTGTTTTTTATGACCATAAAGCAGTGTGCACGCTATAAAAAAAGAGTGTCAGAGAACGGAAGTGCTCATTCTTCTCCAGATCGAGTGTTTTCAAGACTATCATTAACAAAAAGATTTGTGATCTTCAGGATATGGTGTACCAGCTGGAACGCCCACAGGGCAAAGGTCAAAACCGCCAAAACTGGGTAAACTGTCCAATCCTAACTCATTCTTCCATTTCTTTCAGTTTAAATTTCAGGGATGGTTTACCAGCAAACGTTCAAAAAGCTCTAGAAAAAAACCTTTTTGGATAAATCAGATTTAGCTGGAAGTGGAAGCTGCACCTGCAGGTCTCAACCTTCTAGAGAGACTCTTTATAATGTGCTTTCTTTGAAAAAGGAACAGTTTGAGTGGCAGATAAGGATTTTTCCTCCACTAATGTGTACATTTAGATTAATTGCTAAACAAAGCTACAGTAAATTTCTGGTGTTTAAATTGCTAGATCTTGAACATGCAATATGGTTTTTTTTGTTTCTCACCATTGTAATCTTTGTTTCCAGTTGGTGTGTCTAAATTTACTGGTGTTGGTCCCAGAGTAGGTCAATCCATGTCACAGACAGAAAGGGGCAATGGTAAACCTGCACGTGTGCACACTGTGTGGCTTTCATATGTCTTTTATAGCCTTTTTAAATGTTTGTTTACAACATCTAATCTGTTTACACTGCATGATGCACTGATCCCCTCAATAGGAGAACAAGCAATCCCATAGAAAGAAGCAAACATAGCTTCTTAAGCTGTATTGTTATCTTGCTACACTGTGCCAAAATATGTTTTGCACCACTTTCGCACCATTGTCTAGTGTTATGAGTAGTATTATCTTAGTAAATGCTACCTAGTATTGTGGTGTTTCGGATGTAGTCATGGAGGAGTCTCGGCTGGACAGGGTGTTGTAAAATTCATCCAAGAATTTGATTAGATTGCTTCCATGTGGAAGTAGCACATTGTAACTCTAGTTGCGGTTCATAGGTTACTCATCAGGACCAGGAGTGACCAATGGAATGAGGGCTCAGATTAAGGGTAAACTTCAGTCTGCACCTAGTCCATGATGTGTTGGCTAAACCATCATAAGTAGATGTGATTATTGGACAATGAGCTATAAAGCCTTCATTGTATCTGTTAAGCTGAAATTGTGTTCTGTAGCAGCAGCATTTAGTTACATGTGATGTTTTTGGAGAAGGAACCGTTTAGGATAAGTGATAGAAACTATTCAGCACTTTAAGTATTGAGATTAACTGTTATTGATATAATACAGGAGCAGTCTTGCAAAATGGAAAAGGCACCAAACACGATTGGTAAAATTTCATAGTCGAATCTTATAGGTTTATGGCAAATGCATGACACTAGATGATGTTTTTCCAGTCTTAAATCAATACAGTAATAAATCCATCCATAAAATGAATTGAAATGAAGATATGGCATTTAAATAAGAGTGTTCAGTCATAATGGACTGGAAAAATGGACCACCGCTTCTCATGGGCTCATTGGAGTTGGGTCAATCTTGAGGTGCCCTTTTCTACCACACCTGTTTCTTTTACTTTTCATTGTTGTGTGTCCAGAACTGATGCCTCAAAATCTGGTCGTTGAGGCTGTTCTGTTTCCTTTTCTCTTCGCTCTTAAAAATAAAGGTGCTGCATGATGCCATAGAAAAAAAAACATTTTTGCCTGTGTGGTTTTGTAAAGAGCCTTTAACATCCGAAGAAACATAATGTCTCTCTAACGTTTCACTGAAAAGGTAAGAAAAAATGTTTTTTAAAGAACCTTTGACCGAATGGTTCTTTGGCGAACAAAAAATGGTTCTTCAATGGGATCAGTGTGAAGAACCTTTTATAGCACATTTATTTTTAAGAGTGTTGTTGTGCTTCACCCAAACCTTTGTCTTTCCAGCTAAACGATGTACAGTATGTCCACATGCATGCTGGAATATTTTCTCCCACAGGCCACAAGTATGGAATTATACTGTGAAATACTTGCATGATCATTCTGTCCTACAGGCCCCCGACCATCATGTCATCTGTACTGGGCATGCTTTCTGTTATCATATATTATTGGGCTACGTTTTACAATTGTTGTGCTTGTTTTTCACAGGGTACGGCCTTGGTGCAGCTGGCTATCTTGGAACTGGTCTTCCTGATGGATATGGAGCAGGTGTGTAGACATTTTTAGTATTTAAAAGTAAACCAGTACAAAAATGAACTATAGTATAGTCTGTGTATAGTATAGTTTGCTTTGATAACAGTTATGTTATTGCTGAAGCAGGTCTTGGGGCAGGTGGATATCCACAGGGAGTGCGAGGAGGAAAGCAGATTGGTAAAGTATTTTTTTCTTAGAGATGTGCACTTTTTAGTCATATTGGTGATGCCGGGGCTTGCTGTCACAAGGGGTTAATGTTACAATTTCTGTTGACCAAAAATTACTTTTATTTGGTAATCTTTGCTGTTTTAAGAATTATTTTGTCTTTCCAGATTTTACTAGTAGGGTTTTGCTTATTTCTATTTGAGACAGCTTAACCTATATTGTGTCCCCTGACGGTTTCTTCCTGTGCTTAATCTGTTCTGATCTCTGTTTGTAATGAAGTGACACCTTTTGTAACTGGTGCAGCATTGTGGTGCATTAAACACATGGTCCAAGTGTGGTCAGTTCAGCTTGTTCAGCACAAAGTCAAGATGAGCTTTAGAAGCATAGCTCCTCTAAGGCATCTTAGGTGTCTGATATCAGGATGCATGCTTGTGCACGAAGCACCTTAAATTTCACACTGTTTGTTTTTTCTTTTCTCTGAAATGTTTTGGTTGCCAAGTGGTTGACCTTGACTGAAAATACCCAAGGCACTTCCTGTATTACTTTTACACATCATCAGCTTGAAAAAAAAACGTTGAAGACTTTTTTTGTTTTTCAATAGAACTAAAGAACATAAAACTATTCTCTTCTCAATAGGCTACGGTAATGGATTTGGCAGTGAAATTTATGGTGCTGCAGATGGATACGGGGCAGGTGAGTCAGACCGGGTTGTTACAATGGAGTCTGTCCAAACATATGGACATGATTATAATGACAATGAGTGACTATTGTCATTATGTTAAAAGGGCCCACTGCTTCAGATTAGGGATAGGTGAACGTTTCCGGAGTGATATAATATAATATATCGCAATAACATCGCATTCACAATAAAAATACATGTTCATGAATTTACCTTGTAAGCTTGCATGACATTTTGCTAGATAACTCCTTTCAAGAAAGAAATTCATACTCATCTGGAGTGACCTGGTGATAAATATAAATTATTTTTAGGTTGATGTAATCTAGTTAAGTACAATAGCTTGGCCACTAGGGGGAGCAGCTCTGTTTTCCCTTATGCAAAGATAATTTGAACAAGACTGCAATTTGCAGCTCCTGAATATGCTAATGGTAGGCCATGCGTTTTTGCATACCTTAACTAAAGGCAACATCATCTGCATGAGCAGTCAAATTACAGAGGCCGGCCTTCGCTCTTGCAGGTCTTGGAGCCGCCGGTCTCGGACATGCTGGCCTTGGAGCCGCCGGTCTCGGACATGCTGGCCTTGGAGCTGCTGGTCTTGGTGCTGCGGGCCTTGGAGGTCCAGGTCTGTTGGCAAACGCTGGTCTGGGTGTTGATGCCAAGTCTAGAAAGTATGGTAAGAATGTCGAAAGGTCTGCTGTAAGCATAGACAGTTCACTGTTTATGGCCGATTCTTGCCAACCCGTATGATCATTTATGCTTAAGCTTGTTTCCCTATCTACATCTGTCCTTTATATGACGTTACTCCTCCTCCTGTGTGGTTGTGATCGAGTTATACCTCTGATTTGTCTAAAGGGGCAGGTGAGGTACTTGGGGCTGCGGGATCTTTGCCCTATGGAGGCCAGCCTGTGGTTTCAGCTGGGCTTGGGCCTCAAGGCAAGACTGGTAACTATGGTGGAACTACATTCGGAGAAATTCCAACCCTCGGGCCTGACACTGGCCTGGGTTTGTGCAGTGCACATGTTTGTTATTCAAATGCAGCATGCAAATTTCACTTTTCTGGCTTTCCTGATGCTTTGCCTGAGGATTTGACTTGTGAACGTGTACATCTCTTACCTGTCAGAAAGAACATGAATATGACTCAATGAGATTAAACAATCAAGCAACACATGCTTTTTTGTCTTTTAGGTGGGGCAGGTGCAGGAGCACTGGATCCTTTAGTAGGTAAATGCAGCAAATATAGTGAAGTCTTGGTAAACATATTTGTAATATCGCACACTATTTATTGAAAGTCTCAAATTCTGATAACCAAATATTGCTCTATGTATCACACAGCTGGAGGTGGTGTAGGTCAGCTTCCTTACAGCGCACCGGTCATTGCAGCTGGGCTTGATGGTACGTCAATGAGATGAACATAACGCTACTAAGATGTCTTGAGTCAGTCAGTCTGATTTAGACGTACAGTATCCATAGTTGCCTATATGGTATCCAACAATCATTGTGTGCTGTTTGGTGCTTTGTTAAAGATTCTGAAAGAGAGGTTTCAAATTGTGCACAGAAATAAGCATCATTGTCATTGAAATGCAATTGAATCATTTGCTCTAGATCATTAGACATACTTTGGAAGTTTGCCAAACGTTTCACCCAAAGAGAGAGAGACCAAATTGACCTATTGCTAAGCCCCTCAAACTCAGATGAGCCAATGGCAGCTGAGTATCAACCGGAACTTTAGGTTTCAGTGCCATAGAGAAGCATGGTAAAATACGAAGCTCTCATCGATTTTATGGTGTTTATGCTACAAAAATGGTAAAACGATGTGCTTGTAACACTGACTCCAGGTCTCCCGAGAGGATGGGGAATGTAATTTATTTTATTCCATTTGCTAAACCTAAACAAGACAGAGCAAAATGTGTGTGCAGTAACCTGGTTCAACCACAATCCCAAAGAAAACAGTTGTCATATTCTCATTAATTTACAATTTGAATGTGCTCAAGCAGAACGTTAATGTCATCATGTGCTTCAGCAAGGTGTCACTGGCTAAAAACGGTAAAGTTAGCGAGTCCATGCTAACATACAAACCTAAATAGCTAACTGTTCTCACGTCATGTTCATTGCAGGTGAAAAATGAAAGTCTACATGTCAGTGCCTCTCCATATTAAACTGGTTAAATGTAAATTAATTTAATCTTACCCTGCGGTACATGAACAATGTTGTCATTTGCAATCACGAAGACCAGCTTCTCCCACTTGCATAGTGATCTGTAAACCCTCGCTTCAAAATTAATCTTGTTATCTACCATATTTATTGTAAAATCTTTTATATATCCCTCCATAATATATTTAAGTCCCACTAGAATGCTCGCCAACTAGAGTGTGGGAGCAAAATGTGTGAAAAACTCTTGGGACAAGGCTTTCACACTGACAGCTCTCATCGTAAGACATTAGCAAACTTGTTTGTCTGAGCCAGGGACAATATCTAAGGGGACGGGGCTTAGCGACAGCTCAATTAGAGATCATTAAGGATTTCCTGATTGTGAGATCTGTACATGTGTATGTGTATACCCCACAGGTGATGCTGGCTACCCCTATGGTGCTGAACAACTCAGTTTGGGTGCTGATATTGCAAAGACGGCCGCCAAATTTGGTGAGAATACACACGTCACAAAGCACTTCTACACTAACACATTAGTGGCTAGTAGACATCAATGACTAAAACACTCAAGCAACAAACTATAAATATCTTTGACAAATGTCCTAACAGGAGGTGCTGGAGGTTATGGAGCTGCGCTAAGTACCGGAAGCCAGGGTGCCTATGCTGGTGAGTACTGAAGCAACTCCAATTACACAAGCTGGCAGGTTCTGACATCTCTAATGTGTGTTTAACTTGACATTGTGTTTCATTTTCCTTCTACAGGACAGAAGGATGGAAGCAAGTCAACCCTTAGTGGTGTTTATGGGAATGGGTACAGAGGTAGATGAAACAGTAGGCCCATGTTGTTTTTACTCTAATGCATTTGGCAGATGTGTATGGCAGTGCATTCAAGCTCTTTGTTTTCTCAGTTGTATGTTTCTTGGGAATCTACCACAAGTGTGTTACAAGGACATACATTTCTAAATCAGCATTTTGATTCTCCTGTTTATTTAACTTTGTGTTCTCATCCACCTCTCCTCCGTTTCTCCAGGTTGATTCCTGAGGCCAGACTGTTATCCTCTGCAGTGTTTTTTGGCCCTTTTTCACTAGTGCTCCTCACCATTGTGACATAGTGTTGTAAGGCATGTTATTTTAGCTTTACTTGTGCCCATTTATGGGGGCATGTGTGTTTTGTGTTTGTATGTGTGGTGTTTAGAATTGTGGCCGTTATCGTGTTTGTGTCTGTTCCCCTAAAGTCTTTATTGTTAATGTGTCTTATGTTGAGTTTTTGTCCCATGTGCCTCTGTATCTAACTAAAACCATGCTAAGCATTTCATTGGCTGTTATGTTAATTCTTATGAAACACTAAATCTTCCACCTTTGTGTCCATAGTGTTTGTTTGTGAAAGACAACATAAGGTATATGAATGCCAACATCTGCCCACTTCTGCTAATGAGGTTCAAACCTGCACTATTTCAGAATACAGACTAATGAAACTATGTTTTGATCTTATCGTGTCGAAGGTATTACATAATATATATATCTTAAGGCAAGCGATTAAGAAAAAACTGGTTCAATACTATGAGCTCTCACATATTGTTCTCACTTATCATCCGTTTACAGGAAAACCACATAACATGCATCCTGTTTCACACCACCGAGACTCCAGTTATGATGAAAAACCTAATCAGAGTCTTTTTGTTACAGAAACAGCAAAGTTTTGAACAAGAAAGAAATGATTGAGTAAAATCAAGCTGACACTTTGTGTCTTTTGAGTTTTTAATGATGAACTGCTTACAAAGCTGATTTGAAGTACATGACATTTTTTGCATATACATGTACTGTATCTGACAAATGAATTAAAGTACCATAGTAATAGCAGTATTGCTTTATGCTACTTGCAATAAAAAGACAATTAAAGCACTATAATATTGATAACATCTGCAAAAAAGAAAAGAAATAGTCCTGCAAAAAGGACAGAAATAAATACTAAACGTGGCCTCTAACGTTGAGTAATGTTAAAGACTGATATTAAATAGGATATTAAAAAAGTGATAAATACACAGAGAAACAGATTATATCTCCAATGCCTGTTGTATTATTTGATCCCACCCAAAGCCAAAACTGGACTACAGAATGGTTTTATAACTGTAACTTGTCTTCTGATTGAAATAAATCTTATCCAGAAGCACTCCTTTCTCCATCAGCATTTCTGCTGGCACAGGCCTTGCATTTCGAGACACGTAAACCTTCTCCAGGTGAAAGTTCATGGGAGAACCAACATACTTCAAACAATAAGGTCCAGACAGACTCGGGCCACAAGTCACTTCTATTTTGTAGTACAGCACACCATGATTCAAACTGCAGAAATTCTCAATCAGGCCTTGTCTTGTAGATACTTCACATGTTCCCAGCAAGTCATCATCCCATTTACTATCTTCATCCCACACCTCCAGTCTCAGTTTGTAATTCTCCGACAGTACAACATCACCCAGATCAAAGGTCCTCACCCAGTAGGGTGAGTTGTTATTCATGATCACATCGGTACGTCCAACCTGCATATTATTTTTGTCAAACACTTTTACATATCCGTCAGTCGCTGTGGTATGGTCACCCCACAGGCCCTGCGCCTTCACAATTGTGATGTTTACCCGAGCAAGTCCACGCTGAGAAGGACAACAGCTGGGTGTAATCCCGGGATTGTTGTGACACGTGCAGACACAGGGATCGTTGGAATTGGATTTAATGCCGGTCTTGCAAGATTCAGAGCAGTTCCTCAAAAGAGATTTTTCTAGGATGTAGTCATGGATGGCTTGGCGCAATTGTTTGCGCACTGGATGTTTGGTGGAGATTAACTCGTGCAGGGGCTCCAGAGAATAAGAGATCACATCAGGGTTTGATGGGAGAGTAGCGAGCCATTCTTTGTAGGCGGTTGGGTCTTTGCTTCCTGAGAAAAGAAGCTCAGGCTCTGTTGTATGACCACCAGTGACCTCAGTGAGTCTTAAATAAAAAATCACAAGGTCATTTGGGATGTTAGGGAAAGGAACATAGAATTAACCGTGATTTAAACCCACCTGTCTTGAAAGCGGTTGGAGAAACTCTGTTTGCTCTCTGTTTTCTCCTTATCTTCATTACAATGTTTACTTTCTGCTTTCATGTCGGCTTTGTCACGGACATTAGCACTTGCCTCTACATCTAAACATATCTTCACTTCGTCCACACTTAAGCCTTGAAGAGCGGTCTCACACTGTTTGATGCTGGTCACCGAGTGCACACTTCCACCAAGAGTTACCTGACAAAAGTGAGAAAAAAAGTGGGAGTTCATGTGTCAGTCTTTGTTAAAACATTTTAGGCATTTATATATTTGGCAGACACTTTTTATTTAAATCAACTTTGTTTATTTAATGTACATTTTATCCATTCATACGATCGGGATCTATGACATTGTTAGCACAGTTGCTTTAGTAGCTGAGCCATTTCAAAAAGTGATTTCAACCAACACATTTAAAGGGATCCTCCACCCAAAAATGAAACATTAGTGTCATCATTTACTCCCCCTCAAGTTGTTCCAAATCTGCATACTGTACATTTCTTTGTTCTGATGAACACAAAAAAGATATTTGGAAAAATGTTAGCAACTGACATTTCTGGGACGTCATTGACTTCCAAAGTAGGAAAAAATTATTGTATAATTTTTTTTGTTCTGTTGAACACAAAATGAGATATTTTGAAGAATTTAGGAAAGTAAATTGACCTTTGACAACCATTATAAATTTTCCTACTATGGTAGTCAATGATGTTCCAGAAATATCAGTTGCTAACATTTTTTTCAAATATGTTTCTATTTGTTCAACAGAAATTTATACAGATTTGGAACAACTTGGGCGGAGTAATTCACGACAGAATTTTCATTTTTGGGTGGAGTATCCTTTTAATGTAAAGGGTATAAAAACTGGAATTACCTTAGTGATATAATGGGTTCCATAGGTGTTAATGAACTTGTAGAAGCGCTGTTTGAAATCAATATTGTACGTCTTGGGAAGCTCCTTCATAGAGCGCTTAAACTCAGGGTGGAGAACAGGCTTATTAGAGACCCTGTAGCTATAGATATAGAGAAAAAACAGACCCTTTTTAGACATTAGTCATTTTCGTCAATGTAGGTGCAGAATACATAATGACTATTTTGTCTTTTTATGAAGAATTTAATATCCAACAATGAAATTAATCAGTGAAAAGTGTTGTACCTGTAAAAGGCACACGATATACTCTGACTGGCAAAACTAAACTTGTCTTTCTTGGTCTTCTCCATCGAGTACTCTGCAAGCTTGGAGTTAGTTCCAGCCATAATGAACGAGGCTTTATTTTGATGGATGTCTATCCCTAAGTTCACAGCCCAGTTGTTCTCAATAGACGAGCTGCTGGAGCTGACCAGCTCTTCACTGGACTCATAGAGAGAACTTGAGATTTTCATGCTGCACTTCTGACTGGATCTCCAGTCCACCACAGATATAGGGAGCTTTTGTTTTTCCCCATCCATGTAGGGATTCTTGCAAATCATGCACGATTTATCGTTTTGACTCCAGGTGTACGTGTTGATTACGAAGGCTCCTTTGCGCTGCATCTTGGTCACATCATATCCTTCCCCGGCCAAGTTTGACCCAGGGGCAAAATTTGCTTCTGCACATTCTTTTGGTGTACCTTTAGAGCATGACTGCACATTGGGCAGCAAAAGGTAAATGACAAGCCCTACCCACATGACTGAAATAGGTGTTGTAAGGTGTATAGATGCTCTTCTTTCCTATGAAAGAACATGAAAAAACACATTTTGTATTGTTATAAAATTAGGTTATGTAAGCATATGTGTATGCATTATTTCAGCTTAAAGTGTGATAGGCTAGTTCACCCCAAAATTTTAATTCTGCCATCATTTACTTACCCTTTTGTCATTTCAAACCTGTATGACTTTCTTTCTATTCAAAATATTCAAAGATATTTTGAAGAATATTGGTAACCGAACAGCGACGGCACCCATTCACTTCTATTTTATGGACACAAAAGTAATCCAAGTGAATGGCTACCATCGCTGTTTGGCTAACAACCTTAAGTTACATCACAGACAACAATCTTTAAAAAAGCACAACTAACATTACAAACACTACACATACTGTATCCTTATACATAACACATACAGTATGTTCTTTTACAGATGATGTAAAATAATTTTCTTACCTTGAGCTACTTTGTGTTCTGACGGGCGGTTGTAAGCAAACCTTGTGAGAGGGCTATATGCAAGAAATAAACGTAAGCAAGTGGGTGGGCTTTACCGTTACCTTCTACGAATGACAAAACACGCACATGTGGTGGGTAAGTGGGGGTTTGGTTTTCAGTTCAGAAGAATCATGTGGTCTTGAATAGCCACTGCCGTGCTGAAGATGCTCGGTGGTGAGACGGGTGCATCGATGCAATTCAGTGGAACATTTGCGTGTTCATTAACACATCGACCTGTGCATTGTCAAAATAATTCTGAATGTGTGATGATGGAGGTTGTAAAACTTGATTATAATACAGAAACAGTCAGATCAAAACTGATTAACAAAATGTGTCTAAGAGGAGCTGTTAGTCACATGGGGCTTTGTAGTTTCTATTGTGGTATAAGACAGACCTTTTCTCCCACACTATTTGCAAGCAAGAATCACACAATCATTTGTGATGCTGTTTTTGTTCTTTTATTAACTGAAAAACTGCTTATTTGACAGAATATAGCACATATAAAGGTATTAAGACACAAAGAATAAACAATGTGAAAAGGGCCAATTATTGCTCTTTAGAAATCGCAAATTCTGTAATGCATAGATTATTATTAGAGAAAGTTTTCACTCATTTTGTGCTTTTCCTCTCTCCCTTTAAAAATCATTGCTTCACTTTTAAGATCACCGCTTTGGCCAAACAAAACGCGGCGTTCATCTAACAGCACCCCCATTTTCAGCAGCACATCTTTCGGAAGAGGCCGGGCGTGTCGTGACACGTATATGTTCTCTAGAGCAGTGGACATTGGAAAGCCAGTGTACTCAGAACATGAGGAGCCAGTTAAACCAGGAGCACAAGTTACTTGGGTATTATAGTACAACACACCATGGTTAAGTCTACAGAAGTTAGATGTATTACCTGCTTTAAGCTGAATATTACATGCCCCCAGCAGATCATCATCCCACCCGCTGTCCCTATCCCATACCTCTAGTCTCAAAACACCAATCTTGGACAGAACATTGTTACCAAGATTAAAGGCCCAGTTCCAAGTAGGTGAGTTCTGATGCCAAATCACTGCTGTTGTCCCTAAAAGAATCTTGTGATTTCTCAGGACCTTCACATACCCATCTGTACTTGAGGAGTAATCTCCCCATAGACCTGTTGCTTTCACCGCAACCACGGTGATCTGAGCATATCCAAGCTGTACCGGGCAGCAGTTGGCTTTCACTGCTGGGTTGTTATGGCAGCTGCACTCACAAGGTTCCTTGGGGTTTCTTGCGATTCCGACCCTGCACGGGGTAGAGCAGTTCCTCCAAAGGGCCCTCTGCAGTATGTAGTCACGAATGGCTCGACGTAAGTGGCTTTGCATAGGGTTCTTGACCGGCAGCAAAACATGAAGGGGCTTCAATGAAAAGGAAATCACATCAGGTTTTCCTGGTACTGAGGAGAGCCACTGTTTGTAAGCGCCAGGGTCATTACTGGATGAGAAGAGAAGGGCAGGGTCTTCAGTATGACCCCCAGTGATCTCCGATAACCTTTAAAGCAAAAGATACCTTTTTATTTAGACTGATGTTTACAATTTAATCAAAAGTTTGATGCATATGTTTCAAATTGATGGAGCTAAGAAATTAATCAATAGGGTGTTGAAGATAAAATATGTGCCCTTTCAAATTAAATTATGTTAAAAACTACTTAAAGTGATAGTTCACTAGAACTATCACCCACAAATGAAAATTCTGTCATCATTTAATCTCCCTCTTGTCATTTCAAACCTGTATAACTTTTTTTCTTCCGCAGAACACAAAAGATATTTTGAAGAATGTTGGTAACTGAACAGAGACTGTACCCATTCACTTCTATTGTATGGACACAAAACCAGTGCAAGTCAATGGGTACCGCTGCTGTTTGTTGTCACAAAATTCTTCAAAATATCTTCTTTTGTGTTCTGTGGAAGAAAGTCAGACAGGTTTGAAATGACGAGAGAGTGAGTACATTTTTTTTGGGGGGGTGAACTATCACTTTAAAGTCACTTGACACCCTTATGCAAAGAAAATATTTTCCTATGTATTAACTGTCAATATATTAAATAGTTTAATACTTGAAAATAAAACATAATACATTGTTAAAATGACAATATATTAAATAATACATTAGGACTTGCCGCTTTTAATTTATTGAAAACTATAAGCACTTGGTTCAAATATATGGAAGTGTATTATTTAAAATATTGCATGATATTTTCCAATATATTTTTATAAAACTCAAGTTTAGATTTCCCACGTTCTTTAAAGGTCATACAGATAGAAAGAACATGTATAACATATTTGTCAGAACACAAACCTGTCACTAAAAGTGTGAGCAAAGCTGTCCTTGTTCAGTTTTTTGTCTCTGGCCTGTTTACAGTGATGGTATGCTGTATTTACACCGACCCTCCCCCTTACGCTTACAGATGCCTCAACATCCAGACATGTTTTAACCTCTTCGGTACTAAGGTGCTGTAGACTAGCCATGCATTCTTTGACACTAGTCACAGACTGTGCAGCTCCACCCAGTTTCACCTACAAAAAAGGTTACAGACATCGGTCACACACAAGGGCGATAGATACAAAAATATGCATTGCCATCTGGATAGATTTTGCATTACCTTTGTAATGTAATGAGTGCCAAACCTTTCAACAAATGACCAGTAGCTTTCTTTCGTTTGGTTGTTGTAGATTGCTGGAAGGTTTGTAAATTCATAACTCAGTTCGGGATGAACGGAAGACTTGCTGGAGATCCTGTATCTGTGGACAGAAGTGTATAGTGGTAAACACTTAAAATATATTTTAAGTGCATGTTATTTTACGTTAAGACAGCTCAAAATTGCATTATAGTCTGGGACTACGCAGTAAACAATGGCCCTGCATCACAGTCTAAAAGTACTATTTTGTCCTACCTGTAGTATGCACATGACACCGACTGTTTAATAAAGCTGAACTTGTCCTTCTTGGTCTTTGCCAGGGAATAATCAGCGAGTCTAGAGTTAGTTCCAGCGAATGTCACCGATGCTTTACTCAAAATGTTACCTATTTCAAGGCCAGCCTTCCAGTTGTTCTCTACAGAAGAGACACTGGAACTGACCAGCGACTCACTAGACTCGTATACAGAACTGGACAATGACATTCTGCATTTTTGGCTGGGGCGCCAGTCTATCACCGACTTTGGGAGCTTCTGCTTTTTGCCCTGCATGAACGGGTTTTTGCACAGGTTACATGTGTTGTTCTCGAGCTCCCATTTGCTCATATCAATAACAAAAGCTCCTAGGCGTTGCATCTTAGTGATGTCGAAGCCCTCACCAGCCAGGTCAGACCCTGGTGCAAACTCAGCATCTTGACAGACGGCTGCTTTCCCCAAGAAGCATGCTGAGCTGGTTAGATTAGGAAAGAACAGTAGAAGCCAAATCCCCAGGGTAGCTGGGCGGATCATTGTGAGTTGGGATGGGATGTGTAAAATTATTTGGCTGTGTTGAACAGAAATAATCAGAAAGTTACGGTTACAGAATTAATAACAATACGTCTGTGCTGTTAGTCATTCAGTTCCATCAAAAAACTGCTTTTTGCTTTTTAATGCTTTTATCAGTGACCCGATTCACAAAGTAGATAATTTATCACTTACCTGAAAGATCTTTTCAGTATGTCTATTTAAAACTAAGAGCCTCGTGAAAGCAGAAGAGAATGCAGGGAGATTTTGTGTTCTCTGCCCCTTATATATCCGTACATGTCCAGCCAATGCAATGGACAGGTAAACGAATATTAACACTGGTGGTTGTTGACTCATCATGTGTGAACAATGAGGGAAAAATGTGTCAAAGGTTTTAACGTGTGAAAACTGCTACCTGACGTAGAATGTGGTGTGTGTAGATGTCTTTTTTTATTTCTGTTAAATGTAATTTGTTAATGAAGTAAGTTGTTGAAAAATAATATTCAAACATTACATTTTTAAAACTAGCCTATTTATACGTTTTAAAAGCGCTAAATGTTTTTGCATCAGTATAATGGTCTGCAAAGACTGAACATTGTATGAAATAAATACTGTCGTTGCGTTCTGTTGATATATCTCTTTAAAAGACCGTTTTAATAAAATCGAACACTTAACAGATTAAAATAGTTCTCTTTTTATATGCTTGTATATGGTTAATTGAGCTAAAATGTCTATTATCCCAAACAACTTATCTCATCATACCGATTCTGTTCAGTAATTGTAACAGATTTTTAGAACACAGGCCCAGATGCATCTCATGCACCCTCTTGTACCCATGGTGCTTATTGTCCTGTAGCTCAACATGAACATGGATCTGAGTTAAAGTGATACTTCACCCAAAAATGAAAATTCTGTCATCATTAACTCACCTTGCTCCAAATCTGTATAAATGTCTTTGTTCTGATGAACACAGAGAAAGAGATTTGGAAGAATGCTTATAACCAGACAGATTTTGCCCCCCATTGACTCCCATAGTAGGAAAATTTACTTTATCAATTTTTTTGTTCCGTTGAACACAAAAGAAGACATTTTGAAGAATGTAGGACAGCAAACAGTTTTGGGGCACTTTTGACTACCAGTGTATTTTTTCCTACTATGGTAGTCAATGGGGTATTCTTCCAAATACTTTCTATGTGTTCATCAGAACAAGGAAATTTATACAGATTTGGAACAACTCGAATGTGAGTAAATGATGACAGAATTTTCATTTTTGGGTGAAGTATCACTTTAACACAATGTGATTTAAAATGAAATGGTTGCGTTGGATAAAAGGTTACATAGAAAAGGTTTTTGCACATACTGTCCGAATTTTTTTCGTATTTGGCGCTCGTTTTACGGTGTCTCTGAATTGTCAAACACCTCTGAAAATGCTTGCTACGGATGCCAAACACGCAGAAAATGGAACCCAGTCAGAATTTTTTTATGACGGACGAAAATATCGGAGGCAGTGTGTAAATGTGATTGACACAACGTGAGGTCGTATTTATTTTTGAAAATATCGGACTCTATGTGCAAAACGAAAATTATTGTATTTTCATGCCCATGGTATTTATAGTGACAGCTCAAGCAAGAGGAAGCAAATGTAGATGATTATCCTATATTAAGATTATTAGGCCTAATAATGAGACGATACAAAATCAAATGTACTACTTCGTATCGTTTGTAATGGCGGATGTTGGGCCTATCACATAAAAATTTATTGCACAATTTGTCGAATTGTTAGACAATCAAGCTCACTTTATTTAGCAAGTAATTTTAAGGACAAATCCAGCCGATTGGTTATCACTAGCTGACCCACTGAACGCAAGCCAATCGCATTTATTTTCACTCGAACACGCCATGGCTCAACCAATAGAATGCTAGGATCGCTTCTAACAGGACGTCACGTCACCTATCATGAAAGGGAAAAAAACTTATCATAAAAGGGGAGGGAAGAAGACATACTGGCATACGGACAGAGTTGATTGAATTCGTTTGCAAAGGGGATATAAAAGCTACAATAAATTGTCGTGTGTGTATTACTTATATTTACAGTGTAAGTGTAAACGTGCTGTATTAAAAGACGAGGCAGGGTTACGTTTTCAATGACACTGGATTTTGATTCTCACTTGAAGTAGGTTGTTGTATTTTAACATCAATTTCTGCCTCCTTTTTAAGATATAAAGGTATGAAAACATATGACTAATACATAGACCACGAAACCCTCCAAAAATTTCCAACCACTATAGTGTAAGCTAAACGTAGGCGAGTCACATGCTTACACCAAACCCTCTGCAGACCACAGTCATCTCACGAACTTTTGCACCAGAGTAAAATAACTACTAATTTTCTATAAAATACTTAAAAAAATTTAACAAAAAAGCAATATTGTAAAGGATTGAATTAACGAAGCAAAAATTAATCTCGCGTGTCCTCGTGCCACCCCCGCCTCTTCCCCGTTGGTCCAGACTGGATCAGAGCGCTGCCGCATCAGCGGACGATATCGAGGCCGGGCCGCTGCGCCCCTCCACCAGCCGCATGTTCCTGCACACCGCTATCAGAGCGACCATAAGAAATGTGCCGAGGGAATGCAGGGGACATAAACCTTTTTTTTTGCATAGCCGCCTATCAAAAACGGACTACCTTACCAAAGCATTCGTTTAAAACTGCTGGCTGAAATCACTGCAAGCTAGCAGCAACATCACTTGGCAACACAGGGAGACGTGTTCCTGAGCTGACCACCACGTACGTTTCTGTTTGCTGGATGACAGACTCCAAAACGTACGGATGCAGATATTTTATTTGAAGTAGTTGGAATACACGGACGCTTCTGCTGCTCTTTTGGTAGACTGGTTGTAATGTCTAACTGTTTTGCAGTCAGCACAATCAAGGTGACGACAGCTAACGTTAGCCCGTTAGCTCACGAGCTATTTGGGTAGTGTGAGACAGGGAAATAGATAACGCATTGAGTTAGATTTTGAAATATATTCGGTGAGGAAACTAAAGGAACAAGCACGCGCGAAGTGTGTACATTTTTTGTCTTCAGGCTGCACTTCCTCATTGGATAACAGTGCTCGTCACCGATGGTGTGAGGGATACCAGGAGATGCTTGATATCTGGTGAAAACTTGACATATCTGTGAGAACTGGGTAATGTTACATATTCAACTCGCACGCTTTTTTCGCGATTGTTAACTCCATAAAAACCCATGTGGGGTGACATTTTGATAGAGGCCAGTGGTAGGTGCCAAGCAATATTGTTATAGCGTCACAATGTAGACATTATTTTACACACTAGCGTCTATTTGTCCAACAACACAGCTGCATGGATCAGGTTGAAGACTTCTGTTAAAGAGTCCTACATCAGATTTGCACACACGGGTCCTGAAGCGCTGGTAGCCGAGGTCAGAGTGTATGCAAAAGCTTTGGACGGACTGATGATTCACCCTATGGAAATATGAGCAAGTAACCCTCATGCAACGAGGCTACTGCGAGCAATTCCCTACCGCATACAAGTTATTAAAACGCCAGTTTCTTCAAAAGCCCCGCGGTTCCCGATGGTGAAACTACCCAGCGACGGTTTCATGAGCAGCAGAAGAAAGCCGCCCGTTCTCGGGTTGCCTCTGAAGTCGAGCTGACAGAAACTGGTGGGGTTTGTTTGAAAGGGTTGAGCAGGGCGTGACCGCACTTCGTTTAAATGTTACATGCAACACTGTATATATTAGCAAAGCTCACTATGAACGCGGGCTGCAATTTCTACGTCAATCCATGTGGATGACACCGCCGCTGTTTAAAGCCAACCAGCGGTATCGAAACGCTCGAAAAATTGGTATATCAAATTAAATTAACAAAGAGCGGGATTGTAAGTCATGTAACTGGCTCCACATGACCGGACTGGGCTCCCCCTAGTAATGTCTAGGGTGTCAAATCTTTTTTTAGTCCGTGTTGTACGCGCACGTGTAGATGTATAGCGTAGTTCTTTTGGCGTCGTCGCCGTGACAGTTTCTGGTTGCTATGGCATTTTTAAACGGCCCCCGACTGCTGGACTGGGCAAACTCTCCTCCACATTTACAGTTCAACAGATATGTCCTGACCGGCTATAGACCTATCTCCTCCGTCCAGGAGTGCATTAAAAGTCTCTTCTATCTGCACAATGAGCTGGGGAACATCTATACTCATGGTGAGTCTGAGACTGATGTAAATATTGTCCTAAGAGAAGATGAAAGCATGACGACTTCCTCCGTTTTTGTGAACTGTAAAGTTGTTACACACTTTGACCATTGCTTTGTATCATTAGACTACTTTTCTTCTGCTTGTTGAATTCAATTCCTAAAATCATATCAGTACTGGTCTTACCAATCCTGGCTGCTTACCAACATTTACATTTCTATTACCCATTCAAAGGTATAGACTCAATCCTATTTAAATAACCGGAATTGTTAAATCGTCAGTAAAATAAAAATATGAATATCGCAGAATATATTTTCACATGCAGGAATCTCCATCTGTCATCACACTGTCTCAATGCTGTTGTTGTGCTCTATACACTGCATTTGCTGTAGCCTATGTGATTCATAGTTTTTCAATAACCAGTTTCTGTCAATAGCATGGCTCCAGAAACACCAAGGTCATGGGTTTGTCTCCCTAGAAACACACATGAATGCATGTTTGTCAATTTATGGATGTAAATAACTAGTTGTTTTTATCTTCCACTGACATGTATTAACATTAATCATGCGTGTTGTAAAGCCGTGTCTAGATAAACATTCCATGTGCACTGGTTATAGAGAGCAAATGTTATAAATGTAAAGTCAGGCATAAAAAACAAAGTTTTGCTCCAAAGGAATTTCCGCTTGTAAACCTGTAATTGCAGCGATCACCAGACTGGATCTTTGCCTGCACATGTATTAGGCATGCCTTTGTTTCCCTTCTTAGAAACAGGTAAAACGTCACACTACTAACATTTCTATTGTTTGATAATAATAGATCACACACGCACGCACGCACACACACACAGGTGCTGGTCATATAATTAGAATATCATCAAAAAGTTGATTTATTTCACTAATTCCATTCAAAAAGTGAAACTTGTATATTATATTCATTCATTACACACAGACTGATTTATTTCAAATGTTTATTTCTTTTAATTTGATGATTATAACTAGAAGAAAGGATTTTCTATGGGGTTAAGGTCAGGCGAGTTTGCTGGCCAATTAAGAACAGGGATACCATGGTCCTTAAACCAGGTACTGGTAGCTTTGGCACTGTGTGCAGGACTTGGCACCTGCACACAGTGCCAAAGCTACCAGTACCTGGTTTAAGGACCATGGTATCCCTGTTCTTAATTGGCCAGCAAACTCGCCTGACCTTAACCCATAGAAAATCTATGGGGTATTGTGAAGAGGAAGATGCGATATGCCAGACCCAACAATGCAGAAGAGCTGAAGGCCACTATCAGAGCAACCTGGGCTCTCTTAACACCTGAGCAGTGCCACAGACTGATCCACTCCATGCCACGCCGCATTGCTGCAGTAATTCAGGCAAAAGGAGCCCCAACTAAGTATTGAGTGCTGTACATGCTCATACTTTTCATCTTCATACTTTTCAGTTGGCCAAGATTTCTAAAAATCCTTTCTTTGTATTGGTCTTAAGTAATATTCTAATTTTCTGAGATACTGAATTTGGGATTTTCATTAGTTGTCAGTTATAATCATCAAATTAAAAGAAATAAACATTTGAAATATATCAGTCTGTGTGTAATGAATGAATATAATACAAGTTTCACTTTTTGAATGGAATTAGTGAAATAAATCAACTTTTTGATGACATTATAATTATATGACCAGCACCTGTACAGTATGCTGTTGTTGCATTGCTCACATAATATGAGGTCAAGACTGTGTCAACTCGCAGAGTGGCTGTGTGTTCTCATGCTAACACGGTGGCTCAAGAGAGTACACAGAGTATATCTGAGAGGGTTGTGGCCTATTGTACATTGTAGTTAAATCAGCAGAGATCGGGGGTTTGACATGCGTGACACAGCTTAACCTGACTTAAAAGATGACGTTGCTATTGAAAGTTTTTTGCTATTGAAACAAATATTTTTGTATGCTGAAATACAGATGCATTTTTGTGAAGAATTAAAAGCCTGAATGTGGTGAAGATAAGTTTGCTTGTGGGTATTGTCACAGGTGTCTGGTGCTTTGTGCTCACCTGAACCAAATAGGATGATTTCCATTCTTGAAGAAAGTAATATCCTCCTTTACATTGTTTGCGTAGTTTTTGAGCATTTGTGTTTTACTTTGCATGATATGTTGGCACACCATGTCTCCACAGCAAGATTTTTCATAGGTCTATTTTTTATCTGCATGTGTATAATGTGTGTAAGTGCTGTTTGTAAAAGGTTCAAAGGCCTAACAGAGTGATCTCAATAACCAACATGTTCCCTCTTTAACCACTGCTTCACTCATATTTTAGTGTTATTTGTGGGTCTGTGTTCAAACCCACATGCATTGCTAGCATCTGGCAATTGATAAAGAACTATGATCTGATAGCAAGTGTATTGGTTTTTGCATGTCACATACTCATGAACCACAAGCAATTTAATAAGATTAGCAAAACATGCATCAGCCGTCCAATTACTGCCTCTATGTATTGACTCGAAAAGGAGCTATCATTATTGTCAGTGAAGTGAAAAATTAGAGAAAATTAGGAAACCTCATGCTGCCACCCAGATGCACATGCTTTCTCTGGGGGAGAGTGCATGTTATCTATCTATAGTGTCAGATTGTAAGAGAGTTGAGCCAGCAGAGATAACTCACTCAAAATAGATGTGCTGGATGGGATTGATGCTTTTACCTGACCAGAAAAAATAATTTGACATTGGGGGAAAAACAGAGGCCTAAAGAGAGAGAGAGAGTCGCATATAGCTCAACTCTATAGAGTTTATTCCACTTCCAACCTGAATACAGTGATTCATCTGTATGTTTAAAAGGGATAGTTCACCCAAAAATAAAAAATCTGTCATCATAGTAGGAAAAATTATATTTTTTGTTCTGTTTAACACAAAAGAAGATAATTTGAAGAATGTATGACAGCAAATAGTTCTGGGGCACTTTTGACTTTCATTGAAATTTTTCCAACTATGGTAGTCAATGGGGTCCAAGAACTGTTTGCTTACAAACATTCGTCCAAATATATTTCTCTGTGTTCAGCCAAACAAAGAAATGTATGCAAGTTTGGAACTAGAGTGCAGTGATGTATAAAGTACCTAAAATCAATACTTGAATAAAAATACAAATATCTTAAACTACTTTGGTAGAAGTTTAAGTCACCTTTTAGAATAAGACTGGAGTAAAAGTCTTAGAGTAACAGCTAAATATTGTACTTAAGTATGAAAAGTACTTCTTTTCATATTAAATGTTCTTAAGTATTCAAAGTATAGACACGTTTTGTTAACAAAAATGTTTATATTTTTTTAAACATGAACAACAAAAATTTACATTTTTTTACATAACTTTACACATGGCGGATGGGAGAAGGATTTCTGACAAATATGATGTATTAGTTTTCCCGCAACAACTTAATTGTGTTGTTGTTAAATTGGTACATATTTACTGGGGATGCACCGAAATGAAAATTCTTGGCCGAAGCCGAATAAAAATGAAACACTTGGCCGAAGGCCGAATACCAAACACCGAACATGGCTTTGCGCATTTCTCCTATTTATTTAACCAATTTTTTCACTATTGCATAAACTGAATGGTCAAAATGTGCTTTTTATTTTTTGTCTTGCTTTTCAATATAACACAATATACCTTAAAATAAATTTGAAAAAAAAAACAAGTAGGCTAAATAAAAAAAAATTGAGCACCCTCTGCCTTCTTGAATAGCCTGTATTAGGTTTATAACTGACTGCTGAAAGAAATGTACTGCACTCTGTAACCCTACAACAAAACAATTCATTAAAAAGTGTCATTCAACAATATAAGATAAAAATTGGAATATGATAGTCTACACTGCAAAACGATTAAAAAATAAAAATTACATCCATGCAAGCAATTCTGACTGACAACCATTTCAGTTCACGTCTCTCCACCAAACTCCGCCCACAAAAGCTGACTGTTCTCTCAGAAGGTGTACTCGTAGCCGGTGTTGTGCCGAGAAATGCATTCCTGCCAGATTAT
The DNA here is from genome assembly GCF_024868665.1 of Triplophysa rosa. Classification (NCBI taxonomy): domain Eukaryota; kingdom Metazoa; phylum Chordata; class Actinopteri; order Cypriniformes; family Nemacheilidae; genus Triplophysa; species Triplophysa rosa. Next base: position 11,834,529 of record NC_079900.1, on the reverse strand, counting down.
GCACCTCCTTCAATAACACGCTGTCCGATTGGCTAATTCTAACCCATCCCCTAACACCTAATCCTCACCCTAACCATTGTGGGGAGGGGGGTGCATAATCTGTAGTGATGGGAATTATGATTCATTTGAGTGATTCGTTCTTTTTCAGTTCGTTCACCAAAATGATTCGTTCAGATTCGTTCAGTGACCATTTCTATAATACGCCAGCAGGTGTCGAAAAAGTTGAGTTATGTCAACGAATGTATTAATGGACGTATAAACTGATTACAGGCTTTATTAAAATGTGTCTCTGATCTACTCATTAAATAAATAAAATAAATCTAAAGTGGTTCAGATGACCAACACACAAGGTTTTTCTGCATAATTAAAAAGTTAATGTTTGGTCATTTACACATTTTTAAATGTGGGATTATGTTAAACGTGAAGTTTATGTATTTTAAATAAACAAGCGTGCGGAGTAGCCTACCTGTAACTGCGCTTTGCATCCGCTTTCTGCTGATTGCTGAACGAGACTCGCATGCTAAATGACTGACCTATAGTGTACTGTACACTCTTGTTCAATTCATTCATTTCGTTCATGAATGACACGTACCAGTTCGTTCAATTCGTTCATGAACGAGATCTATCGCTCTCGTTCAGACTCAACAGCGACTTGGTCAGTGTGGGCGTATTCGTTCAGTGGAACTGTATGTTTTATACACAGCGACCATAGCATGTATTTTCCAGGTAAAACTGTACAGGATGTACGGTTAAAAACTATTACCATATATGATTTTCCCAAGACACACGAAAGCATGAATCTGGCATCTTCCATTTTTTCCCGACAACAAAGCACCTGAACACATCCAGCTCGGAATCATGACTTCAGAAGTGGGAACTGACCAGTTTCCGAGAGCACGTGAAGGCAGCATAAAGCACAGCAGCAACGATTGCCTAATGTTGCTGGTTACATATCTGAACCGACATAACGTTAATTAAATAACTGCTGAGTACCGTTAACTACCTCAATGTGTTTGAGATTGGACGGAGAGTTTTTAAATGCCAGTAATTCTATATTTTTAGGTAAGCATAAGAGGCACTTCATCCGGTTTGAAGAGTCTTTCATTCCAACGAGAGAAAACGTTTGCAAATACGGCCATGGGTGTTCGTCCTCGTTACAACTGTCGTTAACATCGGGATTAGGAGGTGCTGATGCGTTATCTGCTTCTCTTACTGCGCCAAATGATTGCTTGCTACTAGCATCCGACATCTCCGGGCTTGTGTTGGAATTCAAGCGTGCCTGTCTGCACTTCACTTGCGCATTAAGATTTAACCAATGGTTGGTTAAGCACCGTCACCGTGACCGGATCGCCGATTGGTCTATGGTCAGATTCTGTTCTGTTTTTTTTTTTTGTAGTAACGAACATACTTAGGGAAAATGTATCGGAGTAAAAGTATACATATTGTTCAGGAAATGTAGTGGAGTAAAAGTAACAGTTTGCAGAAATTGAAAAACTCCCAAAAATACTTGAGTACTGTAATCAAGTATTTTTTACTTTGTTACATTACAACTCTGCTGGAGAGTGAGTAATTCATGACAGAAATTTTATTTTGGGGTGAACTATCCCTTTAGGATGCACTGTCAAGATTTTTAAGGTCTTTGTTTCAGTGGGTAGTTGACATTGTGGCAGCTGTTGCTAAGATTAGCAAAGCAAGGCCACTGAAACCCTCAATCTAGTGGGCCGTACCCCAGGCCTCCATAAATCCATGTGTTGTTTACACTGAGATGATTCAGCTCACAAGACACAATAAACCATTGCAGGGGATTGCTTAAGTCTTGTTCCAAATTCTGATCTTCTCACACTTTTCACAGGCGAGATGTGTTTCAACTGGACTTTTCAGGTCTTTGCATGTCAAACTCATTTGTCTCACTCTGTCGTCATCTCTACTGTTCTTCTCTCCATAGGAATCCCTCTGCTCTGCTTCCTGGTGCTGCTACCACTCAACATCCCCTGGTCTCAGATCAGCGTGACGTGGCTCGGCGTGGTGCACTTCCTTGCCTGTTTGTCTCCGCAGCTGGGATCAGTGGTCTACCATCTCTTCATGAACCATGAGGGCGGTGAGCCTGTCTACAAAAGGCTGCTTACGCTCGATATGTGCGGAATCTGCATGATCAACACGCTAGGTCAGCATCTCAGACTGGTGTCGGTTGAATCAGAGCTCAGTTGCATCATTTTTTTGTTTCTTGACATGAGGTTTACTTGTAATTCTGCATCTGATCATTTTGTTCTTTGTCACCTGATGAAGTGATGTGTTTTCGGTGTTTTCTTCACTTTTTGTATTAGGATCCCGGGTTAGAGCAGCATATCGTCGCTGTTGGGCAGAATCCTCGCATCTCCAAAACCATTATTTTTCAGGAAATTAAGGAGTTATTAAACATTGTATTGTTAAAGTTGGTATTATACCTTATATTGCTATCATATACTGTTGTGTACCAACATTAACACAACATTTCCCAAAAACCATGTTTAATCGGAGATACAAGGTTTATGACTTGGGAGCAGGGCGATACGAGATTACGCTGTCATTGATAAGAATGGTACGGACACAGACGTCACTGCTGCCAGCAGTGTTCATCAAAGTCTGCGGTCGCATTGAGACTTTTGACAAAAGACGAGGCTTTAAGAGCTAATGAAAGCTAATGCTTGTGGTTACATACATCTTCCTAAACTCTATTTTAAACGTTAGAGCTATGAGTGATGCAATACCAAAATAAAACGTTAAACAGGCTGTCAAATATAGGCGGAAATTAATCTGCAAGCAAATAAAGTCGACGGTCGCGTTGAGCCTCTTGACAAGAGAAAAGGCTTCAATAGTTAACCAAAGCTAATGACTGTGGTTACATACATCTTCCTAAACTCTATTTTAAAGGTTTAAGAACTATAAGTGATGTAATACAAAAAACGATGAGCTGACTAGGCTGTCTAATAGGCGGAAATTAGCCGAATCTGCTCGCAAACTTACCTTCGTGGCTCACGGGCTTCCTTCTACACCGAAGCATTACAGCTATCGATTTTTTAACAAAACAGACCTACTCAAATGTGTCTAACCTAACTATTTTCACTTGTTATTGTCTAAAAAACTTTCAATCAGGAGACGTAATGCCGAGAAGCTCCCGCGGAGTGAAGAAGAGGTGGAGTTACGAGACTTCTCAGACAGTTGAAGTGTCCAATGGAGTTAAGAGATTTGCTCTCAAGCTATTTTCAACACTTTAGATTGGTTAATAATTTGTAAAAATAACAGACCCACATGGGGACTGACCAATAGCATCGATTTGTGAAAAAATATGAAATTGACCAAATTTGGACATAAAAGGTTTCCACCCGACAGCGACGATATGCATAAGTACATTTGTGCTTCTTCTTTTTCAGTGACAGTCATATTTCAGACTATTGCACCATTTAACCAAATAAGAAGTGCTTTTGTTGCTGTAAACAATGCTGTAACAGAGGAAGTAAAGAAGCATAGAGAAAAACGAAACGAAACAGAAATAGTACACTAAAAAAAAAAACTTAAAAATTGAAGGAAGCTTTTTAACTTAAGTTTTTAAGTTAAATCAAATTAGCTTTATGAGTCAATTGACCTTAAATTATATTGAACAGACTTAATAAATCTAGTTGTATTTATGACTAGATTTGTTTTACTGTTCAATGTAATTTAAGTTCAATTGACTCATAAAGCTACTTAAAAAAATAAAGGGATGGTTCACCCAACAATGAAAATTCTGTCATCATTTACTCACCCTCAGATTGTTCCAAACCTGTATACATATATTTTTTCTGCTGAACACAAAGGCAGATATTTAGAAGAATAACGATAACCAAACAGATCTCATCCCCCATTGACTCCCATAGTATTTATTTCCCCTACTATGGCAGTAAATGGGGGATGAGATCGGTTTGTTTACTGACATTATTCTAAATATCTGCCTTTGTGTTCAGCAGAGCAAAGACATTTATACAGGTTTGGAACAATCTGAGGGTGAGTAAATAATGACATCATTTTCATTGGTGGGTGAACTATCCCTTTAAGGCAGCTGAAATGGGTACATTTTTATAGTGTAGTCTGAGGAGAAATTAAAATAAATCATTTTTGGGATAAAGTGACAAAATAGGCCCCAATCACTTGGTAAAGGCATTCTGACCAATGTTATATGTGCTTTGATTTGCTCTTTACAAAAAGTTTTTGTTTTTTTGCCATTTAAATTCTAAAAAAAAAAAAACATGAGTGCAACATGAAAATGCATAAATTTTTTTTATAATAATACAATAGTAATAATATTTTATGCATGTAAAATAATAAGCATGCACTTTTAATTAAACTATCAAGAGATTGTATCATCACAGTAACGCTGTATTTCGGTTTACAGGAGCTCTGCCCATCCTGTACAGCACTCTGCTCTGTTACCCCTTCATACGCACAGTGGCTCTGCTGATATACATCCTGCTATCCAGTTACGCCATCTACTGTGCCATCACAGCACGCAGCAGAGTGCGACGCCTGCGTTCCTTTGCCTGGCAAGCACTTTTCCGCTTCTCGTTTTTCCTACTGCGTTGGGCGGGTGTGGGCGGAGGGAGTCCCACCTCGTTGCGTCACTTCGTCACCATGGATGCACTAGCGGTGTTGGGCGGGGTCATAAATATCACCCGGATTCCCGAGCGTTTCCGCCCGGGCTTATTTGACTACTGGTGCAACAGCCATCAGATCATGCATGTCCTGGTGGTGGTTTCTATACTGTACCTGCACTGGGGGGTACTGGACGATCTACTGTGGATCAACAGCCATGACTGTCACTCTGACTGAAAGTGGCCCTGCTGGTCTGGATTTGTGGGGCGTGAGGACCTCTTTTAGTAATGAAAAATATCGTAATCGGGCTTGGAAGGGGTGGGGGTGGCTGTTGTGCTTTGTATATATATATGTGCACGAAAGAAGTGTTTTACATGTTTTTAGGGGACACCAGTGCCAGCCTCGACACACATGCTTGTTTGTGGTGTCAGAATGTACATATCTGTGTTTGCATAAACATTGTCTGTGCATGGCACTGTTAGGATCTATTATCTCAAACAGAGGCAGGTTATTTATTTATTTATTTTATTTTAGACTTAAGTGATCTGTAAGCTTACACTTACATTTATATGTACACACACACACGAGCATACACATGGGATCTGACATTATGTGATGTCATATGTTCACCAGCATTGAAAGTGTTTATTAAATAGCCTCTAGCCTTTTGTTGTTCTGAAAAAATGAGACGAAATCGAGCCCATAAATGATTGGCTCTCAGATTTACACCATCACTTAATCAAATAGTCAAATAATCAAATAATATTACTCGAAATAGCTGTTTGAAAGCATGGCTTTTTGGAAAACAGTTTATTCTCAATTTTGCTGGTGACACAAACAAGAGATTACTAGTGCAGAAATAATGTATGCACTGAATTAGACAACCTGTTACACTATTACAGACTATGCAGCATATCAAATGTTACAGCATTGCTCACGGCTAATGACACACACACACACAAATATACTGCATGACAAGTCTCGCAGCAACAGTTACTGGAAATACTTGAGTTCACTTTTTTTATCACATTTTTCTGTTGTCTTGGTATGGGTCCATATTTATTGTGTGAAAGGCAAAGGGGTCATGCTTTGGTTTGTAGCCGTGCCATTTGTATGTTTTCTGGCTGATTAAAGATGTCAGGTGCACTTTACTCAGTATATGCTTGTTAATGTCTATAAAGGTCGCCATGTGGAAAGTTACACTACAATAATAACCTGCAGAGAATGTTTTCTCTGCTGTGCCACTGTATAGTCTAGTTCACCTCTGTCCATTCGGTTTTATTATCCTAATCTGCGAGATTGGATTTTGTACTTATTTCATTTATTTTGGGGCTTTAACCTTAACTGCGTAACCTTGGATTCAACACTAGGCAAACTATTTAATAATCGTGTTCTGTTTGCTCAAAGGCATCAATACTCTTCCGGACATCTTCTGCCATTATGTTGATGTTATCATAGGTTGGAGGAATTTTACACGTGCCACTAGACGATAAATTCCCCCAGTGAAGATAAATGTTGTCATTGCGTCGGTACTGCTCACTTGAGCCCAATTGATGCCATATATTTTTATCGAAGCAACTCATCAGAGTGTTTTTAAGCTTTTATATCAGCTCATGTTAATGGCATGATTTGGATTGCGTATAATGCAGAAAGGCTGTACGTTTTAAGTCTAGGTACTAGAAAACGTCAGGTTGATGGAGCTGTTTACAAGCTGAACAGCAATCATATTCTACTCTATATCTACTTGAGAATGTGATTTAGTGTTAAGTAAATCAGTTCTTATTGCGGATTGCACTATGGAGATGTTGTACCAAATGGATCGTATTATACGCCTGCAGTTTTTGCACAGATTTGTAACCCTTAGACTGCTTATGCACTACTGAGCAAAACAAACCAAGGATGACTCCTCTGACCCTTCCGACTTTATTTGTTTTATTTCATGGATAAACACAACAAAGTGTGATAGATTCATTGAGATGTATCTATCACAATGTAGCTTTTAAAATAAACATCAATGAGGCCAGCTATTAATTTATCACTGACCCCATCATTTTACATTTTTTATGATGTCATTTCTGTTTAAAATATGTTTTATTTAAATTATGTTTGAAGAGACCAACTACTACTGCTAGATTTTTTATATTGATCCGTTAGGAATCGCGTATCTTCAATACACAACCACACATTACATCAACCAATAGCACTGGTCAGATGTATAAGTGTAAAATCAGTGCATGTTAGATAGAATGTTGCTCAGATGTATCTGACAAACAAACACCAACATAAATATACTCTATGCCAAATTTGAGACTTCAGGTGTCTGGTGAAGGTGTTTTAAATGCAAGCCGCTGTCACACAATATCTTACAGATTTTTAACGCAAGTCCCTCCTAAGAGTGCCCAGTAACCCCAACCCCTTTAATGTTTTGAAATAAAATGACAAACATTAGATGTTACCGAATTAGAGTGGTGCATGTAAATAGATAGAACACTGATAAATCGATCCCCTTAAATGCAACATAGGATTTGCAGATTTCTAATGCTTGTATGCAATGCAACCACTGACATACTGTATGTGCTTAATGTGCAGTAACCGAGCTAATACATCAGATATAACTGTCTAATGAAAGGGAACGGAATGATATAAAGAGAGCAGCCTAGAGGCAATATAACCATATCAAATAATTAACTGCACTGTTTATTTTATTTACCAAAAGGGCTTTGGGACAAAGTAAGAACCAGAACTTAAAGTCCATATGGGTAATGTAAATACCTGTATGTAGACTGTATATGCATAAAATGAAAGCAGCATACATACTGACATTTTTATATTCAAGTTAATATATGAAGCAACAATTAAGAAAATATATGAATGTTTATGTATTTCAGATGGTGATGCTCAATATGAATTGTCCAGTATCCTTTCAAAGAGATAGTAGAGATTGGTCATTTAATTATTCAGTAAACAGTTCAAAAGTCATTGAAAAGCTAAAATTGTGATATCACAATGACATCGGTTATGGTTGGGGTCTGACAGGAGAGTTGTTTATGCTGTTTAGAGTGATTAGCATCATAGTAATGTGCCTGTGTGTAATGTGTGTCTCATAGTATTTTGTTTTACGATTAGTGGACTGTAGTTTATTTCAGTTTAGTTACGTAATTTTTTTAACGTAAAGTTAGGAGAGGTCGCAATATAGACGTTTTGGTTTGAGATGAGCGGTCTTAATATGTTCATACCTCTGAAACACACTGGATAACTATGCATAATTAAAATATGTACATGTATATATATATACACACACACACACACACACACACACACACACACGTTTGTACATGTGAATTCCAAAAAGGAGATGTTTTACCAGTCCTGAAAAGAAACAATCTGTGTATTAACACTAACATGTTTTGCTCAGAGTGACATCTTTACCATGCCATCCTGGGGTTTCTACTTCTCAGGGTGCCCTGTCAGTGCTCACTTCTACCGAGTGACCTCAACAACTGATTTCGGGCCAGTTTTCTTTTCATCCTATTGTCTTTTTTCGCTTGTTCTGCTTGAAAAGACTGAAACAATTATGGTTTCATAGTTATTTGTTATGAGGGACAGAGGTCACAATGGCATATCAGGCGTCTGGACCGTGCATCCTATTTGATGCGTATTGCCTTTGTTGGGGATTGAATGTGTCCGTAAATGCTTATCAAGAATGTGTTTCTTTTTGTAGTTAATTAAGAACTGTAAGAATGTGCAGAGCATGTTAAACTTGAACAGAACTCTATAGAGGAAATGGATTGCATCACAAACCATGTTTTAGATGAGGATCAAGGATGTTCTCATGGATGATGTTCTCCTGTCTGTATATTCTAATGTCCTGTGTTAAAAAAATAACGACATGGTGTGTGAAACTATAATATTTTTTTCTTAGTATGCAGGTGCTGGATAGCCTGTTAATAATTTATGACTCATCATTAGTTTTCACATTATTATAATGATGGATACATTGTTATTCTTACTATTAATCTGAAATGGAGCCACTGTCGTTGATAATCTAAATTTACGTACAAAGGCTGAGAAAACTAGTGCACATAGGGTGACAGAAGGTACCTGAAAGATCTGTCGAGTTTTGTTTACACACTGTCCAATATACTTTTGTTTCTGTTGAATTTGATTACAACTTGCCGCCATCTTGTGGCCACGAGGCTGTAGTGGCGCTCGTGCGTTTATAGCGGCGTTGTTTTCAGTTCAAGTGTTGACCTTTGGAAAGATTTCAGGCCATTAGGTCATTCGCTGAAATCCATGCACAATTCATCTTTATTTATTGTTGTTTTTTATTCATTGTAGTGCTCTACTTACATGTCTGTAAATGGTTTTATCTACAAGTGTGTATGATAGTTTATTTTATGGGCCTAGTTTATACGTTTGTCCAAGGTTACATTTGTTCACACAGACAGATCTTCCAAACCCCACAGTCTCCTGCAGCGATTGTGCAATAAATTGAGGTTTATATTTTTAAACTTGTCTTTGACTCTCCTTTTTACCATTTATTTCATACGACCACTGACGAGAACCGTATGTCTACTTGTTTATTTTTATTGTATGAGCTCCAGTAGCTTGTTCAATGTGATGTGGTGGTGTTTTTTTTCATGTCTTTGCACGTATGCGTTTTCTCGTATTTGGCGCTCGTTTGGTGTCTCTGGATTGTCAAAACGCCTCTCAAATGCTTGCTACGGATGCGAAAAACGTAGAAAATCGAACCCAGTCCGAATATTAATATTTTTATTTTTTTTACGTGCGGAAATTTCGGACGCAAATTTCGGACTCAATGTGCAATGGCTTTAACGCGTTAAAATATTTAACGCAGCATCCTTTTGTTTTGTCATCCTTTGTCTAGCGTTACATTATATAACCACGCTCTTATTCATGTAAAGGCCTTTAAACCATTTAAGCGCGATTTAAAACAGTTGCTTTGACGTGTTCAGTGTAGATAGACAGCTTCTGTGGGATGCAGCACAACGCAACAGCGGTCCCGTCTGGTGTATACAGTTCCCGTCAGACACGAATCAGTATTAAGTTCTCTTTCGTGCTTGAATGAACAGAAACACACAAGATTATGCCAGAAAGCCCGTTTTGTCTAGCATTTTCGTAAGCATAGATTTCAACGTGTTAAATAAAATCCTAAATGAATGCAAAGACTTGTTAAAATGGGAAAGGGCGTCAGATCTGCGTAGAGCGGCAGCTCTTAAAGGGGCAGCATTCTTAAACCTGTTGCTGTGACTCCAGCTGTCATTAATGTTAATCTAAGAACAAATGAAAAGAGGAATTCAATGTTGTTTGTAGCTTTAATTCTGTATCTAATTTAGAATTTAGCATTAAAGACTGTAAAATCTTTGAGAACTTCAATTTCTATATATTTCCTACCTGTTAAGACACCATAGCTCTCAATCATACTACTTCAATGTTGAACGGCTATAGGCCTAATTAATGTTAAAATAAAGAAAAAAGAATCAATTTAATGGAGACATCAGTTGCAGTACTAATATCAGAATGTTGCCTTTCTTTAATAAAATGACGCTATTAAAGAAATCGGTTGTTACATTAATTTGGAGATTAAATGTGAAATTATTCGAATGTAAAAGTATATTTAAAAAAATGAATGTTGTTTGCGAAAAAATGTGTGATTAATCAGATTTTTTAAAAATCGATTAACAGCACTAATTATAATGCTTTATAATTGCAATTGATTTGAGGACTTAAGGGGATAGTAAAAAAACTGAAATGGTTTATTCTCCCTAGTGCCATTGAAAGCCTATGTGATTCTTTCTTCTGTGAAACACAAAAGAGATATTTTGAAGTGGTTTTGTGTCCATGGCAGTCAGTAGGGGCCAATGTTAGCTATTTGGTACCAACGTTCTTCAAAATATCTTGTGTTCTGGAAGAAAAAGTTATAGGAATAAGGGAAATAATTTTCATTTTATGGGCGAACTATCCTTTTAATCCTTGCCAACACCAAATTCAAACATATCTTGAAAATTCCGAATTATTGTTATTATATTAGTTTATTATTAAAAGTTGTTATTAAATAATATTCATAATACACTTTAGTGTTTTGTCGATTTTTAATAGGCCTACTTTGTGTGAGCTTAATCCCAGCTTGCTTTGTATATCATATTTTATTTTTGACCCATAAACGTAAAATATATTTTACTTTACTGTTTCTGGCATCTTATCTGTTTCTGCTAATATAAGACGTAACTACGGTTACAATCGTTTGTCATTACAAAGGTATTCACTTTAATGCAGCGTTTAAGTATTCTGCCATTCAGTAGCCTAAAGAAAGTGTGCAAGGTCGTGTTTGTATGGTAAAAAAAACGTAATACGCTTGCAACTTAAAGCGCTTTAAAAGGAAACATAAAGCGAAGACACCTCCCATTCTCATCTACATTTCAATCTCTCACTTCCTCCATGATTTAGAGTGAGCTCTGGCCACAACTGCTGGCATTCACCTCCTTCACCTCATCTGTGTCCGCCGTCAGAATCCAACACTTCACCCTCACACCTCAGGAGCCAGAGGCCCATCCCCAGCCACAGCTCTCAGGTACAGTGCCCCGTCCCGTTACATTATATGCAAGTAGGATGCGTTAGAGCCGGGAGCTCGGTGATTTGCATCCCATTGCTAATCTTCGGATGCGTTTTAAAAACTACCAAGCCCACCTAGAGAACATTTTTGGGCAGACGTGACTCCAAACGCGCTTATAATAGGCTACCCCAAATAAACTGTCAGAATAAACCTCAGCACAGCACGAGCCTCGAATCTCGCATAGCTCACGCGCTGACATTTGAGACACATCCATCTTTAGTTACTAATAAGCGCTGTGTTTTTATTTATTTTACTCGTTCTATAATGTTTTATATTTTAAAAGAGAAACAGAATTTTAATGATTGTTTAAAACATAATATTTAAAGTGGAACTTCCGTTCCTTATAGAGTAGGCTAGGTGTGCTTTCTGAACTGTGGATGCGGTTGATCATTTGAGGAAGTTGTGAAGTTGTTATATGTTTGACAACAAGAAAAAAATACATGTAACATTAGAGAACTTCAAAAATCTTTCTAGATAAAATGTGATTTGCTTACGTTGACCGTAATTGTTGCACAGAAACTAAGGAGCCAATGCAAGTTGCTGCTTTCCATATGCCTTAAATGAGCCATATATGCATGACAAGGAAGAACAACAACAAAAATAAGAAATAGCGATGTGTATTTAAAACATACAGTATAGGCAGAAATAACTGTTGGTCGTTTGAGTGGAAGGATGTGGTTTAACTGAACGTCGGTGCTCCCACAGTTGCTGTGCTATTAATCCAATTCTGCTATCGTTACTTTCTCTTGTTTCATAAAGTGTTGTGACATTTCATATTTCAAATGAATGAAAAACTATTGATGTATGCATTAGACTACAGTGCATTTTTACACTAATGAAATAAAAAAGAGAGCAATAAATAGGGAGATGCATGGAAAAAGGGGTATACTCTTAAAATGCTTTATTACCTAAATCAGCAGACAACGTGGCATTAGACTTGAAGAAGTAGAGAGAGCGTTTCCTTCTCTAGTTCTTCAGTTTCCTCTTTCCTTCCTCTTTCTTGCTCATTGCCTACATGTAGTTTGAAACACAGAACGATGAACAGGCAATTGGCCAGATGCTTTCTCTCTATTTGTCTGTACCATTTTAGTGACTCACAATCTTCTTTGGCCATTTTCTGTGACTATTCATTGGTATTTATTCAAATTCAAAGGCCTTTAGGTATTACACCAAGAATACAATTTAAGTGCAGACTACCTCACCATAATTTGAGTCAACCAGCTTCAATGCAAATCACAAAACATTACAACTTATTGTAACATTTAGGTATTTTGTGAAAAATAATAAACTTACATTTAAGTCCCACCTTAAAATTACATGTTATGTTTTTTTGACATATGTTTTACAGTTTATGTGACACCCATAATATGATTAATTCTTGTTCATATACCTCTTACGTACTGTATGATTTTTTTCTCTTTTCACCTCATCTTTTGTTCAGGTCACCATGTCTAGGAAGGTGGTCAGGTCCAGCAAGTTCCGCCATGTCTTTGGCCAGGCGGTGAAGGCAGATCAGTGCTATGATGACATCAGAATCTCCCAGATGACTTGGGACAGCAACTTCTGTTCTGTCAACCCCAAGTTTGTGGCCATGATTGTGGATGCCAGCGGTGGAGGAGCTTTTATTGTCCTATCCCTGAACAAGGTGCATCTACATCACACACATTAGGCTTTAATTTGTCACACCACAAAGGCCTAGTGATGGCAAAATAGTGAAAGAATATGTGAAAGAAATGGGGACTCGATATAATAGATAAAGAATATACCCTTTCCTCTATAGATTGTTGATTCCATATGTATTTATATCCATTATATACATTTGTGTGTGGGCCTGTGCTAAAATCAGAGTTTAATTGTTTAGCTGCAGGGAAGTTCTTATTCAAACTCAAGCCCAACTCAAATAGGTAACGGACTGTTACCTGTATTGAATGTTCTTCAGAATGTCTGAATTTTAGACATGCATGAAGTCTAAATAAGGAAGTTCAAGGTTGGGTTTCCTTGTTACGTGTCACCAGATCTAGCATCTCTTCTCTTTCTGCTCTCTTGCACTTGTTTTTGCCATATTTGGAGTGTGTAGCTGTCAACTCTGCACAGGATGTGGTGACAGCTTGCAGACTGAGTGAGTGAAAAAAAACAGTGAGAAAAAAGACAGCTGCCATTTAACGCTTCAAGTGTAACACATTTGATGTGTCTGCTTTCAACATGTGATTGACTTTTTGTCAAAAAGTCAAAATGTGTACAAAGGTTTTTACACACTTCAAAATGTCTTTATGATTGTCTTTATGGCAAAATATTAAAACCAAGATTCCTTTTATTTTAAAGATCTATAGACAAACACTTTTTGGGGTTTCTATAGAAATTTATTTTATACCATTTAATTCAGATTTGTTTCCTTTTTGTTTCCATTTGTTGCTCTACCTGGATCTTATACTACAATTTGAATGAGCATTCTGTCATCTTCGATGTACTGGGCAGTGCCCAGTCATTGTTTCTCTGTGCACACAAAAAATTTAAATCAAGTCATTTGAGTGGCTTGAGAACTTTTGTGCACTGATTCTTGGGTTTATTAATCATCACGTTTTGTATTTTAGTGCAAACACCAAATTCTGAGAGGCAAACATTTCAATTAAATGTGAAAATTGTGACGTTGATAATATATGCAAATCTTTACACTCGACTGTATAAAAAGTAAAGCTCCTGGTAAAGTTTGATTTCTGAAGAAAAAAAGTATTGGACATTGGAGAATCACTTCCACTGTAAATTATTAAATACTTTTATTTTTTTAAAGGGAAGTGATCATTTATAAATGCATCTTGCACATGGACATGTACACAACAGTCACATTTGACATGAAATCTTTCCATGTACATGATGGGAACTCCAGCAGAATGCTGTCCTTTATAACTGGGTTAGTAGATAATAGGTATAATTGAAGGCATAGCTGTAAAATTAAGATCAGATGACCAAAGTCACAGAACTTTTTCCCTCCACAACTCCTCTATTTTTCTGCTCCCACCAGCTTGTTTTTTTTAAAGAGCAAGACATGCTTTATGTTGCAGCTGTGTATTGAATTATTTGTGTATTTTTTGTCTGTTTGTGTAAGTTTGCCTCCCTTGGTTCTGTTTCATAGACGGGTCGCATTGACATGTCCTCGCCCACTGTCTGTGGTCACACTGGACCTGTTTTAGACATCGAGTTTTGCCCACACAATGACAACATCATTGCCAGTGGCTCTGAAGACTGTAGTGTCATGGTGAGTGACATGTCCTCAGATGCTTAACTTCTCTCAAGTGAACTACTATTGTTAAATGATGTATACTAAGCACTAAAATCACGTATTGCATGTTGTTGTTGTTATCTAATAGATCTGGGAGATTCCAGATGGGGGTCTGGTGACACCTCTGAAGGATCCTGTAGTCAAGTTGGACGGCCACTCTAAACGTGTGGGCATCCTCAGCTGGCATCCCACTGCCCACAATGTGCTAATGAGCGCAGGTAACCTAACATCTGCATCCGCTCAAGAGCCAAAAGGGCATTCATTCATGATCCAAACTTTGGATGAAACGGAACAATATCGCCTTCTGCTGATAATTTACATACACTGTCATGTTCTCTTATCGTAACTCTGGATTCCACCACTATGTACTGCACTCACCATATCTCCATTGCCTCTTTTTTTCTCTCTGAAGGGTGTGATAATGTGATTATTCTGTGGAATGTGGCCTGTGGAGAATCAGTGTTGCGCATTGACTCGCACAGTGATCTGATCTACAGCGCTTGCTGGAACAGAAACGGTTCTCAGATCCTCACCGCCTGCAAGGATAAGAAACTACGCATCTTTGACCCTCGCGAGGGCACGGTCATCTGTGTGCGTGCCTCCTTACAGTGTGATTGAATTGCTTCCATGCCTTCTCGTATGTACAGTCACAAATGTCACTACTCATGTGATATCTGTGTTTCAGGAGAAGGACAAACCTCATGAAGGCTCCAGGCCGGTTAGAGCTATCTTTGTGTCTGATGGGAAGATCCTGACCACCGGTTTCAGCCGCATGAGCGAGCGGCAGGTGGCCCTGTGGGACCCTGTGAGTACATCATGTAGTACACTAAAAATGTTCTGTCTGGTAACTAATAAAGTGTTACATGTGGTAACAAGTCAGAATCTATTTGATTTCATCCTAATCATGTCAACAAAGCACATAGTTCTAAAAAAAGGAACAGCTGTAACCACAGCATGCTAAAAAGATGCTTATGAAACAAGTGTGAGTTTTTTTTTAAGTTGGATTTACAGGTCTCCATGCCGTAAATGTTTTTATTAGTTAGTTAGTTCAATTGGAAAGTCATACAAGTTTATAAGTCAAGTGGTTTCAAAAGTGTTCTTTGTGCTTGCAGTTGAACTTTGGGGAGGCTTTGACTCTGCAGGAGCTGGACACCAGCAGTGGAGTGCTGTTACCATTTTTTGACCCAGACACCGGCATCGTTTACCTTTGCGGCAAGGCAAGAAACATCCACATGGCTTTAAACACTACTACCACAAAAGGCCATATTTTAGACATATTTACTAATTTCATAGTGATTAAATTAGGGCTTGTCAAACGATTAATCGCATCCAGAATATATTTCTCTGTGTTCATCAGAACAAAGAAATTTATACAGATTTGGAACAACTCGAAGGTGAGTAAATGATGACAGAATTTTTATTTTTGGGTGAAGTATCACTTTAATCGTTTGACAGCCGTAGATTAAATATGAAATAGTGAATCTTCATGGCCTTAGAATGTCAAACTTTACAGAAGTTCTCATCTTACGTTTCATATCAAATATCAAATAATAAGCAGCAGCCTCGCAATATTGGCATCACCACCCAACGTATAATTTCCTAACATCTTTCACATTTGATTAAAGAGTGTTTGTCTAACACAATGGTAACTGGATTTGTTCCAGTGTAAAGTCTTAAAGTTTTTTTTTAACCCTCTGTATATCATTCAACAGGGTGACAGCAGCATCAGATACTTTGAGGTCACAGATGAGGCCCCATATGTTCACTATCTCTCCATGTACAGCAGTAAAGAGAGTCAGAAGGGCATGGGCTACATGCCTAAAAGAGGCTTGGAAGTCAACAAGTGTGAGATTGCAAGGTAAACGCATCCCAGCTGTAACACAGATCTATAGTGTACTTGCTTTCAACCATAGACATACAAAACATTTTATTATTCGGCATATAGCAGAATTCATTAATCTTAAACCCTTTATCATTGTTTGTTAAAACACTTCTCTGCAGGTTCTATAAACTCCATGAAAGAAAGTGCGAACCTATTGTGATGACTGTGCCTCGTAAAGTAAGTTGGACTAACACATTTATTCATTATACTAAATCAAATAGCATATGCAGCATCAAGTCATTGTTGACTTGAAATGTTAAAAATCTTGTTGAATTTAATTCTGTTTCTTTGCTCTAGTCTGACTTGTTTCAAGAGGACCTTTACCCTGACACGATTGGTCCGGAGCCATCGGTGGGGGCAGATGAATGGTTTGCTGGTAAAGATGGAGAACCAATCCTGATCTCGTTGAAAGATGGTTTCGTAGCCACCACCAAGAATAAAGAGTTTAAAGTGATCAAGAGCTTGATGAGCACCACATCATCTTCCTTAAGCAACCGACAGTCTGACAGTGCGGTAAGAGAACAGAGGAAACAGTGAATTATGTAAAGTATATGACTGAGCTTCAGTCTAAACTAAGCTAGTTCTGTCTTTCTCTGTTTTACATATAGGACGTGCACGCCTTGCAGAATGAGGTGAAGAAACTGAGAGAGATGGTCCAGGACTTGACCAAGCGAGTGAGCGAACTGGAAAGCAAGTAGCTGATGAAAGAGATGTGTGCAAGGTGATGAGACATGAAAGAGAAATGCAGAAGGACGTGTAAAAGATTTGTGTATAATGAAATAATAAAAAAGGTGCGTCGAAACAAGATAAATAGAATTATGCAAAATGTTTTTAGAGGATACAAATTGTGTTGCCCACATTCAGGGATTTTATTTAGTTAAATATATTTTTTAATGTGATCAGATTTGTTTAAAGCTCATTTTAAAATGTATGTTTTATAGAATTTGAAATAAATATTTGGTAATTTAACAAATTCATTTCTGTGTAGAAAATTCATCATGATGTTTATTGTAAAACACAAATGACTTCAATCTTTAACATTTTATTGAAAACAAATTCAAAATACATGAAATGTTGTTGACCTAAATTCCTCAAAAAATACGTTCTGTCTGAATATTTAGCAATTTTACAGCTTTTTAAAAAATAGACAGACACAGAAACAATGACCCAAAAGAGTTTTAGACACAAGCTGAATTTTGATTAACAAATGCTTTCTTTTCCCGCTTTCTTAGCAATATCATGATACAGAAATCAGCTGTCAACTCAAAAGATACGCTTAACATTATTCCACAACAGTTCAATAGCTCAAAAATTATTATTAGCTCAAAAAAAGAATTATTTACAGATTTCTAGATTAACCTTGTCCATACCCAACTACTAAAGCATTTACTAGCACAGATACATTTTATACTGCAGTTACAATTACCGTGGCTATTCCCTAGCTTAATCAACTCTTATCTACACATAATTCTTGTTTGGAGCGGAGGCGCTATTGCTGTAGTATTTGGCAGCTCCACTTGATCCTCCAGAGAGGGGTCGGCTAAAGCAGCACAGCAGACCTCCGGCCAGCAGCAGCAGGACTCCACCACCCCAGCCCACAAAGATGCAGGCACCCAGCTCTCTCTTCTGAGATTGAGGGAACAACGGATTGTTGAAATCACGCACCACGTTGTGAGCAGACCAGCTAACAGGAATGATCAGCAGCAAACCCGCGAGCAGCAGCCCGATAGCGGACAATAGGCTGATTTTGGGTTTGACGTCCTGGTTCTCAATGCATGTGGTGAATTCAGCACCTGCGCACAGAATGAGCAATGACAGGCAGATGAGCAGGCTGCTGATGATGGTCATAGCCCGGGCTGCCTGCAGGTCAGAACTCAGGATGAGCAGCGATTCGTAAGCCTTACACTGCTGCTGTCCGGTACTCTGGACCACGCACTCCATCCACAAACCCTGCTCCTCAAGCTGTGAGGGGAAATAGAGAGGTTATTAATGCCAATAACAAATCTTTAAACAAAAAATATATATATTTTGTATGTTCAGCAGTGGTTGTGTACCTGGGCAGTGATAATGTTCTGGCCAGTGAAGGAAGAAATTTTCCATCTTGGAACAGCGATGGTCACAATGGCAGCGATGAGACCTAAGATTCCCAGCGCCACACACACAATCTGTACACCAGATGAGCCCATTCTAAAAGGGATTATAAAAAAGGAAAATTATAAAGATTGAGGTTTTAAATTCTCACTTGTGTTATCTTTCTAGAGCTTATCTATATTTGTTCCTATATGCAATGGCTCCGCCCTTCAGACAGGCCCATACAGGAATTTGTACCTCTGAGCTAGTGAAAAACAACGTCTTAAAACGACATCTTGAAGCAAGCCTCAAGTCTCAACAGGTCCGAACAACCCCACCTATCTTTCCTCTGCTCCTGACCACACAAAACTGCCACTCCCTGAAGAGGGTCTTAAATTGATCTCAGTGTATTTTAATCTAGTGGCGGGTGCCAGTACAATAATAACTCATTTACATTTTCCTACACACTCACCTACAAATGTTTGTGGCTTTTTTTTCGGCGTTCGTCGCGATTAACTTTTTGATTCTGTATAGTACCACTGCATTGTTTTACTAAATGCAAAGCTCAATGGATTGGTCAAGAACTAGAGGAGGTGACCAGGTGGCGTGTGGGCACAAGCAAAATGACTAACAGTAATTGTAGCTGTTTTTAGTCGCGGGTGAATTACACAACAGCTCTCTGGATGATTTACATGCTGCTTGCCTAGCAATTATTATTCAGCCGTTTTTAACTGCCCTAAAACATGAATGAGTGAGAAATATTGGAGCTTATATTTATATGTGCTATAATGTCCAATTTGGTTTATCCCAAAAAGAGCTAGAGGCTCACAAAGAATGCAACCTTTATAAATAATTTTCACACAAATAATATATTATATATTGTTACATACAGTACAAAAAATTATTTTTTAAAAATAGTAATGTTAACATTCATCTATACAGCTTTCTGTCATGCCTTAGTAAAAATAACTGTTTGGTATCGAAACACAAGGGAACCACCCTTGTAACCTCCTTTAATCACTCAGAAGTCTGATCAAAGCTGAAAATTACTTAATTTTGAATTGTAAAAGAGATTTCACAGTTTTTCACTTATTTCTTAGATTTTAAATTATTATAAATTTTAGCAGGTAAATTATAGGCTACTTCATTATATAAAAGCTTACTATTCTATACTTTTAGCTATTTTTTTAAAGAAAATGTTATTATTACCTTTTATTGTAGTAAGTGTGGAGAATATGAAGAACTCTCTTGTAGTTTCCTGTTTTTTCTTCTCTAAGTCGTCCCGGTTCGATTTGTGCCTTTTTCTTTGTTAGGCTCTCAGCTTTACAATGGTGAACTCTGATGAAGTTGGTGTGATGTGAGGATGCTTATGTAGAGGAATGCAGGGGGTGGAGTAGAACTGGGAGGCAGGTGGGTCGGTATAACAGAGGAAAAGGCCAGACTAGACTTGTTCCTTTTTCACTCTTCTGCCTTCTTTATCCCAACCTTCTATCCCACCATTTTCCAACTTCTCAAACTGAGGAGGTCAATATTCGATTTTTTCGTAATTTGTCATCAATTTATTTTTGTAATTCGAAAGCCTTAAAGAGATCTTTAATAATTAACATGTATACAACGTCTTATTTTCAATTTCATCTTTTTTTTTTGTACGTTGACATTGTCCATTTTTTCCATTTACCATCACATGCTTTCTTCTTGCATAATCAATATTTTGAACATACGCATGAGTTTGGGGTTTGGGGCCCAACATCATAATACTGTGAATCATGACCAGTCACCATCAAAACACATGACGTATAGAAACGATCATGAGTTGAGTGGGTGGGCTTTGAATTGTGAAACACAGAGATTGGGAGACCTGGGATGCTGTTAGGCAAGAATGGCTTCATTTAAAAATATGTAGCTGAATATAAAAAGAAAGAGTGCCAAACGGAAGACAGATTATCAAAAATATTTTAAAAAAATGTTTCCGTAGGTCTTCTGTGAATTTAAAGATTTCACTTATTGTTAACACGGTACATGCACATGCACATGAAAGCGGTTTTCAGAAAAGGAAAAAAATGTAACCATTTAAAACCACATATGTTTCCATCAACTTATGCAATATGTCTGGTTTCTGTCTAACTTCCTTGTGTAGTCTTGAACCTACTGTATATACACTACCATTGAAAAATACCATTACTCATTCTTAATCTTATTTTTCCACATTTTATAATAATATACTATCAAAACGATGGAATAACATTAATGTAACTTTTAACTATAAAAAAAAACTATGTTAAATTGTAGCTTCTTCAAAATAGCAACCCTTTGCCTAGAATTTGTAAAAATGTACTTTTGGCCTTTTATCAGATAGCTTCTTGATCTACTTCTAAGATGCTTTTGTGAAGTATTGAAGGAGTTTCCATCTATTCTTGGATCTTAGCTGCCTGCTTTTCCTTACTCATTCATGCATTTCAAAAGCATTTCTTTCTTTTTCTAAAATGTATAATAATAGAAAGAAATATGTTGAAATATGTTGGCACAATTATAGTTTTTTCTACAAAACAAAATTTTAACATTTATTGATAAGCCTAAAATGAAAAGATTAATCAATCACAGACAGACAGACAGACAGATGTTAGATGTTTACTGTTGAGTGTACTCTCAAACTCTTGAGATGGAAAGTTGCGACAGCTGGAGTTCACAGAGTTAGAGAAAAACAACAGCAAATTTTGGTTATTAGCAATAAAAAATCCCTTAATTTACAATATTGATTTACAAAGCCTTTCTTAACATCTGTATACATTTATAGTTACTTTTATATGCTTGATAAAAACATTATAGGCCTGCATGTTATAATCAATCATATATGTGACCCTGGACCACAAAACCAGTCTTAAGTAGCGCGGGGACATTTTTAGTAATAGCCAAAAATACATTGGGTCAAAATGATCGATTTTTATTTTATACCAAACTCATTAGGATATTAAGTAAATATCATGTTCCATGAAGATATTTTGTAAATTTCCTAGTGTAAATATATAAAAACTTTATTTTTGTGAGTGAAGGCAGAAAAATCGCTAACAAAATGCCCGGAAACACGCCTCCAAACGTCACTCGCTGCTGCCAGCTCACCTTAGGCTTGTTCGACTTGATGCGGCGCCGCAAGATCCGACAGGCGGATGACATCAAAGTACCGCGAGAGCGATTCGAAACTAAGCATTTTATGGTTTTTCGAATGGCTCTCGCGGTACTTTGATGTCATATGCCTGTCGGATCTTGCGGCGCCGCATCAAGTCGAACAAGCCTCTTGCCTCGCCTGAAACAGTGTTAATTTTGACAGCAAATTTTGATTTAGTTTTAGTCATAGTCTTTTGACGAAAATGCAATTTAGTTTTAGTCACATTTTAGTCAACCCCATCATTTTAGTTTTAGTCTAGTTTTAGTCGACGAAATATGAAAAACGTTTTAGTCGAATAAATATACATTATATTTAGTCTACTAAAATCTAAATGGTTTAAATCATTTACTTGGTGTAATTAAATGTCCCATACAAAGATTCAATTGTTTCGACATAATTTACTTCACTTTAGAATGAAATTAAACCAGGTCATTACCTTTATTTTTCAGAAAATTCCAGTAACTAGATATGCATTGTTGGAACGCAGAGTATTAGACCATGAAAGACATGTTCCAGTTCGTTCAATCCCATTTGACTCAATTGACTCGTTAAGTAGGGCGTGTTCATTCAGTTCATTCAACCAATAAAACGCTCTGACAGGGCTCACACTCAAATGCTATTGGCTCATGGCATGCCTCTTTGAAGAAAGAGCGCACTGTCTTTGCTTGATACAGCAATGAATGAGAATAGCTTTCAAAAAGACATATTATATAAATTGTATTACATTTCTTTAGTCATGCAAACATGTTACATATTTGGTTGGAATGTACAATTCGACTCACTTCATCACTTCTATAATCAGTAGAGGACAGCGCTGGTTTCTTTTGGCTGACTCTATGTTGCATTTCACGTTATGCAGCAGCTCGTGTTAAGTTAACATTGGCATATAAAAACGTTTGAGCTTGCCTTCGTAATGTGTTTCGGGGTGACTCGCCTGCAGTCGCGCTTCAAGTTTGCGGCGTTTTACCGGCGATCGTGAAGGAAAATAAGACGCCTTGTAAACCGCGTGCAGACACAGAATACATGTGTGTGCTTGCCCTTCTCCCAGAGACTTCTCTCTGCCGTTTATATGAGATAAGCACATGCGCGCAAACTGATGTCCGCCAGGTGGGACAAGAATATTTTCGTCTCGTTTTTATTAGTTGACGAAAATGTCAGTATATTTTTATTACAGTTTTCGTTATCATGCATTCATTTTTATTTAGTTATCGTCTCGTTTTCGTCAGTGAAAACATGTCGTTAACGAATACTTTTCGTCATAGTTTTCGTTAACGAAATTAACACTGGCCTGAAAAGAAGACGAGAGTAGGCGGCTGCAGTAAGGGGAGGAGTGAAAACTATGATGCACGGAAGTTGACAAAAGTAAAGCGAATACCGAGAGAGGGAGCCAACGTGCGCGAGAGGGAGTGAATGCACGTGGGAGGAGCGAGAAAGAACGAGTGTGCACGAGGAGCAAATGCACGTGAGAGGGAGAGTCAAAATCAGTGAGTGTGTTTGCACTCGCAAATGACCAAATTATAGGAAAATAGTACAATTGTTTGCGAGATCAATCTAGTTTTAGATTTTTAGATTTTGAGGTTTTATTCATTTTTGCCAATTCTTTACTTGTGAGGTGATGTCTGAAGCAGCCAGAAGACTTGTTAATAATATTCTTTCAAGTCCCACGGTACTTGAGAACATTGATAATGCTCTGAATTAGGGTTGTCGCGGTGAAGGAATTTCCCGTGCGGTTATTTTGTGGGGCTCATTAGCGCGGTGTACGATATTACCGCATTAATCCTGAATTTTGGTGCCAAATAAATAGACCTAAGTTATGTTGTTGAGCTTTATTGTGTTGCATATATGGGTGTTTTACTAACAAAGACGGCGGTTTTTAAAACAAATTAAAAACGCAAGGTAGGCTACACGCCTTTTCCCCTTTATTAAAGAAAAGACTCAAGACCAACCAGTTTATGATAAATACAAGATAAATATATAATATTTAAAAGCAAATTGTTTAGACTTGTTACGTGCATAATCACGAAGCCTTAATACAAATTACAATCATGTACAGCGGAATCTTATTGAAGAAAAAAATGAGCCAGTATTTGTATAACTTTTGTATAATTTGTAACACTTTATATAGCACTGTCCACACCAAACACGCCGAGACACATCAGAAATATTTTTAATTTTTTTGTTAATACAGCCAGGACAGCAATGCACAACAATTGATTTTAGAAACTTTTTGTTGCGCGTCACATCTCGTGTGCACTGGGCAAAGCGAGTGCATAGCAAATGGCACCGAAAACACGCATATATGGTCGGGTGAAAGCCGTGTCTCTGTAAAGCCGATGTATCATGAATTGCAAGACTGAACCCAGATGCAGACAGCAGGTGAGGGGTTAACAAAAACTGTTTTATTAATAAAACAAAACAAAAACACAGAACAGGGGTATAAAACACGACGGGTCAACAGGAACATAGACTAACTACACTACACTAGACTAGACTAAAGACGACACTTGACATAAATTACAAATAACTAGAGTACAAAGTAGATTAAATACAGGAACTTAACCACACGAATCAAAATGAACCAGCACAAGACAGAAAACACAGGGGCATTAAATAGGGAATCAAATCAAGAGGGGAACAGGTGCAGAGCATGAAATAATAAAAAATCAATAATGAGGAAACGAGAGGGTGGGGTCGAAGACGAGACCAGAGAGAGCGCATGGCACACCAAAATAAACAATGCCATGTCTCTCTCACACACTAAACACATGGGTCTGTCATGATCCTGCTACAAGACTAGAAAATCATGACCAAAAGGGGCAGAATCATGACATGGTGGCTGTCGAGAAACTCACTTGCTTCTCCGCCATTTTGTTGCGTGTGTGCTGCAGATACACAAAGAAGTGTTTTAAAAGTTCGCTTTGTATTTTGCTTGATTAAAGTCATTTCAAACTTTTGCATTTAGAAGCAGACATTGCATTTCTGTGATGTCAGTTTCAGTTTGACTGCTTAGAACTTTTGCATTCATGCTTGATTCAGTTAATAGTATTTTTTACTTTTCGAATCATTTACAAATATAAATTACTCTCTTATGTCTTATTTTCATAGCCCATTCATGTGTCATTCATTATAAAAAATGTGAACATTGCGGTTGTAGCGGTTACTGCGGTTGCTTCTCATCCTCTGCGGTCCGCTTGTCAGAAGCGCGGTAATACAGAATTGCGGTTAGTAAGCACAGCACATTTATTAAATAACTACGGCAACTTTACTAAATTTACCTTCAGGCAGAATGGCCTTTGTCAAGTGTAATATTAATGGTTTAAAAATCATATAAAATATTGGTTTTGTCAATAACACAGTCATATTCTGTGATGCAAATGAAGAAGTCTGAAAAATCTGTATAATATTTTTTATGTATTTTTAGGTAGCCTGTCATCATACGTGTTTGTTATTAAAAACAAAGAGGCACCTTGGTCGCCCAGTCCTGGAGACAGATATTTTCGAATTGTTGGTGTAAGTTGCGGTTGAAGGATAAGTTCCAGTTGCATAACATTTCTGAGAAACTGTCGTGTAACTCTGATAGCATGGACATTACTTGATCGTCATATGAAAAATATTTTGTTAAACTGATACTAATATCTTTTATTTATATCTAATAATATCTTTAATTATGCATACAATTACATGATGTCTCAAATGGTCCAACATCCTGGATAGAATACGCAGTGGTGTAAAGTATTGGAGTAAATGTACTTAGTTACTTTACTTAAGTATCTTTTTGGCTACTTTGTAGTTGTACTGAGTATTAAAGATATTAGCAACTTTTACTCTCTACTTAACTACATTTTTGAACAAGTATATGTACTCTTTACTCCACTACATTTGTAATGACTAATGCAATTACACATTACATTTTGCATGCCACCTATCTTATAATTAATATTGCCATTCACAGGGCATTGAAGGTACTACAATCTTGTGGATTTTGCCATAACTTACAAAAACTTGTCAACATGGCTTCTTTATATGAATATGAGTGCAGTATCAGGTAGATGTCAATCGCTGGCGGTTTATACATGGTTAGCCCTTACCCGCTATTTCTACAGTAATATATTGGCAACACTGTTGCCAGCTAGTTACTGTAGGTCACACATCTACAAAAGCTCTTATTTTTAAAACTAACTCTTCCTAAATGTGCTCTAAACATGTTTGCTCAAAATTTGACCATATGGTGGGACTATTGCCATGAAGTGATGTAAACCAGTAAAAAGAATGTATAGTATTTCAATTTTCAAAAGTGCTCTCACACTATATAGACAAAATATTAACCTATAGAATGAGTCGGACACAGAGAAATGAACAATTCACATATGAATCTCAACAATGGTGACAATCAACTGAACAGCTTCATGCTGCAATGCATGCTGGGTACATAGTACAAAACTCATTCATGATTGTTTGTCACCATTGATGAGGTTTGTATGTCAAGTGTCTAACTGTGTCTCAATTGCAAAGAAAGATTTTCTGACAGAGATCTTTCCATTATAACATGTAATCACTTTACCAAACATATCTTAATAAATCTTAAATGCTATATTATTATTATTTAATGATTGAATTCTTTCAGATGTATCTTCAGTTACTAAGCAAACATAAAGTTGCGGTTCCTGTAAAGTCCCTTTCAGTGTTATTGTATAAGTGTACATTTTAAAGCTACAAGAAAGTCAAAGAGTCCAACCAAAGCAAACACTGATCGCCATAATGGTGACTTAAAACATAATTGAACCACTATGAACTAGAGTTAAATCTCAATAAGATCTTACACAGATGACAGAAATAAAGTGAAAGTGGTGTCTGTAATATGTGAAGATGTTATTGATGTTTGTGTTTAATTCTCCTCTGGTGAAATCTTGACAGATTTATTGTGTTCATCTGTTATTTACACTTGTTCATCTAAGACTGTGTGACTTAAGTGCGTTAATAGATTCTTTAATAATGTATCTTCAAACAGCCATTGCAGTAGTTTACTGTAAAACACCTACAGTAACTAGCTGGCAACAGTGTTGCCAATGTATTACTGTAGAAATGGCAGGTAAGGGCTAACAGTGTATGTGAAATGAGGACATGACTGCAGCTGGCCATGAGGCCCAAACCAGCATGTCCAGTGCAAAAAGGCTTTGACTTTTTAATTCTACTTAACATTATTTTATTTATCTGTTATATTGAAGAGACCTTTTTGAAGGACTTTGGTTTACTTATGAGCACTTGAGCTTAAATGAGACTTAGGGTGTTTGTAATGACGTAGGTTATGGTGTCGACCATGATTTGTTGCAATTTTGAGGTGTTCAGTCTTATTATGATTTAAGAAAATAAATGCGATTGCTCACCTCACAAATCAACTGTTTCTAGTTTTTCACTGATGTGTCTCTTAAGTGTTGAGGACTAGTGCTGCTTTGAGCCTACATTCAGTATGAGTAAAATACTCAAGTACTGTTCAAATCAGATACTCAAAGACTTTTACTCAAGTCGTTTTGGAATTGGTGACTTGTAACTTGTAATGGAGTAATTTTCACTGCAAGGTATCTGTACTTTTACTTAAGTATGGTTTTCAGGTACTCTTTACACCTCTGAAATACGACAGTTTTCCTCCATTAACCTATGACAACGCTCCATGCTGTTAAAATTTCTGGATAGCATACTTTCATCATAAATGGTCACACAAGAGTTTAGCTCTGTAAAATATCTTTGAACATCATTGCACTGACAACGAGTGCATTGTAAAAAGAATATAATTGCAGGATACCTCTGTTGACCGATACAGTAGAAGTTAGAATGGTTCAATATGTGAATGGAAAACATTACTATAATATTAACACTCATTTCTTTATTAATTATTTAAAACATCATCATCAACCGTAGTATTTTATGCATTACAAGGAGAAACACATATCAGGTTTGGGATATAATTATATCTACAGGCATCCACTTTATCAAAATGCACACAAACTGTCAGACAGTTTGTCTCAATCAAGCTGCCACCCTCAGCCTCCATGACCAAGAGTGCCAGTAGTCAAAATAAGCAAATTTACCCTGAATAAAATGCATTTCATAACAGTTAAATTTAACCTATTTTTAAGTTCACATAGTTTAACAAAATTAAAATGTGTGAAAACACAGCAAATATTGTGTATTACCTATGCTTCTTATTTATTTTAGCATTTTTTTCTAAATGTATTTTATTACAGCACTTTATATCTCGCGGAGAACTATGTAGTGTTTCTGTAATATCATGTGTTTCATTTCAGTTAACCTGTGTGTGCAACCATATTATGTCATTGAATAGTAAGGCGGCCTCTGTAAATTAAAATAAGTGTTATTTTGTTTTTATTATTAATTAATTCTTAATTTTAAAACGAATTTATTAATTTAAACCATTCAATTTAATAGTAGAAGTTCCTTTCAAATACAGCTTTGTCTTTGCTGTGACACTATTGGTGATTAAAAAAACTGCACTGCACTGTTTCAGTTGAAATTACATTAACGCATCGAATAACACTGATCTTTAGTTTCAAGACACTTCAGTGGTTAATCAAGTATTGTATGAATAATTATATTAATTAAGCGTTAAGATAATCTGATAAGAAATTCCTTTGCTTTATTAAAGAACAATAGCCAAAAGTATACATGTGTTTCATGTATTGATGAAAATCAAAATCATCATACACTAATACACAATTAAAATTTTCTGAGAACAACATCTTTAAAGGCAAGTGGTTCATCAGATTTGTGCATTTTAATTTAAATAAATCCTACAAAGTACAGTATGTTGCCATGCTCTCATTTTAAATACGTAGAAACAACATGTAGGCCTATAGCCTGATATTTTTCGTATGTCTGGACTAACAGAGGTTTAGAAAAATATAAACATATAAATATCAATATAATTGAGTTTAGTTTAAATTATTCTTAAGACAATATGCCTCTGCCAATATGATTTCAAAATCGTTAAAGGAATTAAAATCACAATTTTAACCCAAGCTTTTGTTATATAAGAGGGAATCGTATTCAAGCGAACATCCTGTAATTGTCAGAACTGAAAACACCCTTGTTACTGAGATTACATCTGTTATTGACACCAGGCCTAGCGAACAGCAGGTCCTGGAATGCACCTATCTATAGGTTGAACACCGCCTCCACAGAAAGAATATCAACGACTACTTCTCTAGCCCCGCCCACTGGTTCGCGCATGACAATCTGAAGTAACACAAGTGGCGCGGAACCAGATAGAGTGAGCAAGCAATAAACAAACATGCCGTTAAAGATCGCTAAATATTGTGCCATCCCTGGTTGTGGAAGAATACAGTCGCTGCATAACCTTCCTTCGAATTCCTATATTAGGAATGCGTGGTTAAAGTTTATTTTTAAAGACGTTCCAGCTCATGTGGGAAAAACATGGAGCATTTGTTAGTTTCATTTCTCCGAGGACTCCTTCATGAACAAGGCACAGATCGACGCTGGATTTGTGGAGAGACTAAAATGTAAAAGCAGTGCTGTGCCGTCAATATTGGATCCAATAGGAATGGCGCAGCAATCTTATGTGAATAAAACATTTTTGTACTATGCGTCACTATTGCTTTGTTAGAGATCGCTTGATGTGCCCTGAGCACTATTCGCACGAGATTAGTATTACCTGTGGACCTCTAGTCATTTGTATTAATTGCAGGTGATCTTAAGCCCGTGTGAATCGGCATCTCTGTGATTTGGCGGGCTCATGTCATTTTTCAAGGTTTTATCCACCGTTTGTGAATAATGGAGGCTGTTTTGAAGTGTTTTGGTATTATTTCGGGTGCTGGGTGATATGCATAAGTTACCGGGAGTCTCCCGTTTGTTTATTTATCATGGAAACTCTCGTAACATTTGAGACCCGTGATCGCTGTGATCTTTTGTCCGGTTCGCGATCACGGGTCTCAAATGCTGACAGGTACGGTCATATATCATTAAACGCAATACAACTATAGGCTATATAAACTATACGCAAAGCCTTGCCATCACATCCGGGAAATAAATCAGTAAATTTGAGTAAAATCATCCCGTGCGAATGCGTCACATGAAATACTGATGTGGGGAGGTAATATATAAATCACACGAGGTCTCCAGATAATACTAATGCCGTGCGAAAACTGTGAATGGTGCTAATGTGTAACCTAACGTTACGTCTCTAACGTTAGACAGAAGGCTTCACAGATTCACAGAAGGCTCCAACTACGCAAACTGCTATCCAATCAAAGCAGTGGGCGTTTACTTATAAAGTCTTCAATGCGGCACGCCCATTAAAACCGAGCGTTTGTAGAGCTGGCCTCAAAACCCGGGTAGAAAATAGCCTATTACTTATTGATTTTGATGTTTTTGAATGTAAAAATCACGCGAACGTCATAAGTAGACCTCATACAACAGTATAAAACAATAAACAAGCACAGTTCATCACACCTTTAAAGAAACCATATATGTGACCCTTGATCACAAAACCAGTCTTAAGTAGCACAGAAACATTTTTAGTAAAAACCAAAAATATAATGTGTGGGTCAAAATTATCTATTTTTCTTTTATGCCAAAAATCATTAGGATTTTAAGTAAAGATCATGTTCCATGAAGATATTTAGCAAATTTCCTACCATAAATATATCAAAACTTTATTTTTGTGAGTGGATGGCCTGCTACAGTGCCTCCGATTAACAACTTCGAAGGCGATTTTCTCCTGATATTGTCCTATGCTAACAACCCATATATCAATAGAAAGCTTAATTATTCAGCTTTCAGGTGATGTAAAATCTCAATTTAGAAAAATTGACCCATAAGACTGGTTTTGTTGTCCAGGGTCACATATTTGCACTTTTACTTACATGGCAGGCCCAGATGAATTCTTCCCAGATGGTCAACAAAACTGATGATCTTGATAAATCTAAATGTAACAAAAACAATCACAAAAAGATGTAAAGTTGTGTAGTGGACAGTAGGGTTGTCAAGGTACCATAAACATACCTTATGATAATATACCAACTAAATAAAGAACTCAAGAACAGAATATTTTTTATTTTATTATATAAACACATTTAAGTCAAGGCCACATGGTTTAGCATGTTATACTGAAATTGAGGTTAATAAATCTAGATAACAAATGGCTTGAATTTACTGAAGGGCAGGAAAGACGGGTTAACAAGTTAATTCTTAAACTGAATGATTATAAGACGATGAAAACGGCTCTGTTTCTTGCGTAGTCATGTTACAAATTACATGACATGACTCACCTCAATGACATATTTCATTGTCAGAATAATTGTGAAGGTAAAGGTAATCATATGATGGCAAAAAAATCGAATTTTCTTCAAGAATGTTATTTAGACAAACTGCAGTATTTATTATTCAATTTAAATGCTTATTTGTCTATATAATTTATATAAAACCTTGTCGTAATGTCTAATATGAGCCCTACGCTATATCAGTCAACGAGATTGGCTTCCTTACAAAGTTCACACTGATGTAATATGTGCAGAGTATCAACATTTTATGTATGAGAACCTACCTGTGCCCCAGTCTCTGATTTGTCCACCCCAACACTCAACCTTAACTGGCCCGAGTCTGTATGGCCATATCTCACCCAAAATGACGCCAGCACTTCAGGACCATAGTCAGGCCAAATGTGGCAAAAGTACCATTTCTCAGCCCGAATTGGGCCATTGCTGGGCCAGAGCTGGCTTACTCGTGGTGAGCCACTGCCAGAACACAGCCGAGTGAGCCGACACTCAGCCAGAACTGTATGGCGTTATTATAATTACACATTAACATGACACTTTTGTAGAAAAGAACACAAAAAACAACTCTTTTCATCAAGCATTTTTAACAATTAGGCCTACTGTAGTTAAGAGGTCACTTTTCATTGGCCCGCCGTGGAAGCCTATCCCTGATTGGTTGACTACTTTTGACAGCCTATAATGCCTGGAGCGCGCAGGATGACCTCTCGAGAGCAAGAGTGCCAAAGGATTCGTGGACGCACGGCACGCATTTTGAGTGCGCACACGCTCACTGAGCGAGAGGAGAGAAAATTCATAAGAGAGCAGCGTATAATTGAAAGCGCGCGTCCAGTTTTGTGCACGAGCAAAGGAAATCGGCGTGCGAGCGGAGAGAGAGCGCTCTTATGACAAGAATGCGCTCTCGCCTTGTAATAATGCGCTCGCGACATTTGTCATTATAATAACACCATAGAACTGGCCCGACTGCACTGGCTACCTGGGCTCAATATCCCCTGATAGCACACATACATCTGGTTTACGTCTATTTGACGTCTGCATTTACATCTGCAAGACATCTAAAATACATCGTTTGCTCATCTGCAATACGTCTCGGAGATGTCTGCTGTCAGACATCATATAGACATCTAGAAGATGTCTGTAAGATGTTTATGATTTAGAATGGCTGTACAACAGCTCTTTCTAAGATGTTTAGCAGATGTTTTTAAGCAGCAGATCTCCAGATCTTTAGCAGACGTATTACAGATGTTCAGACATCTCCGAGACGTATTGCAGATGAGCAAACTATGTATTTAAGATGTCTTGCAGATGTAAATGCAGACGTCAAATAGACGTAAACCAGATGGATTGTGCTATCTGGGTCCAATATTCCTCAAAAAAGTTGTCATTACCCAGATAGCACAATCCATCTGGTTTACGTCTATTTGACGTCTGCATTTACATCTGTCTCATTAGACTGCTTGTCTCTTCTGTGTTTGTCTATTCTTTAGTCTCTCTAGTATATTGCAAAGATATCTGCTTATGATAATTAAAAATATTGATTAAAATGTAATATTAAAATATTGGCGTTAATATTAATTTTATGTAGTAGGCCTATATAATCAGATACAAAGTAACTAAGTAACTAGCTACTTGAGTAGTTTTTTCATTGCATACTTTTTTACTTTTACTCAAGTAAATTTTAAAATAGTGACTTTTACTTTTACTTGAGTAACAATTTCTCTAGTTACTTGTACTTTTACTTGAGTAAAGATTTTGGCTACTCTACCCACCTCTGGACTCCTACTAGGTTTATACAGTAGTTTTTGTGAACAACATCCTCTCACCATTCTCTCCATTTTTTCATCTCATTGACGTCATTACTTTACAACTCAGGGCGGAGCTTTGGAAATATGACGTGTGTGAATATTAGCCAATGAATGACCACATTCTCAGTTCAAATGTGATATGTACTCCAATCGTCTCGCAGGATTTTCCAAATGGAGGCGGGCCCTACCAACCTCCTCAGCCGATTTCGCTCTTCGACAGCACGGTCTTTTTTAAAGTTCCATAGACGATGAGAGAAGAGGCTGTCAAAATATAGAAAATAGGGATATTCTTTACAGTGTGGATAGTCGTAAGGCATAAACAACATCAAAAGAGAAAGTGAAGGGGTATTCTTTGTTGTTTTTCTATCATACAAATCGTTTCCTGGTTGGTGTTTAAATACGGGTAGTCTTTAGCTAGCTAGCTAACGGCGGTAGCAGCTAGCAATGAACCAAACGACAAAAGAAATATAGCCAGTCAACTCTCATTCCCATAACGAATTATTTTATACGAATTGCCTGTTTGGATTGGGGCTTTATTTTTGACTAGTTACCGAGAGCATAAAAAACAGCGGACCCGACGTGTTTGAATAAAGGCGAAAAACCCACTAAAATGGCGGAGCCGGACAAATTAAACATCGACTCCATAATACAGCGTCTCCTGGAAGGTGAGAGCTCCTCACATCTTTACATATTGACCATTTTTTTGCACCGATATGTCTAAAACAAATAATTGTTTAGTTATGGTTGTATTGCATGTTTGTCTTACTAAAATTGTAATTATATTTTATATCCATAAAACAGCCGAAATGAACAATTCTTGAGGCGGAGGAAGTGGAGTGGATTAGCCGTTGCTAGTCAACCAGTCTAACGTTACACTAATGTCCTAAAACTGCAAACGAGCAGATAGACAATTTAAAATGGCTTTAATGTTAGAGAACGGGTTTAGAAACAATTAGATGTTGTTTATTTTCTCTCTCTATGCTCTCATCGTTTTGAGGTCATGAGCCGGTGTGTGTGGAGAATCTGCTGGGTGCTCTGGTGCTTCAAGCCATCCGTGTATTGGGCCGCCAGGTTTTATTTTTGTCTGTCCACAGTACGTTTGATGAACTTTTATTTTAGCTGGGGAAACCCTGTCTAATACCGGCATCAATAGGATTACTGTAAATAATGAGGATATACTGTAGTTAGTGGAAGTAAATCCCAAGTGATATTTACAATAGATGTATTCATAATAGAGTTATATAATATATAATCTCTATTATTATATATAATAGAGATCTTTTATCCCTCATCTCATTCAAAACCTGTATATGACACTTTCTTCTGTGGAACACAGAGAGACTGTGGAACACACATTGGAGAAATGTCTCAGTGGTTGTGTCAATACAGTGGAAGTCAATGGGGTCTTTTATTGTTTGGTTACCAACGTTATTCAAAATATCATCTTTTGGGTTCACAGGAAGTTACTTGTGTTCTTTTGTGTTAAATATCTTATAGCCACAGAGTTTGGTTTGAAACTTTCTATCGGATGAGCATGAATCTGTACTTGCGTATTATTACCAGCTGTTGTTAAATACTATTAATATTTATTTAGCAGTTGTACATGAATGTTTAAAATGATGTTTATCAAAAAAATCACATAGAAACAGTTGATTCAATGTTGAAAGTCTTGGGCATTCATCATGACTATTGAAGTTGTAGCCTGCAGAGACAAATGGAAATAAGGTTAGACATGTGCTTTTTTGTGCTGTTTTGAGGGTACTTGTTGTGAACTATTGTACAGATTGGTGTAAATGCAAGCAAGTTTATCAAATATCTAAATCGCAGCAAGCATGTGTGTTGCATAACAGGAATGTATCAGGCCATTTTGTAAGCTGTCTACCATACATCTGTTTCTGTTACAAAGGAAGCATATAAGTATAAAGAGAGATGCATTGTGGTTGTCAATGCTTTAAGGACATTTTGTCTGCTTTGCACAAGTACTGTAGTCTTATAAGAATTATGTTTTTACTTATTTAGAATTATCTTTAATGTTTTAAGCCAGGAAAATCATTTTCATTTGGTAAAGGAACAGGGAACACAGGGGACACAAAATGTGCACATTACCACGTATACCAGGCCCTTTTACCTCTTGGCTTTGAGTCCTTTTGGCCGCTGCACTGTTGCGTAAACTGCAGTAAAAGGTTAAAAAGTGCAGAAAAAATATAAACAAGCTTGATAACAGTTGTATTTATATCTTAAGTAATACTGCTGTTATTTTTCCTGAAAGCCTGCTTTTCCATCTTATGTCCTGATTCTCTTAGTGTTTTTTATAGTAATGATTCAGGTTTTGCTTGCTACTCTTCAATTTACATCCATGTTTTACCATTGTTTACCAGTTTATAAGTCTAAAACCTGTCACAGGTTTTCTAAGCCTCATGGCCAAACAAGAGAAAATTAATTGTACTGCTTACAGGTGACATGATGCATATGTTCTCAATGACCGATGCATTTGGTTGGTCATTGCTATTTTTGGCCAGCATCTGCTAACACTTGTCATTCTAGAATGAGGTGTCAGTTAAATAGTTGTTTTCTTCACCTTAGGTTTTCCATCTGATTGCCTTCATTAGATTAAGTGTTAGGGTTTCACCTCTGAGTACATTAAGGAAAAGCATGTTTGTCCATGTGAGGCTATGTGTGTCCAAACTGATTAAGTGTTATGCTGCGTTCCCACTAGAGGTGCACCGATTGACCGGCAAGATATCGGAATCGGCCGGTTTTTCGTATGATCGGCCTGACCGGTGACCGGCCGGTCAGTCTCACGTCTTGCCGATTCCAAGCCGATCTTCTGTTTCCCGTGATGCGGGCAAGAACGTCACAGCCGTCAGTACACTCAAAGCCGCAAGTAAACATGTAAATGTGCGCGCACACAGCCTGTCTTTCACGGCTCATTTATACTCGCATGTGGGTCCACCGGACCGCGAGTCTCTGCTGACAGCACGCGCGTGCACACGCATCATGTACTGTACAGACAAAAAGGTGCACTGTAGTTCATCTCTCGCTGCTCCGTCTGCAATGGGGTATGTATGCTAACAGTGATGCTATTAGCATCATGCTAAACTCTGACACATGCTGAACTCATGTTGAAGTCGTTCACTCTGTGTAAAACAAACGTAAATTCCATTCAACCTGATTCCTTGTCTTACGTTAAAACTGTGGTCATTTCACCTAGGTAAAATGACATTCAACACGACTTATACTTGTTTTTAAAACTCCAAAATATAAAAAATGAATAAATCAACCAATATATGTGATATATATCTGATTGAGTTCTTTACTAACACAAAAAACTGCAAATACATATACATCTTTAGAGTAGAATTCACTCATAAGATTTTTAACTTTTTTATTGAAGTTGCAGCAAAAATCAACCCACTTCTTTTAATACTACAGACCCAAGATAAAGACAATTTATTTTACATTTCAGAAAAAATGAATTAAGCAATGTTAGTTTCATAAACAAAAACAGACGAGAATAAAGTTGAAGTATTTTATTGGTATCTTAGACTTTTGTGAGATGAGTACAAAAATGAAAAAGGTAAATTAAGTGACATGTTTAGTTATATTTTATTATTTGTACTTCTTTTCAGTCACAGAGTTATTCAATTTAAGAGTTGTTTGGTAAAGAGAAGATTCTGTAATTTAATGCAGCTTGGAGAACTGCATTTAGGGAAATTTGGGGAAATTGTAATGTTCAATCATTTATTCAATGAAAATTAAAAAAAATGTGTATTGAAGAAAAGTTAATATGATTTTATATACAGTATACTGTCAATTATTGTTTGTGGATAGAAAATCGGAATCGGCAGGTTTCACTTGTAAAAAAAAAATCGGCAAAGAAAATTGCAATTGGTGCATCTCTAGTTCCCACCAGACGCAAATGAAGCATTAAGCGCAGGTGATTTACATGTTAAGTCAATGCAAAGACGCGATAGGACATCCTGCGGCACGATTCGCGTGAATTGAGCGTTTCCGTGCGAATTGAAAAATCTGAACTTTGCCGAATATTCAAGCCGTGTTAACCAATCAGGAGCTTGCTCTAGTAGTGACGTGATTATGATGTAGCGAGTGGAGGCAGAAATCCGAAACAACAATGGAGGACAAAATCATCGTCGCTGTATGTGGATACCCGGAGCTGTACTATACATCTTCTTACTTTTTATTCCTGTTTTGATAAAGGTATCTTGCTTTGAAGAAAGAGCGAGGAGGTTGGACAATCTGGTAAATTGTAATAAACGCTCTTTACTCAGTTTGAGATATATACACGAGACTTTGAGCCGCCTGGCAGAAGCCCCTCCCATGACACGAATTCGCGTCTGTTGTGAAGTGAATTTCACGCGTGAATGAAGCGAGTAAACTCAAAATGTTCAAGCGATCAACTACGTGCGATTCATTCGCGAAAGTCGCGTCTGGTGTGAACGCTCTATTAGACTGTCTGTTTTCATTGTGTGAGATGCTAGATGTAGTGGACATGTACTTGTATGCTTTTGTGAACTGAACTTTTGAAGAGTAGTTGGATTTTCCTGTCTTTATTGTTATTTATGGAATTTAGCTGACTTTAACCAACCAAGTTACTACACCCTACCAGTTATATATATTTAAGTGGTTTGTTTGGTTGTTTATCTGACAGGTATACCCCTATCCTCGTGGATGGTTGAACTATTTTCTGCAGTCCTTTCTTTTATGAATTTGGCATGCCTAGTTATTTATCTTTTGCAGTTTATCAACTAGTTCCACCCCCACCCTTGCGTTAGTTGTAATCCATGTAATGCTTATTGGCCCCATGACTAACTTTAGTGCAAATGCTGTCAGAGCATTAGCCGGCTTTAATCTGGGTTTAAAGTGACGAATGGCAGGATCCTATTTATACCCAGTTTTCACTGTTTAAGCCGACTGCCTTCCGGTCCAGGCCCTCAAATCACTCATCATCTGATCACAATGTCGGAGACCTTAAAGGCATCCTTTTTAGACATCCTACCCAATTGTTTGTCTACACCTTTTGCACACATTTGGCTGAGGTG
The DNA here is from genome assembly GCF_024868665.1 of Triplophysa rosa. Lineage (NCBI taxonomy): Eukaryota > Metazoa > Chordata > Actinopteri > Cypriniformes > Nemacheilidae > Triplophysa > Triplophysa rosa. The sequence continues at coordinate 11,796,728 of NC_079900.1, read as the reverse complement.
TGTATTGTCTGGTTAATTGTTTGCTCTTAAATCTTAAAGTAGAACTGAAATGCGTTTAACATCAGTATCAAATCAATAACCAAAACAAGAAGTGATAGTGCATGATATTAAAGACGTACTTCCATATTATGAAACAAAGTTGTTTCGGAAATATGATTGTTTAATTTGTATGAGGTTGGCATTGTGATGTCGTAACACTGGTTCAGTGCCATAGGACTATTTGCGTCCTTGGGGGTTTATCTTTTTAAAAACCCTCATTTCAAACATTTATTTAGAGGTAGATTGTATGGATCGATTTTTGTGACCGTGCCCAAATTAGCCAACTCCAAAATTCTTGCGTAACTTCCTGATTATATGAGTCACTGGGATACGCTCTATCTTCTTGCCTATAGTCTGCCAAGTAAAATGTATATTTAAACTGAGCATTACTGGCCTGTCTCAAGATTGATCTTTTTAGAGGAATACATCAGCTGGCCATATTGACCTTACGGATATCTAGGAACTCTCAGCCTCCCTCAGGTTCAGCACTGCTCTGTCCAAATAGATACACTATTTCTTCTCTCCAGATAAATCATATGCTCTTTTATTGTGCCGCTGCCAGCTAAACTCAGAACACTGTGTTATTAAGCCAGTCGAAAAGGGCATGTTTGAATAGTGCCGTAGGTCTGTGTTGTGTGATATGACAGTCTGTTTAGATCCTGCAAGCCTTCTCTGTCACAAAGCAGTGGGAAATCTTTTTGAGGCTTAATTTTTTTGCATTGTTCTATTCTTCGCTTTCTTGTCCTGGCATGAGCACAAGATCTGATGACTTGATGTTAATAGTTGCCTTTTTGGTTTGTTATAAATATTTAATTCTATCTAAAACTCAAATGCACTTGATCTTCAGCAACGGGCAGCCATCCCTCTGAGCGTTGCAAGATCTGTACAGTTTTTATGGTGTAACGGCTTTTAGTGATTATTCTTCATGAAAGCTGCATTGATACACGTTTGGCTTCTATCAATAGCGACTCACAAATAAATAGTATTTAGCGTGATGTATAACGTTTTTTATGCTTTGCAGTATTGTTAGAGATCTTTATACAATAGTTCAGTGCTTAAAGTTTAAACACGTGTTTCCTGCATTAGCTTCACATGCATACAATACTTGCAACACATTTCGTTATCTTTGCTGTTTTGTACCTTAGCAGGGGAAATTCTTGTATTCTGCATATTTATTTCAGTTGCAAGATTGAGCGCTTCACTCGTCTGCTCTTTCGGTCCTTCGCCTCTTACCCGTAACCCGCGAATTACGTCTTTGGGGGCGGGGCACTGATAGATAAGTGAATGGTTGAAGGAGGGGAGACGAAAATGAGTGACTGAATGCGCAGCTTGCGCAATATAACATTTATTAACAATTTATAATACGCAAAAATTATATATTGATCAGTTTGACAGTCGCACCGGTGCGACCATTAAGAAAATCTTGTCGCACTGGCAGGAAAATTTGTCTGAAAATGAGACCATTTAGTTGCAGTCTAGCGTGTCAGAGCATTGGTTATGATTTTCGGACGGATCAGGCCTTAACTTAACATTCTTAATGAAAAAGTTGTCAATCGTTCTTTTCATCTTCTCTCATCATCCGCAGCTACATCCACTCTGTTTATCTGATGGGCCTAGGCTACTCACCTCTCTGTCCGACTGCAGCACAGCATTTTCAAACATACACACATGTACAGGAATATCAGGACCACGCCCAATCAGAGGGGGGTCCGCCCTTCACTATCTCTGATTGGTTTAGACCACGACATGGCCTAATGTGTCTGTTGTTGAACCACAGGGAGACTTTCGCAGAGACCTTTTTTCCCTCGAACGGCTGGTCGCACCGGTGCGACCTCAGATTCTTTTAGTCGCACCATTGAGAAATTAGGTCGCATGTGCGACCAAATTGGTCGCACTCTAGAGCCCTGACGGCAAAACCCAGGTTATTCTGCGGGTTTTGCAATGGATCTTGTTGTGAAATGAACAGATATGTAAAATCAAAACTGGCTATGACCCGCTTGCTTAGTGTCGGAGCGCGCGCAGGTTTTGCCGCGGTTGCGGAGAGACATCCATTCATTTGCGCTCCTGTGCACATCTTCTGAACGCGCATTTAGTGCAGCTGTACACATTTTAATCTGGACAATGTCAACAAGTAAGTTTCACATCAACGAGTCGGAAAAAGTAAAGTTTTTATGGCAATCTGAATAGGAAAGCCAATGTATGTTTAAACAGTTTGTTTCAAATGGAATTGTTAAGGACTGTAAGGGTTATACGCCAATGACTGAAGTTACTGCAACAAGAGCTTTTTTATTTAGTATTTAGCTTTCTTTTATCATTTAAGTTTTCATTATTTACTGATGTTTATTTAAAGGTTTTATATGCTGTAGTGTGCCGTTTCACTGATGGATTTGCGCGTTAAACATTGACGGATGTTTCATCCTCATTTATTTCAGATATCATATTTCAATTTCAAGTATTTTAACAATTTCAGGTATTTAAATAAGGTCTATATTTCTCTTCCACTCGTCATGTGGTTGCTACACGCAAATATAATAATATAAATATTATTTATATAAATAATATATATTTCTCAACCACCGCACCACCGCGGTCGATTTGTTTATTACCACCGCGGTGGTAAAAAACTGCCACCGTCACAGCCCTATAACTAACCTGCTAAATTCTGTGAATTCCTTCTCAGGTTTAGCTTGGTTGGGTCACTTGGGTGCATGTTTCAGTAGAGACACATGATACAATGTTTGAGGGCACAACATCTATGCATCACCAGACAGAGCCCCTTCTAGTTCTTCATCTTTGTTTTAAAATGGCCACCCCTTTTTTAAATGAGAATGAGCTCTGGGCTGCCACATTTGCTTTTTGTTTTGGCTTGTTTCCTGCAAACACTCATACTGTCCCCCTCTGATGTTTCAGTTAAAGGATCCAGGCCAGGCAAGAACGTACAGCTGACAGAAAATGAAATCCGCGGCCTCTGTCTGAAATCTCGGGAAATCTTCCTCAGCCAGCCAATTCTGCTGGAGCTGGAAGCGCCACTCAAGATCTGTGGTAAGTATGTTTATGCTCATTTCAAGCGGGCAAGGAATGTCACGAATTGCTAATGTCAACGTATATATATTTTTAAAATTAGTTTGTACTGGGGTGGGTTAGAGTGGCTGGTAAGTCATCCAATGGCAGACGTTTTTGTGGGGTTGCCTTTAAGAGGAATATTTAAGACGTGAGATGCAGTGTCAATCAGTTGTAATGGAATCTAATCTAAACGGATTTTCATTTTACTGTGTTTCCTGTCTGTACAGATTTGTTTTGCAGCATCTTAATTTGCATGCAGCACATGTCCTGTGGTAAAATGAATAGAAACAGGATTGCTTAAAAAAAGGATACTAAATTGAAATGTGCATATCTTTAGAACTTCCTGAGTGTCTGGCTATTAGATGTCAAAATTATCCACAAGCTCATTTTTCTTAAAGTGCTAGGTAAAAAGGTCTTAAGAATTTACTGATTAATTTCCTGTGCAGGTGATGTTCATGGTCAGTACTATGACCTCCTACGTCTCTTTGAGTATGGCGGTTTTCCACCTGAGAGCAACTACCTGTTCCTGGGGGATTACGTGGACAGAGGGAAACAGTCTCTAGAAACCATCTGCCTCCTGTTGGCCTACAAAGTGAAATATCCTGAAAACTTCTTCCTGCTGCGTGGGAACCATGAGTGCGCCTCTATCAACCGTATATATGGCTTCTATGATGAGTGTAAGCAGTACAACAATTACTACATGTGCTGCGTTTATCGCTTAATTTATGCACATAACTGAGATACCTCCACTTATAAGTTAATGTTTGTTTCCCTAGTTGTGATGACAAATTATGTGAAAGAGATTTCAGTCTTTTTCTGATTTTCAGGTAAGCGACGGTATAACATTAAGCTGTGGAAGACCTTCACAGACTGTTTCAACTGTTTACCTGTGGCTGCCATTGTAGATGAGAAAATCTTCTGTTGCCATGGAGGTGAGTGCGGAGAGGTCCTCTGTCCCCATGGTAATTTAATGTTCTGTCATAACTCCTGTGTTGACATTGCGATTTTCCCAGAGAAACGAAATGTGGCTGAAGAAAATGTATCGGTTTATAACAACACTTAGAGACATAAAGTTTGATTTGATTGGCATGAAATCCATTTTCTAAGTCAGCGAAGCAACACAGGACTGCAGGACCCTAATGTAACAGTTCATTTGAACTTCATTTAACCTGGATGCTGCTTTGTACATTTGTAACTGTGGGAGTTATTAAATACTGTTAAGCAAGCTATGTTTTGCCCTTAAAACTGCATTGTACAGATAATGTTTTTCTGCTCCAGGTCTTTCTCCAGACCTGCAGTCAATGGAGCAGGTGCGACGCGTTATGCGTCCCACTGATGTACCTGACCAGGGGCTACTGTGTGACCTGCTTTGGGCCGACCCAGACAAAGACGTGCTGGGCTGGGGAGAGAATGACCGTGGTGTATCATTCACTTTCGGTGCAGACGTGGTGGCCAAATTCCTTCACAAGCACGACATGGACCTAATATGCAGGGCACATCAGGTTGGTATACTCTCTGTGACAGGAGAGTGTTATCTTTCAAGCACCTTTGATGGTCTTTTACAAAGCATTTTGTAGACCATTCATTTGGCTGAGCTCTAAACTTCTCTGTTTTTGCAGGTGGTAGAGGATGGTTATGAGTTTTTTGCTAAGAGGCAGTTAGTTACCCTGTTCTCTGCTCCTAACTACTGTGGCGAGTTTGATAATGCTGGGGCCATGATGAGTGTGGATGAGACCCTTATGTGTTCCTTTCAGGTAAGAGGAAAAAAATAATTTTAATAAAAATAAAACTTTTTTTAATTCCCCTCCCTGTACCTGATTGTGAGGCGTTAGATGCATGAAGTATGCTTGGACATAATAATGGGTCTGGTCATTTACGGTCATCTCTAGATTTGCATGAAATCCTTTCCAAAAGTTGTGTACTCTGTGTAAGCAGTGACTCTGTCTTGTTCACTATATGTACTGAAGTGCTCACTCTGTGGGCGGATGGATCTATATTTGGAAATCCTACAGGCAAGCATTTGCTGTCGTGCAGTGTTGCTTACCCTTGTCCTATATCTTCCTTTCAGATCCTTAAGCCAGCCGATAAGAAGCTATACTATGGAGGAGGAGGTGGAATGGGCTCAGGTCGTCCGGTCACCCCGCCGAGAAATTCAGCCAAGGGTGGAAAAGCCAAGAAATAACACCCGCTGGAACACCTCCCCCCAACGTTCCTATTCCACAATTCCTCTCTTACCCCACTCTCTTTCTCTACCTCCCTCTACCTTTCTTTTGTCTCCAAATGGCTATAAAGCAAAACAGTTCCCAGGGTTGAAGTCCTTTTTTTGTCTTTTACTTTCCTCATGTAACGTTTGAAATGTGTGTTTATACGTGAGACTGCGTGCGTGAGCGTCTGTTATGTTTGTTACACTCTTTGTGTTTGTCTTTCCATCCTTCCCCTCCACCGCTCATTGCCCCCTCCATCTCTCCACTTGTCTCTCTGTCAGGGAGCCTCCTAAGAAGCCTCCATGTGAATGCACAGCCAGGCTCTGGGAAAGCGTGAGACAGAGGGGGTTGATAGCGTGTAGTTTTTTTAAAGTCCCTCACTGTTTATGTGCTGACCCCATTGTTGTTTTAAACACACAGCTGTACATCCCACATTAGTTAGAGAGCCAGTCTGAGTGTAATGTTATACATGTATCTGCACACATACGCACGCAGAGAGAATGGATGTGAAGAGAAAGTGTGAGGTAGACTGTCACCGGTGCATAATTTCCATTTAGAGATCCAATGATTTCAAAACAATCATGTTGGAACTTTTTACTTTTTGTAGATGGATCACAACAAAAGCTTTGAAATTTTTTGCTTAATGTGTGTTTTTTTAGTGTCTTTTTTGAAAGACAATTATCAATAAAGAGAACTTTATTTAAACATTCTGTACTATCTATCTTACTGTGTCTTCAATTACAACTCCTTTCCTCAGGTGTAAGTTAACTTGTTTTTTTTGTGTGTCTGAATAGAACTGAATGTAGTATGGTCAAGGTTGACCAGAGATTAGCTGAGATTGATTGTGCTGATCATGACCTGATCATTTTTGTTTGTTCTCATTTCCTGTCTCCTGCTTGCTTGCTGTCTCTCTCTTTCTCTCCAACTCTTCTCTGTGACTCACTCTTTAGAGCAAACAGTAACCTTGTTTTTCTTCTTTTGTCTTTTAGTTATGATTCTTTATGGATCTTTTTGCCTTTTTAATAACATAAAACAGTTACTCTTATTTGACCTATTGGTCCTTCTCTTTTCACCTTTTCCCAGTTAGCATTATGTGGGCTTTAAAGCAGTAAGCGTTGCATCCTCCCATTTGAAACTGTTTTTGTTGCCAGGCAGAATGTCTCAGGAGTTGTTGCTGTAATTAGGATTAAATATCTTCTGCTTGCTTCACAAACTCTTAACACTGATTCCAACAGGTGGTGGATTGCATAAAAAAGTGAGTCACTAGTTCTTTTAATTTAATGTAGGAATAAGGTTATTGCAAAGCAATACACTAGTGCCCTCTGCTGCCTCAAAGAAACGCTGAGAAAATAATTTTGTGTGTGTATAATTTAGGTTATTATACAATCTTAACATTACATCAAGCAAGAGTGCTTGATGCTCAAAACAAGTTGCAAAAAATAGAATTATTATAAGAAATTATTAACAGTGGCCAAGTTTTTGTAAATGTAATTACTTTGGCTAACTTTAAAGATGCTCAGATCTCATAATTGCGGTGTTCGGTCAATATGTGTCTGAAATAACATTTTAGTCAGAGGTGAGAATACGGTTGAATATTTTCTAGTGTCAAAGTGCTATTTGTCTTATGATTACATTTATCGCTTGGCGTCTGATGACCAATGATTCAAATTACACCAGTTGGAGGCATATCTCTTTTTCGTGTATACGTTTTTGATGATATATGTAATTGTTATATTTCCTTTGGTTGACTGCGATTCTGTAATTGCTGATCTCAGCAAGACTAGTAAGTTTGTTAGACTTGTGCTGGTATTCAGTAATACGGTTTATCGTGATAATTGATTTGCCCAATATTGTTACCATGGTAAATTTGAAACGCAGTGGGATGATTTTTAGATGACATATTAGTTTACATATTTTTATTACAGTTGTTTAGATTTTTTGAAATCACAGTAGCTTTTTAGTCAAGTCAAGGTTAAGATGAAGAGCAAGTGTAAACAAAACCTATAGGATGAGAAGAAATTATATATCTTTTTAAGCCTCCTGATATCTTTTTTGATGCAATTAACAAATGAAAAGCTACATGGTGTCAGTTGTATATGAAAGTGTTGCTATTGACAACAGTGAGTATTTAAATGGTTATTATCGTGAAAAATGTCACGATAATACGGCACATCGCGATAGAAGCCCATCAATTATTGTGATGTGAAAAGTTTCACAAAGTTTCAAATTTGCTTAACAGCAATACGAGATTGAGTCTTTTAGTAGTTGTTGTTATTTATTGGTATATGATTGTATTTTTTATCATGCACCTCTGTTTTATTTGACAGAATGCAGTTAGTTTAGATGATGTGATTATTTTTCTTCTTAAAAAGCAATCAGGGATATTCTTCCTTAATGCACTGTAGTAGATTACAAGCATTTTAATTGTACCATAATGACAAACAATACAGGTTAAAGTTTTTTTTTCAATGCATTTGATTGAGTTGGGTTTCTCAGCTACAAAAAATAAAACACTATTTCTACTGGATGTTTTGATATTCCTTCTATAACATAATAAAGCCTTTTAATTGTGAGATGAAGACATTAAAATAACTAAACCGTTAACTAGTGAGCTATGTCTTTCAGTTTGTTTTTTTAAATACCGAAACCTCCCCTTTAAAGCAGATAACACGATTAATGTCAAGCTCTACTCTAAAGTATAACCAATCTTAAAATATGAAAGTTGTAGTAATTATTTTGTTGAGAATTTAAAAACACGTTCAACCCATGTAACATTATAGCTGGCTGTACAATATTAAAAACAAAGCATACATTTTTGTGGCTTAGGGGGAAAAACGACCAAAATCAGAGCGAGGGAAATCTATATGTTAACATATGCTAAGAATAACAACCTTAATTTCATCAAAGAAATATTTTAATCTAACAAACACAGCCCCGATTTCACGTTGCGTAAGAGGTCAACAGGACGCAGTCACACAGGCGAGGCGGGAAACTGTTTCTCTTTCTCGTCCACTGATTGGAAGAACCTTGTGCTAATGTTCATATCCTAACTTCTATAGGCTAACCTCGACGCCATGTATTTACAACAACCAATAGAATGAAACAAAAAACGCTGAGCTACGTGTCACTGGTTACATGAACCAATAGGAGAACTAGGATCACGACCGCTAAGGATTGGTTGAATTCACCGCTAGGAGACCTGTTTGTTCGAAAACAAATAGAGTACAGAAAAATTATTGGTATTTTCTACGGGAAACTCTTCACTTGATTTCCTTTTATTTTATTATCATATTTTTTTGCACCAGACACACAAAATGACGGAATATGACCGCCGTTGGACTGGCTCTCTTAGCCAACAGGAAGAGCTAGCCTGCTAGCTTTAAAACCAATTTCACTACGGACAAATCGATAAGAAATTTGAAGAAAAGCCCGTCAGGTAACAAACAACGTGCATTTTTTTATAAATAGCATTTATTTATGTTGCTATTTATCAAAAAATTCCGGCCAGTGATAAAGATTGATATTATGCACAGGGATTTTCCACATGTACTGTGTCGGTCAGGTTATTTTATCAAGTTAGCTAAGTGGACCCTGTCGCTTCTGGCAGGTTCAGGCTAAGTTAACTTTAAAATCATTTGGCCCGACTTCCCTGACAACAATCTGTTAATAAGACGATCTATTTGGAGTATTTAAACATTAAGGCTCTTTGACATAGTTATGTAATTCTTTTGATCAATGTTTGTTGATCATTCCCTAATTTGTGACGGGATCAATGTTGGTTGACAAGACCACGTTCAAACCTTTAATGTATGCGCTGTACGTAATTGTTTTCCCCATGGACTGCTAACTAACGTTGTAATCTTTCAGAACTGCGGTTTACAGACATTCCCGCGTCTCATATTTTCACGATTGCTTACTACTCAAACTCTATTACTAGTGTTTTCTCAATAGCTGCACCGATTACAAAATGCTTACTGTTGCTTTAGCTGCCTGGGTCTATACTAGATCTCATGTTGTTTGACAGAATGTTTTACATATGTTTTAGTGAACATGGTTTTATTAATGTATCTGTTTAAAGACTTGACTCATCAGCTCTTAAATTATTTTAATATAGATACCACCAGTATCACATTTTTGCTTTGCTGTTATTTTGAAATGTGATCTTATTTCAGATGCTGATTTATTTACAAGTGGGCCAATTAATTCTTAGTACATTCACCCTTTTTATGTTTGTAACACTTTCACTATATCTGTTGCATGTCAATAATATTATCTTAAAGTCAATGATTATAATAAAGAAGCAGAAGTTACTTGTCACAGTGAGCTCCAAAGGTCTGAAAACACAATGAAAACTTGGGATTAAAAATTAATTGTAAACCTGGTTTCTGTTTGCTAGTAGATCTCACTTTATATGTTTTCTTTTAGAGACCCCGCAATGTTTATTTTACCATAAAGTGGTGTTGTAAATGAAAAAATATGCCCCCGTTTCCCTGCACACTTGTTCTTGTATAGAATTACTTGCAGCTGTTTGAATGTGTAAGTCACTGGCTACATTTTTTTCCAGCATGTTGATGGTGGGTGACCATGGAGGGATCCAATAGAATGAGTGTGAGAGAGCTTTGCGAGACAGATGATTTGGCAACGAGTCTGGTGCTGGATCCCTTACTGGGGTTCAGCACCCACAAGATGAACATAAGGTGCTTATTTTGCTTAATTCCTTTTATGCCACTACTTCATTCTGCCTGAAATACATGATATACAGATTGTAGGCACAGTAATTGAAAACAAGACTTAAGCCTCTGACTAATGTCATTAGGTTAGGGAAATGTTTGTTGTGTATAATAAGTGTAAAACATATTAAAGTGTGTTTTTTTTTTGCTTTGTCCGTCTGTTCTCTCTTCCTAAATGAAGTCCTCCTCCAGAGATCCGGCGATGGGGCTACCTCAGAGAGACCCTGTTGCGTTTCAAACGCACGCATGACTTCCAGGTTACATTTGATGCTCTGTTGGATGGAGAATGGGTCAGTGAGTATTTCACTGGGCGGGGTTCACACCGAAAGGAGCTGTTGAAGCAGCATGTGAGTTATTTTTCTTTTATACTTTCATGTAGCAGATGCTTTTATGCAAAGTGATTTACAAAGGAAGAACATCACAAGCCATTTTTGCGCTTCAAAAAATTCCTAGCTTCCCTGTTGTAAATGTGTATTCTTCACAACACAATTTATTTGCAAGAAGACTGTAGTGTTGTCTTGTTTTGTTTTTTAGTTTAGTGTTTGTGCAAATACAAACAACTAAGACACTGAAATAATGCCAATCACTTGTTTGCTTTTTTGATGAGTTCAGTCTCTGCACACAGAGGGTGTCAGCAACTGTCAGCTGTTATGTGGACTTAAAATGGGTGTGTCAGTGGAGTGGTATTGGTTTTCAAGACTTATGTCTGTGCAGTAATTGTTACAGAAGACATCTGTCGTTTATTTTGAATTAGCAAAGAATAAGCAATATATAAATTACCAGGATGGTTCTGCCGCCTCTTACACTGCTAAAAATAACATGCAAGAATTAATAGAGGTAATTGAGTTTAGGAATTATTAGTACATTTATTCCAATACATTTGAATACAAGACTTTTTAATTAAACTAAATGCATCATGTATTGAGAATGAACACATGATATTTGTTTAGATGTGTCCCGTTCCCCAGTTTCTAACTTTGGTAATGATATACTATCTTGTATAATATTGCAGAAATCCCTGACTCTAAGTCCGGCATGCTTTACGCCATGTTTACTGATGATTTACAGCTGATTTCTGATGATGAGGGTACATGAGTATGGTGGTGGTGTGGCTGAAATGTTTCCACATCAACAGCAAAACTGTTTTTCATAGATCAATGACTGTGATTATTGGAATTAATCTCATTATTATAAACACAGTAAGGACTTAACCGGAGTACATGTTTACATGACATGAGCAAATCTCTTTACTCCGGGCTACATTAATGTTTTATTAGTTATTTGCTATAATACACAGTACAAACAATGATCTCAGAGACAGTAGGTGTGTTACTGGCTCTCGTATTTAATATAGTCAAGTCAGATGCAAAAATGTTTATGGTTATTGGGTGGCGTGATGAATATAGGAATATGATGGAAAATGCCTCTGCAACGGTTGTGCTCGCTCAAATTACAAAAACCTGATATAATATAGACCTAATTTTTCTCGCCATAAAAATTGCCATGGCGTTAAAAAACAAACAAAGTTGTGGAGCACACACTGCTGACAGTGAGTTGTTAATGGTAAACCTCAAGAATGTTATGTTTACTATGAATTTGTGCTGTAGGTGCTTTGATTATGCTTACTGAGATTACAAGATTAATCACATTTATATTAGGGCTGTCACGATTATGAAATTTGGCTGACGATTAATTGTCTAATAAATCATTGCGATTATGACGATTAATTGTCTGTTTTAGAGCTTTGGCGATTAATTGTCTGTTTAAGAGCTTTGACTTTTAATTCTCATACTTTTTTTATTCAACTTTGAAACGACCATATTGTTCTGAATATAAAGACTGTTTCTTGGAAATACATCAGAAAAAAATGGGTCATCATATATTTAAGGTTTAGGCTTTTAGCTGTCAATAATACAACTGCCAAATACTTGTAAATGAAGTAAATTGATCAGAAGTGAATTGAAGCCACCATTAAAATGCTATCAGTCATAGAAAAGCTTCTAGTCTGTTTTTTTCTCACTTGCAAGACTACAATAAAAGTTTGCTTCTATGTTAATGAGATTTTGGTAGACTGGTTTCCACACTGAAATAATATTCAATTGTACTGCAGGTATTTTTATGGTATATGCTTTAGTTTTTTTTTAAAGTGATTGTGTTGTGGTGGTACATTTTACAAGTATTACCATGCTTTAGTTACAATATATACACTAAAATATGCAATATGCACTACAGCTCCCCCTAGTGTCTTCTATAGAGATGTGCAATAATTGCGATGATCTGAAACCATCGCGATGAGACGATTATTTAATAATCCTGACAGCCCTAAATTATATCGAATTATTGTGTTTACAGGAAAATAAAGTATAATTGCAATATTACCATAATCTTACTATAATCGCATTATGAGGGTACATGTAAACGTAGTCAGTGTTTATTAAGTTTACTTTTCCACTGGGATTGTGGGGTAAAAAAAATCTTGAGTAGGGCTGGGTATCGATTCTGATGTTCCGATTCGATTCCTATTCACAAGCTTTCGATTCTCGGTTCGAGTCAATGATTACCCAGATAGCAAGCAACCATTGAATCAATGTTAAAAAATAGTTGATTTGTCAATGTTAATTGCATTGAATCAATATCACTTTTGCACCTGCAATTAATGTAGACATTTTTTAGAAATTTAAACAAATCACCATTATTGTGATCAGGCAACTCTTTTACCACTTTCAATGTTTACAGTAGTGCTTTAATAAGAACACTTATACATTGATAGATAAAGAGATGTTTTGAAAAGTTTACTTTTAAACATGACCAGTTAAAGAAAACTTAACATTAGAATATAAGAGTTAATATAATTGTGATTTGTTGAAATTTCAACATTTTTTCAACATAAATTGCAGGTGCAAAGGTGATATTGATTCAACGCAATTAACATTGACAAATTAACAATTTTTTAACATTGATTCAATGGTTGCTTGCTATCTGGGTATAGATTTAATACAAATCCTATAGATATTTCTAAAAAAGATCAGTAAATATCACATTACAATGGTGAATTAAAAAATGAAATGAAGAGCCACAAACCTGTATATTAAACTTTAAAACACTTGGGTATGTTGAAATAGAACAGTTATTTTAAATTTAAGATGCAGTATAACAAACTAAATTTCACAAAAATAGCTGTAAATAGAGGCTGCAATCATGTGAACCACTGCCTTTTATATGAAGGTGATGTTAAATTTGACAACACACCCAGATCCCATGTTAATTAAGCAATGAATGAAGGATACTCCCTGTTGTAACATCCACTCGTTGTAAAAAGAAAAATGACATCTAGTGGATAGTAGTAGCAATAACATTAACGTAAATGAATGTTCAGTGCTTGTGTAAATATGAAAGAAGAAAAATAGATTGACAGCTTTTGAGAATCGATATTGAATTGATGTGTTTAAAAAAACGATTAATCAATTTTTCGATTTTTCAATTTTTTTGCCCAGCCCTAATCTCAAGACCCCTGCATTCTATTTTATTCTGTCGCTTACTTGCTAACTGAATTAAAATCCTGGAAGGTGTGCTGTATAAATGCAAATTTGTAGTGTTTTCCACATTACTTTTTTGTTGTCATTTTGTTATCATTGCAATAACAGCCTTAATTTCTATGCCTTTCTTTTAGATGTATCGCTATATGAAAGCTTTTCTGTTGGACAGTGGAGTGAATATTGAGCCGTGCAACCGCTATTCCTCAGAGACTAATGGAGCTAAAATAACAGTCACTCGACAATGGTTAGAATCACTATTCGCCTTGAATTTTTACTTTTATTGCAACAACGTTTGCATTTTGTTCAACCTGTATCATTTAGACATTTAGAGTATGACTTGAAATTCTCCAGGAGTGTGGGAGAGCGGGTGGAGGTACTTCAGGGTTGCATAGCTGAGCTGAGCCCTGAAGATAGTGCAGTGCTGAGGGCGGGAGTCAACGACTTCAGTGTCATGTACTCAACACGCAAGAGATGTGCTCAGCTTTGGTTGGGGCCTGCTGCCTTCATCAATCATGGTGAGAGAGAGCGTTTTCACAAAAGAACATAGACACTTTTAATTTGTTTACTCTTGACTGCCATGGGCAGAACACAATGAAAGGCGTAACATGTTTGGAATGTGTGCAAATGTTTGATTTGACTGGCTGAACTCCTATTATGAGATCTTTATTTCAAAAGGCTTTTTATTGAAGATCTGATCATGCTTCTTACTTTTTCCATGTTCGGGAGAAGACTGCAGACCGAACTGTAAGGTAGGCTGCTAAATTATTATTTTAACTTGCAGTTGCAATTTTACTATTTGGTTGTAGTGGATAGGGCAACAAGTCACATCTTGTCATAATCCTGAAGTTTGACACCAGTTTGACCTTTTTCTGTTGCAGAGAGTTGAAAGTTTTACAGCACCAGTAAATTCATTTAGTGACCATGAAATCAGCCAGCAAATATCCAGCATACATAGAAACTTCAGTACTGGTGAAATAGCTTACCATGTAAACCTGGTTAAAAGAATTACATTGGCAGAGCTGTATTTTAAAAATGGTAGCGTGTTAAGTATATTAAAAATATTTTTGACCGTGAGGTCACTACATGCTTGCATTTGTATAGTGTTGTGTCTTCCCTGTTGGAATTTGTGATAGAAAGTTGTCGGTTTGTCCACTCCAAACATTTGACTAGCAAAGCATATTATATATAGTAGTACAGTAGTTCCAACTTGTTTGAATCAGCAATTCCTCTTTTTCTGTTTTTGTATTTCTTGATGTAAAATGAAATTATGAGACGTAGTATTAATGCATAATTTGTTAATATTGTTTGTTTGTGTGTTCCCATTATTAGTTTGTCCCAGGAGATAAGAATGGAGCTTGCGTGAAAGTGGTTCGACCCATCTCACCGGGGGAAGAGATTACCTGTTACTATGGGGACAGCTTTTTTGGGGAGAATAATGAAATGTGTGAATGTTGCACGTGTGAGAGGTGAGAGAAAATACATTAATTTTGCTTTAAAGCCATCTGCTATGGGTATTATTGCTGTGATAGTAACATTTAACTGTTCTAATGAATAGGCCTTTTTAAAAAATGCTTTTATTGCAACACGATTGTATAATTTCTATCTATGTAGGAGAGGAGAAGGATCATTTAAGAAGAGAGAGAAGTCACCAGACTTGGTTTGCTCCAATGATCCACTGGGTCAGAAATATGAGTTCAGAGAGACTGATCTGAGACTTAACAGAAAAAGGGGAAATGGCACTCCAAAGCCATTTCTAACTGTATCTAATTCCGGTATGTGTGTATTTTTTACTATTCATATTTGCTGATGTATTTTCTTTAATCTAGTGTTCTGGCGTAAAATAAAAAGTTGAATGCATGGAAAAGTTCTTTAAGTTAATGATTACAATTAGTTAAAAAACTATTTTTTTTTCTCATGCAAGTAGTTGAAAATCTACTTTTGGGGATGCTTTTTAATCTTAAAATTGCCAGCCTAATTGAACTCTAGCTGTCTTTTTCTTCTCACTTTCTGTCAGCCTTGCCAATGAGGAATACCTTTTCCCAACGGGCAAAGAGAAACGCCCTTGTTTTGAGCAAGATGAGAAAGACTGATAGGCGGAGAAGGGAGGAGCAATGCAAACAGGTGGAAAAAAGAACACAAAACCTCCCATCATCTTTGTCTCACCTTGGACTCAAAGGGCTAAGTGTCTACCTTCATCAGCACACTGCAGAATTTCTGTTAAACTGTAAGGATCCCACGAGCAAAGAAAGGGCCCTACTATACCTAATTGAGAAAGAAAGACCAAAACCAGAGAGGAACGCAAGGAACAATAACCAGGATGGACAAGAGGAACGAAAGGTTGAAGACTTGTTAAGGAAAGACCCCGTTATTACGTTTGAACCCTTTACACTTGGATGTATTTCTAGTGTCCGGGAAGGAGACGGCATGACAGCCAAGGAACGTAACGTTGATGTATCTGTCAGAATTGTTCACCAGAAGGCCGCTGCCTCAAGGACCAGGAATATGCTTTGTAGTCGTCTGAGGCGCTTCAGAACGCGGAATCGATCTGCACACTCCAGGTTCAATAAACGGAGGACCCGACTGATCAAGCAAAATTCCAGACTCGCTTCAAACAGAAAGGAATGCTCTGGCTTTCATGCCCGGCAAAAAGAAAGTGAGGCTGAGTTCAAAGACATCCATAATTCTGCTTTAATCTCTACAAGGAAACCAAGTACTGATAAAAATATACCTATTGGAGAGGAAGGAAATAATGATAATAAAACTTCAAAAACAGAGCGCACAGTGATGCAGCAGAGATTCTTGACAGATGGCCACAGGGAGGTGCATGGCAGCAAGAGACACACAGACAGTTTCAGTGCTTCTAGGGAAGGTGATGATAGTTCTTGTGCAGCTTCAGGGACCTCAGGGGACAACAGGAAAAACCAGTCACAATCTGTCGCTTCTAGTACTGTAAACATTACACCATCTCCATTTGTTCATAATCCTGTCTCTCTCCTCTCAGGGTTAAAACGTTACCTCAGAGTCAGTCTGGTCAGGGTACCTATCCCTGGAGAACCAAAAGTTGAAAGCACAGGTCAGAGGCATGCAGACAGTGGGAGAGATGAAAGTACAACACCAGCAGCAGAGTCAGTGCAGGAGAGCGTTAAGTTAGATGGGAGAAAAGAAACCAGTAAACAAGGTAAGAAAGGGGTAAAGGAGATGTATTTCACACCAGTAAATGTTAAAAGTGCAGATAAGTTCTTGAAAGTGACATGTAATTTACTACCATATTCTTCAGATACCGACACAGATACTAGTGTAAACACAGTTGAAGTACAACCTGTAGAGAATGAACATGCAGATGTTTGTGCTAAGGCTCATCACAATGGGATTGAAAGTAACCAAGTTAGGGACACCAATGTTAATGTCACAGTTCCAGATAGTGATAACAATGTTAATGTCACAGTTCCAGATAGTGATAACAATGTTAATGTCACAGTTCCAGATAGTGATAACAATGTTAATGTCACAGTTCCAGATAGTGATAACAATGTTAATGTCACAGTTCCAGATAGGGATAACAATGTTAATGTCACAGTTCCAGAAGATTCACAAGATTCTATGAGGTGTACGTTTAAGAATTCTTTAAAGAAACGAACAAGAGCATCCACAGATAAGAAACAACCAAGTGTTGAGAACATACCTGTAGTGCATGATAAAACAACCACAGCCACCCAGCAGGGAACAGTAATTGTTGGGAGAGAAGATTTGAATAAGAAAGAACTAACGGTGCTTTTTGGGAGCAGGACTGTTGTTTTTAAAGAGGTGAGGGTAGTGCTGTCAGATATTAGAAAGGGTTTGAGTGACAAGTTTTGTCAGCTAGATAAAAATGTTAATGATCACCAGCCTGCACTTGAAAACTCTCAAGACGTTGGTGAAGCTGATAATATGAAGACATCATCACTTGCTCACAAGATGGACAAAGATGATCAACTCAAAACAAGAAATAAGCATCATAATCAGGACCTCACTTCAGCCAATCAGCCAAATATACATGAAAACACTCAAGCATCTCATATGCCACAGTCAGAAAGCATGTTGCTTTCGTCCGAGCCTCTCTCCATTGGCAGGGTTTCTCTGGATAACAGCCCCCAGAGCAGCATTCCCCTAAAGAAACGTGCATTTCGTGAATCCGTTGATACAGAGCCGGATCAGGATTGTAATGTAATAGCAGCAGCACAATTGTGTACAGATGCCGACATCACAGAAGCCACATTGGACAATCTGTTACCAAAGCCAAGCGACAACAGCAGTTATGAGACAACAGAACTGAAATCTGCAGAAGTAGAATCGGGTTTAGTTTCTTCCAAAACTTCATCTAAACAGCTCTGCAAAGGTCTTCAGAGACCTCAGTCTAGACCAGTGCAAGGCAAAGTGACATCCCCTGCATCTAAGGATGACACAAACAATGTATCTGTTGGAGAAAGAAAAATCGGTCAACCTAAGAATAAAACATCTAAAATTAAAGAAGAAATGGTGGAGTGCCAGAAGAGTGAACGGAAGGAGAATCGAGCCGATTCCTTAAGCAACGAGGAAAGAGTAGAAGAGAAAAGAGAACATATGAGAACTGATAATGGAAATGAGTCATCTACCTCAAGTTTTTCTGACAAGATGGAGGACGAACACAAGCAAAACTTCAGAATCCGCCTTAAGAGGAAAAGGGGAAAAGAATGGGAAATGGAGAGTGCAGATGAAGCTGGCAGTAGTGTGGATGGATTAAGCCCACAGCAATGTTTTCCTGTAGTTGACCCTTTTAGGGCCATTTTGGATTCAGTCTCAATTTTAAATGCAGAAATGGAAAGGATTCGTGGTCATGGGGAGGCAGATAAGGGTGTCGGTTTGCAGAAAGCCACCAAAGCAGTTCAGGACGTCCTTGAGCATTGCAGAAAGGAATGCGCCACTAAGCAAAGGACAAGCCAACAAAACCCTACGACGCTTTGCATCAAGAAGGAAAATGTTACCCCACTGAAGAAAGTCATTCAAGATGTGTATGATGTGCAAAGACAACAAAATGTGTCTGCCCTAAAAGTCGAGGCAGACATCAATGACATTAAACCGTTACCTCCAATCAAATTGCGGAGGAGGGCTGAAGGCAAGTGGGAGGTAGAGTGGAAAGAATCTCAGAAACAAGATGGGAATATGAAAAACGATTCAGTGCACACACAGCCAAAGAAATTAACATCTGTCTCTTCTCAAAAGGCAATACTTCAGCAGATACCGAACAGCAGTGTTAAAGAGGAAATCCTGCCTCCCTGCCAGGAACCGATGATGGCACATAGTTGTGACAAGAGTACAGAGGCCCTCAGAGATCCGCTTGGTTTTAAGACTTCAACTCTACCATTATCCCTTTCACCTCTGTCACTTTACTCACCTTGCTATGATGGGCTAACAGAAGTTAGTTATATCCGAGATGGTATTCAAGCAAAAGAGGATGGTAAAGAGCAGACGTTGGACAACATTGACAGAAATGATCGAGGTAAAGAAAGCAACGAGGTATCCTTGAGTCACAACCTCTTTCAGATTAATAAAAGTCTGTCGAGACTACAGGCTCTGAGCCAGCCACAGGTATCTGAGAAAAATGTGTCTACCAACATAACCTCTTCTGAGATTCAGTCTCCTCCCATCTCTCCCTTTACCACAGACTGCAGCTTCAGTAACTATTCAGATGTCGTCCTTGACTTTCCATGTTTGAATCTAGATGGCTACGATCAAATCGCAGCACAAAACAGCTTGGCCAACTCTTTAATAGATTACTGTCCTGGTGAACCACATAACACGGGGTCCTTCAACAGCCCCTTCTCTCAAAGTCCCACTGATGGATGGAATCCGGAGACCCCTTACTTGGGATCGCCAAGCCCAGTGAGTAACTTTAGTAACGGTGACGATCTTAGCTTCCCAGACCTCGTCTTTGCGCAATCTGACACGTCCTCATCTAGCAGTGCTCCTAACCTGCTCTTCAAAGATAAATTATGTAATGCAGCCATGAGTTCTAATCCTCTTCAAGACTTGTACTTGGCTGATGTTGACTTTTCAAAAGGTCCAGAGGTACACCAGGACGATTCAGCAACCCAGTTTCTACGCAAGGACTCGATCATTTTTAATAACATCGCTACAAACGTAAAACAGTCAGTACACCCAACTGCACGTTCACAGGATAAAAAGTTAAACATTTTTGATTGTCTTGTTAGCACAAAGATCCTATCGTCCGAATCAGGCTTTCCTAAAATGGATGATAAAGCTCATGGAACTCTCAGCATGCCCAGCTCGAATAATAAATCCCAATCTGTTTTACTCAGGCAGTCAACACAAAGCCTGTCTGGAGCAGGACCTCAGAGTAACCCTGTCACGCCCTTCCATTCCCTTCACGTAGGAAATAAGTCCACCACACATGCTGACTTCCTAGAGGCGTTCAACTCTGGTAATTCACTTTTTCGTGACAGGAAACATCCTTTTTTTCCCAACTCCAAGAATGTCTTGAAAACAGAGGGAGGTTTGAATGCTTCTAGAGTTTCTGTGGCTGCAGGCAGCCCCATATCCAACGACAGCATGGATAACACCTTCACTTATTCCCCAGGGCCATCGAGTTCACACGGTGGAAAAGATTCTTCATGTCCTAATGTTGAATTCTCTAAATTAACAGAAAATTGCTCTAAGAACGCCCCATCGAAACACTACTCTGCCAGTCCCCATCAGCAAAACGATCACATTCACCCTGTTTATTTTGTTAGCTCCAGCAAAACCACAAACGCTTTCAAGAACATTGCAGGTGTAAAGCCTCAAATCCCCAAAAATGATCCTTCCTTGCCCTCATTTTTGTTTTCCTCTTCCCAAAGTTCTCAGTGTTACAACGTACCACAAAGCAAAATCCCAAAATTGGGGAAACCCCATGCTGTTGTGGCTCCCACTCAAAACGTGAAGCTTTCTGGAGGGTCTCAGCCTAATAAGAATGGGATGGGTCAAAATGTCGCTCACTGTGATCATGCTACTGAGTTCAACTTTAGCTCTACCCTGTCACCTCCTTTATCACAGCACAGCAGTCCTCAACTAGGATACAAAGAGTCAACCCATGGGGTCCCAGTGATTAAAACCACCTTTGAACATACTCAACCTTCTCACCAGTCTTACGTTGTAAACTTTACTGGAGATCATTCTCTTACTCTGGGCTACGGCAATGATGGCGAATGCTTAAATTACTCTGGATCGGGACCTGCAAATTACACTTACCATTGTCTCATGGAGCCTTCGGGGACCCAAGGAAGGCTTGTCGTTGAAGCATGTGGTTCCTCAAACTTCTCACAGTCTCCCTCTGTGGGTAAGAGTGCAGGGTCTAAAGTCAATGGAGGCCAAAATGGTAAAGATGCACAGCAGCAGGGCCAGTCTGGAACTCACCCATATAATTCTCTGCACTTCTCCACCTCCACCTCCCACTCACAAAACACCACCATAACCGATCGCAAGCCTAAGAGACTGAGGCTTGTGGTTACTGACGGTACAGTAGATCTGGACCTACAATATACAGATTGATAATGACCATTTGTTGTTGCAATGGTATTTATTTAACTTTAATGTGATACTTTTTTTTTCTTTGTTTTCATTATACATTTTTGGCTTTATGTAAAAAAAACCGGTTTTGCCATCAAAATAAGATTTTGTTTGAAAATTTAAGATAAATATTTTATTAATAAATCTGCTGAATTATTATTTGTATGCTACATTTATAATGTGTTCTATTTAGTACATTATTTTTAAGAATATATTTCCACACAGTGAATTTTGTAAGTATTACAAAGGAAACTAAATCTTGTGATTATCCTGTAGTACATAAGTCTTTCCACATGATGGTGATGTGGTGCGCCACAGTGTGGAAATTCTCTTTTCCCTCCTAGCGTTTTCATTTGAAAAGTTAAATTGTATTTGTTAAAGATGTAACCAGAAGTTAAAGCACATAAGGAAACATGCTTTAGTAGATTTGTTTTTTTCTATGCCCATTTGTCAAATGAAATAAGGGTATGCAGTGAATTTTTTTTAAGAGGTATCAGGTGTCCTATATTTGGCTAAAGATGATTCATGTGTGCCAGAACACTGTACTGCTACAATAAGCTAATACAAAAATGCAGTTTTTACTAGTCCTCTAATGTTATTTAAATAGCAATTAATCTTCTACAAGCACATTAGAACACCCATAAGTTTTGGCATTTGATGCATATTAGCATCAAATCATTTATGTCTGTCAGTTTTTTATGTTTAATAGGTATTGCTATGGTACATTGGGGCACAATTGTTTAATTTATTATTTACCACTTGTGATACTTTAAAAAGATGTTTAGTGCTTTTTAAAGCCGATCTGTGATCAGATTCTTCTAGCTAGAATACTGTCATGTACTGGCGCTCTGTAGGTCACCGTCATCCAAAGCCAGACATCACTCGCTGACCCCATGTAAGCGTTCATTAATTTCCACTCAGATTTAATGATTGCAGATATGCAAAATTTTTTGATGTACTTGTATTCAGCCTTGCCTTGGTCTATAAAAAGCCAGTGTATTGTATTTATTTCAATATGTTTATAACATGGTGCTTTAATGTAACATTTTGGTTTTTGATCAATCTGAACAGAATATATTTTACTCTGTTTTTAAAATCTAGATCTAAATGTCTAATGTCTCAAGTCTAGACATAATTACATTCTGGTATGTCTTGTATAGCCATCTTGTTTGTTACTTAGAGAATTTGAGATGAAATTTTAAATTGTAATTGTTCTGCTGTACAGTTGTAAAAATATGAAAACATTGCAAGTAAAATGATTTTAAAACAAGCTGTTTATGGTGTTTGGAAGTTTATGGATATTTTAGACATTTTTTTCTGCGGAATCTAACTTTGCTTAATTGCAGCAGTCATTGATCAAGACATGAATAGCCTGATGGTGAACATATTATATATTGTCTCCGTCCTTCCAAAAACCTTGGATGTACAAATTTGCTATTTATCAAGAAAAGGGGTGATTAAACACCGTGTTGTCAAAGTTGACAAGCACTTTTTAAAACGTATTACTGGTTAGATATTTGCAAAACACAGTGACAAACGTAAATGGTGACTAATAATAATGATTTATGATGAAAAAAATCATGAAATCTGGACATACAAGGTTTTAGAAGGACTAACAAATGCTTGATTTTAGGCATTAAGCATCTGTTTGCTCACTGGAGGTGAATTACCCACAATGCATCTTTTTATGTGTAGCGATGTCTTGTAAATCACTCCAGCTCATTCAGATTTCACCCATCACTAAGAATCTTTTTGTTCCTTCACTTCCTTTCATCTCATCCTGTTTTAAATCCATCTTTAAATATGCATTTCATTTTTATGCTTACCACATAGCATACAGCTCCTGGCGTCTCCCATTTCCCTTTTTTCATATTTTTTGTCAAAATGTTTAGCTCACATTTTCGCTCTTTACCATTGCCCATATCCATCACAGCATACATTCAGATGCATTTTGTTTGTTACTTTTTTATGTCATGTTCCGTTTGTCCGTTTTTCTCAACTCATGACCCGTTTTCTCTTCACTCAGCTGTGAGCAGAGGGTTAATTCTGAAGCCAAGTGGAACAGCTTTTTTTCATAACAAGGACACAGGCAGTCGAAAGAAAGTGAGGCGGTAAAAGGCTGAACCTTGGAAGCGCTGCGGAAAACACCCGGATACAAAAAATCTACATTATATCTTATTATATAAGGTATAAGTCTGATTTCAAGAGCGGTCATTCCACTGAGACTGCGCTGCATGCTCTCTGTCATTGAAGCCCTGAGACTGACAAGAGCCACCTCTAATTCATCTGTACTTATACTACTGAATCTATGTGCTGCCTTTGACACTGTTAACCACCACATACACGTGCCTTCCCGGGATCGGTCCCACATTTATGGAATGATCTGCCTGCTGCTACAAGATCAGCAGATTCTGTAGCCATCTTTAAGAACCGTCTGAAAACACGTCTCTACCGTCAACACCTGACTGATCAGTTCTGACTTCTATCTCTTTTCTACTTTTTCAAAAAAAAAAAAAAAAACTTAGCTCTGTATACTGTGATAGGCTATATGAGACCAGTTTTCTTTTATTGCACTTATGCTTTTTGTTGTCCTTATGTTGTTCCAATTGCTTCCATTGTTTTCCTCATCTGTAAGTCGCTTTGGATAAAAGCATCTGCTAAATGACTAAATGTAAATGTATTATCCTCACACTTTTAGTTCTAAAGCACCTTAGCACTTTGCCTTATATCAGTGCTATACATTAACCATCTATTCAATCAACTGTTAGTCTTTCAGTGACCCAAGGAAATATGGCTTCTTTTAAAGGCACTGCTCAAAGTTACAGAAAGCTTTGTCGCACAAAAGAGATGTACAGTAGCCTCTTCCATTTTATGTTGCCTGTGATACAGACACTAGCCCACTTGGTTTCATCAGTGCTTCCTTCTCGTTTTGAATTATTCAGTAATCCTTTCCTACACCCAACCAACCTTCCTCCCACCTTAATGTTACAACTGAGTATTTACAATGGCAAACTAAACCTTTCTACTGATCCCCGATAGAATTTCTTTATTTTCCTCTCTTATGCCGTTTAGCAGGTAAGAATCGGTCATACTGGTGGTATGGTGATGCAGACCTGAATTAGTAGCTACAGATGCATGTCTTTAGAATTGCATGCCATGAGCAATTGAGTAACAGTTGAGGTAAAGATAATCCTTTTTAAATATTATTTGTTGAATTAAAATTAAATATGAAATCTTATTTCAATGTTCTGTGCCACAATGTTTAATTTCCTGTCTCTGTTTTACCTGTCCCTATTAGTGGATACTGTATCAATTTATTTACTGTATCAATATCAAACTCTATAGTTGTTGTGTGTTTACTATTTAATTCAAATTTATTTGAATAGTGGTTACGGTACATAATGTCAAAAATGTATTTCAAAATTTGTTTGTCCCTCCACAGAAGAAAGTCATATGGGTTTGGAATGGCATGAGGATACGTAATTGTGAAATTAAATTTTTGGGTGAGTTATTCATTACAGTACATCATCCAGTGTCTAACTCTTTCACTGAACAGCAAATGTACATCCCAAAAGTTGGAGTAGTGACCTGCCTCGAAGTTTGTGCAGAGAGCTCTTAATAGAGCACCAAGGCCCTTTGCATGTATGACGCTCTTTACCAGGACCTGGGGCAGCTTGAACGCTTGTTGTTATGTCTATAGAGGGTGGAAATTAATGGATAATGGATGTAAAAGACAGAACGGAATAGGCACTTGCTCCCATGTATGTTTTGATCAGGCTAAGCTGATAAACTTTACACAGTATTAGTGAGTAGAAGGATTTAAATGGACCTTAACATTCCACAATAATTCAATGCTAATTTAGCAGAAAATTATATATTGAATTTTTTAGCCCATGACAGATTAAGTTTTGCTTAGCTGTCAGCTGTGTATTTGTGCATGTATTATGGAACAGTACTATGAAAATGAGTCTGCAGAGACATCATGTTCACAAAATATGCAAAGGCATATTAACCAATGCTTTTACATAGGTTCACATTTTAGGTTAACATTAGTTAATGCATGGACTAATAATGAGCAACATATTTTTACAGCACTTATTAGTCTTTGTTAATGTAAGTATTATTTGTTAGTTCATGTTAGTTGTTTATGTTATGTAGTTTACTAATGTTAACAAATGGAAGCTTATTGTAAACCTGAGTTTATTGGTGCATGTGCTTGGGGGTGTATCGGGTGATAAAGAAAATAAAGTACAGCTGCATCTTTTGCATCAGATGCACTCATGTAAAAACACAACTATCCCTAATGCTAAGAAATGGTTGTATGATAAAGTGAAGGGAGCAAGGAAATGCGAGGGCTATGTATCAGTCATGAAGAGGAAGATGGGTAGTGAGACATGATGGGAAGCGAAAGATAGTGGAAGAGAAAGACGGGTGAATATGGGTGAGTCTGGAGACACAATAGCTGTTGTAAAGCAAAGTAAAGTTCACTAAGTTCACTTTCAATTTTCAGTTTCTTAGAGAGGATCTCAGGCTTGGGTGCAAAAATGTCATTAAATTAGTGACCACAGAGAATTAAATATAAGCATTTTTTTAATTTAGAAGATAACTCACAGTGCTGTGCTGCCCTTGTTATCGCTAATTCTTAGCATATGTTATAGCATCTTTCGTTTGACACCTTTGTTACATTATTTAATGTTGTTGAATCTTACACACAGTCTATGACTAACAACTTTGTCAGTCAGTGTCTAACACTTATAGACGGTTTCATTGGACGCACACACCTGGCCCAAAGTTAACTTCCGGTCTGTGTTTGTTTATCTGTCTGGCTAGTGGCTAATGATATTTTAATCAATTTATATTCGTATGAATTTATATCAATATTTTATTGTATAATATTTGTATTAAATAAACAATTTGTTGAATTTTATTGTATATTTATTTGATTAAATAAACAGTTTATTGAAAGTGTCATGTAACTTTGTCGCATTTAAGTTTAGCCATGAACTGTTCTTCTACTGGTAACCCAAAATAATACTGGCTAGACACTTTTAACCTGCTAGCTAATGTAATTTACTTTTTATTTCTTTTGCTTGTTATCAGAAATAATCTGCAGGGACTCTATTCTTTGCGGATGTGTACAGGAAGTTAAGTTTGGGCCACAAAAGCGTGCGTGTGCAGTAACGTTTGTTACTTTGAAACTGTTGGTTTTCAGTCATGAATGAAAGCACATGCAATGAAAAATAATCAGATCTCTCATTTGTATTACATTACTTTCACAAATGTGATACAGACTCAAAACATTCTCACGCCAATTCGTGACTATTTTACAAGATGCTATAAATTCTAAATTCCTATTTTTACTATACTTATTCCGGTCCTGAATGCTGATTGGTCAATAGCTATGCTGTAGTCACAATATTGTACGGTAAGACTTCTTAACTTAGCTTCTGTTTGTGACACTGCGCAGCACCGATAGCACTATTATTTTTGTTGCATAGCAACGTTCTGTTATAGTTTACATGTTGTGTATGATATCTTTTAACAACAGAACTATGTGAATAATAATTATTACTTTCCTTAATAAAACAACATAAAAGCAATAAGATAACAGTTTTAATTCTAACGTGATTTTAATTTTATTATGTCTTTGTTTTGCCATTATAGCAGTGACTATATTGACAATAAAGAACGGCCCCCTTACCTTACTGCTTAAATAACCCTTCACCACACCCTCTTCCCCCGTTTCCCACACACATTTTTCATTTCTACGTTAATAATTGTTTCCCGCGTCCTTGTGTCTGCTGTAGACTGCATCAAAATGTGCTCAGTCATAAACATGCTATTACTGTCTTCCCTCCATGCTGCGACTCGCTTTCATATGTCTTCTGTAATGAATTTAGTCGAGTTCATGTTATTGCTTTGTGCAGCGACCCGCGTTTCAGTGCAGAATATGCAGTCTGATGTATTTTTCATTTTTGCTCCTCTTCTCTCCACAAGCTCTATAGTCTATCTCTTTCTTATTCTCCGCCAAGAGTCTAGAACTCCATACAACATCAAAGAAAGAGAGAGAGGGAAGGAGGGGTCTGCCTTGTATCTGGGTTCCGATGGAGAAGACAGCGAAGGCGAAAAGGGAGGGGGAAGGAGGAGGGGCGTAAGCAATTGAGAGAGAATGGCAAGTATGGAGGGAGGGAAACAAGAGGATGAGAGAGGAACGAAGCCAGCCAACCAGCTGAAAGAGAAAGGGAGATCGGGGCTGTTTGAACGTGGCAGGGAGGAAAGGAGGGGGAGAGAGAGAGAGGGTGAGATCGATTGTCAGAACCAAGGAAATAGAAGTGTTACTATTGCACGGTCACTGGAACAGTGTTTGCCCGCTGAGGATATGCACTGGCTCTCAGCGCTCACCGGGTCGCAGGACACACTCTAAAATGTAATTTCCAAAGGCCTAATTGTTTCTGCGGTGATTTATTTCATTCATTTCATTTTTCTTTCTTTTTCCTTTTATCTGCCTTGTCTGTTCTTCTCTTTTCGCTGTTTCGTTTTTTTTACCAGCTGCTGGATTTTTTCCTTCTTTATAACTCCTGTCATTCTCTCCGTTTACAAAGGAGGGATCTGCAAATAGAAACAACCACAGCAAGCCAGTAAGTAGGGCTTATTTCTCTTGATGTCTTTGACTGGAGAAGCATGAAACACTTACAAAGCTTGTGTGAAAAGCTGGAGAACGGTTCTTATGGAGATTTTTATTGTGGAATCACCATGTTGGAGGGGGTTTTGGGAGGAGTAGATGCTGAAATCTCACGGGTGGCTTTGTAATTTAAACTTTAGCCATATCTGGATTGGGTTTGGCTTTTGGAGAACAGAGCCAAGCTTGCACTGTATCTACTGTACTGACCGAATGGTGTTTTGGGGAGATCAGACTGTGTTGGTATAGCTTATTATCTGTATTTGGGCTGCAGCAATGTGTCTGATATTAGACAATGTGGTTTAAGGATACTGATGCCTGGGATTGAAGCACAGAAGAAGGTACATACCGTACCAGCAGGTAGTACGTTTATCTGGAGCTGTGTCTTGGAGAGGAAGAGAGTGTCAAAGCAAGAGATCAAAAACGTCAAGTGGATAATACGAATGAGGTTTGAGTAAATTTGTGGAATGACATGTTTTCGGTCCTCCGTATTTTAAAGAGAGTGAGCGTTCATAGAACCCTGATATGCTGTGTCCTGTCACTCCCTGAAACACACCCACCCACATACATTGGCATGCATGCAGACTTACTCACCCAGCAAAGCTAACTGACTGATCTGCAAGCATAGCACCTCTCTCATAATGCCTTATCGGTTCCTCTCTCTCTCTCTCTTGCTCTCTCTCTCTCTCTCTCTTTTCTTATGAATACACGAAATTAAATACTTTGCTATAAAGTTATGGTTTGTCTGACAAATGCAATTTATTCTGGCAGATACTTCAATTAATATAATATGAAAGGCTGTAGATATACTTACCCAGAGGAAGTTTTGTGGCTCAGGTGTTGCTCTTTAAACACTTAGGATACTTAATGACCTTTGGAGTGCTCAGTTATGTGGTTTATAAGGCCTTTGTCTAAGATGAAATGTATCTGGAGAAATTAAAAGAGAAACCAATGAGACACATTCAGTATACAGTAGATCTTTTAATTTGAGTAGCATAGAATTTGGTGAGAGATATCCTTGTTCAACACATAGTGTCCAACACATCTTGAGAGATTATTGAGATCTTTTCTCAAACTGTACTGAGACAAATGTGAGATTACTGACATCTTTTTATGAGGAGAAAATTCAGGAAGGTAAAAGCTTGTTTGTTTTCTCAGAAAGAAAGCAATATATATATTTTCATTTTAAATTTCATTTAATTTTTTTATTTTATAGATTTTTTGGTACAGTGCAGGCAGACAGGAGAATATAGGGTGAGAGAGGGGGCGTGAGATTGGGACATGACCCAAGTCGTACTCGGAGCCGTGTCCTCATGAGTGAACGCCTCATATATGTCGGGAGCAGGTACACCGACCACTGTGCTACAGTTCAGACAGAGACAAAATATTGTAAAGATTTCTGTTGTTTTTTTAGTTGTTTAGATTGTCTTAGAGCATGGCTAATCATTAAATAAAAACTGGCTTTTATTTGTAAGATAATTAAAAGACCGCAACTGGTTAAAAGGAACAGTTCACCCAAAAATAAAAATTCTGTCATCATTTACTCACCTTCAAGTTATTCTAAATCTGTATAAAATTCTTTGTTCTGATTATCACAGAGAAAGATGTTTGGAAGAATGCGTGTAACCAAACAGTTCTTGGACCCCGTTGACTACCATAGTAGGAAAAAATTTCTTTATTTTTTGTTCTATTGAACACAAAAGAAGGTTTTGAAGTATGTAGCAAAGCAAACAGTTCTGGGGCACTTTTGACTACCATTTTTCCTACTATTGTAGGAACTGTTTGGTTACAAGCATTTGTCCAAATATCTTTCTCTGTTTTCAACCAAACCAAAAAAATCTATACAGGTTTGGAACAACTAGAGCGTGAGTAATTCATGACAGAATTTTCATTCTTGGGTGAACTATCCCTTTAAGTAACTGCATCAGATACCTAACTGCAATGATACTATGCAAACACGCATGTTGGGTTTCCATGTTTTATGGGGACTTTCCATAGACATAATGATTTTTATACTTCACTAACTGTATATTCTATCCCCTAACCCTCAACCTACCCCAAACCCTGACTTTCACACAAAACTTTCTGCATTTTCAAATAAACATAATTTATTTAGCACACAGCTGAACCGAGATCTTTGTGACATTTATGTATGTGTGTGTGTTTGTGTGTGTGCGTGTGTGTGTACTGTTACACAGGGAGTGTGTGTTTAATATATTTGGGACTGTAATTATCTGCTGAATCTATTTTTAGAAGCATTTGTCTCTCATGTATATCCTCCTCCTATATATTCTGCTCCTGCACTCAAAAGAGAAAGATTGCTGCAGGTCACACTTAATTGTATGATGTATCAAACTGTAGCTGAAAGACAGAGAGAAAAACAGAGACAGCGATACATCCAAAGAGCGAAGAAGATATGTGTTAAATTGTGGCATATCTGCCATGAGAACAAATATAACAATATTTTTTCCATTGTAGTTGCAGTCTTGAATATGAGTGCTTTGAATACATTTTCTTCTCTTCATCTTCTCAGGATCATAAATAAAGATATAAGAGCAAAAGCAATTCGTAAAGAGACTCAAATATGCTTTCCTGGCACAGATACAGACGCAGAATAGTGTTGCCACCATTGCTTGTAATAAAACATTCTACCTAGTCATCTGCTGTCATACAACTGTCACACGCTCTCTTTTCCTTCACTCTCTCTGTCTACCTTTCAAACAAACACACACTGAGTCTCTCCGGTTAGTGTGTGCGCTTTAGCTACTGGGGGATTAGAGGTTGGATAACAGAGTGGATAATCAGTCAAAGGCAAAAAAGCTAAAATTGGACACAATGAGCGGGCCATTGACACAACCGGAAAGTGGAACGGCACTGGCAACCTTCCACTCGATGGTGGTAAACCCCGGCCTCTCCCCTCATCTGCATTGCCCTCTTTGTCTCATGCATACACTTGAATGTGGGCACAGTACGGTTGTTCAGAATGACTTTTTTTAGTTGACTATAGTTGGTGGGTTGCATGAACAAGTTGACTTGTCTGTATTAAATAAATTGAGTTGTATGGCTGGTTTAGGATCAAGTTCTCAGAGAAGTTGTGTCGATAAATGTATCTTCTTCAAAGAACTAAAAAAGACAGATGTTGGATCGATCTCACAAATTTATTGGATGGTTATTGGACAGTCAATTAGTTGAGGATCCTGACCCATACAGCAGAGAGACTGTAGAATAACTTTGTGATGAGCTATTTAAGGTGTAAATGAACACTACATGTTTTTCTTTCCAAATACCTATTTGTGTGTTATTGCATTATTTTTCTTTCCAGTGTTTTCGCAGGTATGGTGTTGATAAACAAAAGAACTCCAGTTTTCTTTTTAGTTCAAACACTCTTGTTTTTGCTGAAAAATCTCCTGCAGTACACCCTCACACTTGGAACAGTGGATGATGAGAAAATATGTTCAAACCATTTCAACAGAACAGGCTTAGATAAATGATCACACACTCACATAACACCTAACTGAACGATTGGATAACTGAAACACCACAAGACCGAACTGGATCCTGCTGGTTACAGGGTTTACTGATCCATAGGGACATCATAAAAGCACTTTAAGCATGTTTAGACAACTTAGTAATGTTGTCAGATAGTGGTGCGTTATGGTGGGTCTGCTTCACTTATAGGCCCCTCTGTTGTCCACAACAATATTTTAAGCCCCATCCACTCTCAATTTCTAACCATTAAAGAGTTTTGAATTACTAGAAAGCTATATACTGTGTGTGTTATGATAAAACAACCAAACACTTAAGACATATTGGGCCTCATTTATGAAACGAGCGTACGACCGAAAACTGGGCGTGCGGTCGTTTCCACGCAAAACTTGGCATTTATCAATATAGACATGAGCGGTTGCTACGATCAAATCTCACGACAGGTCTCAGTTCGTGTACGCAAGTTTTGAGATGGGGTGAAGGTCTGTGTACACTCTATACCCTTTTGATTATTCCTGAAAAGTTTCCTGTTTTTCATTACATTAATAAAGTATTATTAATTATTTCATTATTTATTATATGATCATTTAATTGTTTGAAATTACAAGGTTAACGGGTGCTTTGGTGTACAAAACTTTAAGGAAATTTTAGGCTACTTCTAAGATAATTTACAACAATTAAAAAACTACATTTTAAAACATTTTAAAAACTACAATAGGCCTAATCAATATATTTATAATGCAATGGGTTAGTTTACCTATTTGCAATATGTTAGCTTCTTTGATGGACAAATATGCATTCTAATGAAAACAGACAAAATGCATGATTAATGTTTTTTTTATTTGTGCGATGTTCGATGGGATGGAAGATGCGCACTGGGTCACAGGTTGACTTGCTTTGTGTGGCAGGTTCCAGGCCAGTTTGTGGGGGCTGAAGACCGCTGGTCCTGCCTCTGACAGATCTGAAAGAGAAAAAATAAATGAAGCAAACATAAAACTGTGTGTGCTTGATTTAAGCAGCCTGAAATGCAAGATTAGCAGCATTAGATTTTAAACTTTTATCCTGCCTAGAAACATGCATCCGTCTCCTCCGCAACAGACCATTTTTTCTTCACCTAAATGAAGAAAACTGTATGAAAACATTTACATATAAACATAATTTTATAATTGCGCCTTAAAAATGATCAATAATTTATATCTTGTTTTTACATTAACACATTAATGTACTCTCTTTTTTAACACGATCTCTTTCCAAAACAGTTTTTTACTTCCTTTGATTCTGCTTTCCAAGGTCCAACTGTAATTTCTAAATCGGAAAAGTTCCTCTTTTTGGCTGGATTATGTTTCTCCATGTCGCAAAATCTAGGGGCGAGGCGTCTACACCCTAAATTTATAGGGGCTTATATGTAAATTATGACCGTTTTCAGCCGCCACATTTATCAAGGTACGATCATTCGTATGATGAGATTGGCGGCATACGAATGTTTGATGAATCACACGTAAACCCTGTCGTAAAATGGTTTCTACGCACGGATCTGCGCTCGTTTATACGTTAGATTGATAAATGAGGCCCATTGAGTCCAAGTTATTCTAGTTTACTATAATAATAATACTATAATATATATAAACAAAATTTTTATGTTATTTTTTTACAGATTTTCCACATATAATGTTATAACTGTACTTTTACAAAATTTTACTTTTTTTTACAGATTTAAAAAAAAACAGTCAAAAAATGTAATACTGTATTACAGCAAAAGACAGCAAATTTGGGGGGAAAAAATGGGGAAAACATGTAATTTTAGAGGGATTTTTTTATTTTACTATTTGTTTCTGGCGCCCCAGCTGCCGTAAAATTTCAGTTTTTTACAGGATTTTTTACAGTTTATTTTTGAAAATACAGTCAAAAACTGTAAAATTAGACCGCAAGTTTACAAGAAAAACAGGGAAACTGTTATTTTACGGTTTATTTAAAATTATTGATAAATTTTAGTTTTTTAACTGCATTTTTTTGTGTTTATTTTTGATCATTTTGAATAGTTTTTTACTTTGCTTGATAGTGGTCCCCAACCATCTGGTTGAGAAATACTGGTGCAGTTAATGCTGGATTTCACCCAGGTGTCCTCAAACGTAGAGACTGGCTCAAACTGAACTTTACGCTTACTGAAATGCGTAGCATCGTGATGTCCCAAGTTCCACTCCCACTTTCCAGAGAAATGAGTAGATACAGATGTGTAATGTCCGTTAACAAGCGTTAATCTTGAGTGTTTCCTAAGAGAGCTAATGACGCATTTGCTTCCCTAAGCTGAATCCAAACAGTGGGCGCTACCTGACTGCCATGGATCGATACCATTGGATCTGTTTGAATTAGGCCAGTGTTGGAGGCTTGATATGCTGTTCACTCTTTCGTTCCTGTTCATTTTACTCAGCTACTGTCAGTTTACGTTTCCTCCCTGTACCATCCCATCTTTTTGCTATTCATGGCCACTCCTTAAGGTCTTTGTGCTTCTGTTTTTATCGATGTCCCCTGTACAATTAATGCAATTCATCAGATAAATAATTGCCATTATGTTTTCAGTTGCGTCTGTTAACTGATTGTAAAAATGTTGGTCACAGCAGTACATTGAGGTCTTCTGTTGCATTTTTATGTAGCCTACAACATGTTGTCATAGAGTGGTTTAACACTATAACTATAGATATGGCTGTTGAGCAATTCAATGGCAGTTAGCAATTAAATTATGACCCTGGTGCAAGAAAACTGTAACTCTAAAGCAAATTAATCTGGAATTATTTTGCATTTACATTAGCCTGTTTCACAGGCTTGGTCAATTAATAGTTAATAGTAATTTATTATTATTAGTAAATTAATAAAGATCTTGTGCAACTATTTTAAGTGAATTAGTAGTGAGAAGTTATAGCATTAGTAATGTTATAACATCTTAACTTTTTAATTTAATGTTACATTACCAGTAGTCTACTGTCATGGAATGTCCAGGAAACACTGACAAAATATATGCACGTAACAAAAACCACTTTAATGAGGGAAACAAGACCGGGAGAATATAACTATACTAGACAATGAACAAAGGAACAGATTGAGTATTTATTGTCCATGGGTGATGAGGCTGATGACGGGCAGGTGTGGGGATTACAGACACGAAACAGGTAAGGGAGCGTGGAGGATCGTGGGAGATAGAGTCCAATGGGAAATGCAGGGGAAACAGGCACAGGAACGAATGAGACTGTGACAGCTACAAGTACATGTGAGGTCACACCATGTTGAAGGATTTTTTTTCTTTGAGCCAGTCATTACTGCACATACTGATGAAGAAGAAATGTTAAAGAATTTTCACCCAAAAAATGAAAATTCTGTCATCATTTACTCACCCTCAGATTGTTCCAAACCTGTATACATTTCTTTGTTCTGCTAAACACAAAGGAAGTTATTTGGAAGAATGTCAGTAACCAAACAGATCCCATCCTCCATTTAGGGAAAATAAATACTATGCGAGTCAATGGGGGATGAGATCTGTTTGGTTACTGATATTCTTCCAAATATCTTCCTTGTGTTCGGCAGAACAAAGAAATGTATGCAGGTTTGGAACAATCTGAGGTAAATGATGACAAAATTTCCATTTTTGGGTGAACTATCACTTTAAATCCACACTGGTTGAGGAAGAATCTCTCAACAGGCGAAAGTTTGTGTGTATCTCTTCATCAAAGTTGTTCAAAACACAAGAGCTTGAATGTAAATGTTCCCCATAAAAATGAAATGAAACATTACAAAAAATACAGTATGTGTTTGAATACAAAAAATACAAAGCAGTGCAACTGTTTGGAGGTCATTTTAGAACATCACAAAGTTATTTTGGTATCTTACCAATAAAAAAGCAATGCCATTGGTTGTGTAAACAGCACATTTGTGCATTTACCGTAAAAGTTGTTCTGGTAATTTTATGGCAATTTACTTGGATTACTGTAAGAAGCATTTTTTATTCTATTAAAATACAGACAATCATGTTTTTTTCATAATCTTGACAAAACCCCAGGCATTTTTTTTCTACTCTCATATGCTCTCCTTTCTCCCATGTGCTTGAACATGGTAAAATCTCTATTTACACTCTAGGCTCTTGGGGGGGGGGGGGGGCAGTTCAAGCTGTCGGAATGTAGCCCACTCGCTTACGCACTTCCGCTCAAATTGTTCCTTCCCCTCTCTCATTCTGCTGGAGGTAGAGGACTGATCTGGGACAGAAGGACTCCCTTGCGCTCTGGCCTACTTCAGCTCTGTCCTTTCTCTCTATTACCCCCCCTTCTCTCTATCCATTCCCCTCTCCATCTGTCTTTCCCACTTTTGCCCTGAGTTGCTCTGTCTGTCTTTGGCCTAAGAGGTGATGAGATGCTGGCACACGCTCAAAATATAACTATTTGGCTGAACTTTCAGTTGTGGACAGTGGTTCCACTCATTGTAAATGGTTTTCTTAACATTTAACTTAACAATAAGTTAAATGATGAAACTCTAGCTTGTGAAAGGGAAACCTACATGAATGCAACACAATTTGACATTTCAAGTAAACTAACTGCATCTGTACCACAGGGTAGTGTACTAAATGTAATTGTACAGTTTTGGACATTTTTTCTAGCATGAGAATGTACTGTATGTTCTAGTGGAAACACAAGAAACAGGTGATAGTTATTTTCTTGGCGTTTGCACAGTGATCACCTACAGAAACTCTTCTAAATCCCAACATACCAGAACATTAAACTCTGGTAAGACTTCTACTCCCATCCTCTTCAAAACACATAAAATAACACTTAAAGGGATAGTTCACCCCAAAATGAAAATTCTGTCATGAATTACTCACCCTCAAGTTATTCCAATACATTTCTTTGTTTGGTTGTACACAAAGAAAGATGTGGATAAATGTCAGCAACTGAGATTTCTGGGGCACTACTGACTACCATAGTAGAAAAAAATTATTGTATATTCTTTTTTTCCCTGTTAAACACAAAAGAAGATTTTGAAGAATTTAGGAAAACAAACAGTTCTGGGGCACCTTACTTCTGACTACCCCAGAAATCTCAGTTGCTAACATTATTCTTAATATCTTTATTTCTGTTCAACAAAACAAAGACTTTTATACAGGATTGGAACTACTTGAGCTTGAGTAACTCATGACAAATTTTTTGGGGGGAGTATTCCATTAATATCAACATTTACTCCAGTCCAATGCAAAGTATGATAGGAACAAGACTGCCCAGTTTCAACAATGCTACATTAAACAGTAAATTAGCTATTATTATTTAATTTAATTCACCTATCATTTTTGGATAGTTAAGACAGACACGTTCTTATTAATGCATTTTATAAATGAATAGATGTACTGTATCAAGGATGCTTTAAATGTGCCATGAATTAAAACCACAATTTTAACCCGAGCTTTTGTTATATAAGAGGGAATCGTATTCACACGAACATCATGTAAGTGTCAGAACTGAAAATGCCCTTGTTACTGAGATTACATCTGTTATTGACACCAGGCCTAGCGAACAGCAGGAATCTATAGGTTGAACACCTCCTCCACAGGAGAATATCAACGACTACTTCTCTAGCCCCGCCCACTGGTTCGCGCATGACAGTACGGAAGTAACACAAGTGGCGTGGAACCAGAAGAGCGAGCAAGCAATAAACATGCCGTTAAAGATCGCAAAATATTGTGGAGTCAGTTCCTGGATGTGGAAGAACACAGTCGCTGCATAACCTTCCTTCGGATTCCGATATTAGTAATGCGTGGTTGAAGTTTATTTTTAAAGACGTTCCAGCTCGCGTGGGTAAAACATTACCGCAGATTCCTTTGTGAACAAGGCAGAGGTCGATGATGGATTTGCGGAGAGACTAAAATTTAAAAGCAGTGCTGTGCCGTCAATATTGGATACGATAGCAATGGCGCAGCAATCTTATGTGAGTACAACATTTTTTGTACTGTCACTATTGCTTTGTTAGAGATCGCTTGATATGCCCCGAACACTATTTGCACGGGATAAGTATTACCCGGGGACCTCTAGTTATTTGTAATAAATGCAGAGGTTGTCTGTGATCTTAATCGGCCATGTCTGTAATTTGTAAAGTAAATTGCCCCACAAATGACCTACCATATATTGACGAACACCGAGGTCCTGTGATAATATTAGTGCGAATCAGCATCTCTGTGATTTGGCGGGCTCATATATCATTTTTCAAGGTTTTATCCACCGTTTGCGAATAATGGAGGCTGTTTTGAAGTGTTTTGGTATTATTTCGGGTGCTGGGTCATATCCATAAGTTACCGGGAGTCTCCCGTTTGTTTATTTATCATGGAAACTCTCGTAACATTTGAGATTCGCAATCGCTGTGATCTTCTGTCCGGTTCGCGCTCACGGGGCTCAAATGCTGACAGGTACGGTCATATATCATTAAACATCATACAACTATAGGCTATATAAACTATACGCAAAGCCTTGCCATCACATCCGGGAAATAAGTCCGTAAATTTGAGTAAAATCACAGGCTTCATTTATCCCGCGTGAATTTATCCCAGAAAATAGACTATTACTTATTGATTTTCATTTTTTGAATGTAAAACCCACGCGGACGTCATAAGTAGACCTCATACAACAGTATACAACAATTAACAAGCCCAGTTTATCACACCTTTAAGAATTATAGTAGTGAAGCAAGCCAATATTTTTGACTCTTTCCAAACCTTTACAAAGTTAAACAAGCAGTAAAAATCCATATTTTTTCCAAGTGCATGTGTTGTAAGTAACAGAGTGCTGGGGTGTTGAGACAGGTGTCATGCACTCTGCTGGTGCCTGTGTGGTTTTGGCAGATTCAGAGCGCTTGAGTAAATCTACAAACCTTGTCGCACTGACAGAGCTGTTCTCTCCAGAGTACTGTGACTCCATTCTAGACCCAAATGCAGGGCCTGCTGTTGAGATTGGTCTAGCACTTTGGACACAGTGTGTGATGGTGTCTGCATCAGTGCGAGTATAGGGCATAAAGGTTTTTCTCAAAGCATCTGTTGTGTGTGTGAGCGTTTGTATAAGTAGAACACAATCTCTATGTTGAATCTCAGAGGACGACATTACTCCCAATTGCTCTCTGTCTTTCTCTCTGCCCATTGCTTCATTGCAACCAAGTGAAATATTGTTGCAGTAATGCAGCTGCAGTTTGCCGCTCCCCTACTTTCCCAGTCGCTCCTCACTTGCTGCCCGTTTGCCGCAGGAGGATAAGCTCACTCATGCAAATTGAACTGAGCGATTGGCCGGGATCTCCTGCACTTTTGTGGACCAGATCCCGTGCTAATTGCACCACAGAGAGGAAATGAGGGATGCAGCAAAAGAGGGGGAGTGGGCATGAATTTTCCCAGCAGTCACCAGTGCATCATCAAAGTAGAGCTATTTTTAGACGCGGAAGCAGTGTTGGGAAGCCGGTCGGACCAGAACAGCAGTTTTGCTGCTGTGGCAGTACATTATGGGCGTATTGAGTTTCCTATAGACAGTTTTGCTGCTAATGCATGCTTATGAAGCACAAAGTTAAGGTTCTGGATGGTGACTATTATGAGTGT
Organism: Triplophysa rosa; assembly: GCF_024868665.1. Taxonomy (NCBI): domain Eukaryota; kingdom Metazoa; phylum Chordata; class Actinopteri; order Cypriniformes; family Nemacheilidae; genus Triplophysa; species Triplophysa rosa. Next base: position 11,757,807 of record NC_079900.1, on the reverse strand, counting down.
ATGTAGTTTTTCTTTAAACCAAGGATTTTTTTGTGGTCCATGAGCCATCTTTTAGCTTCCAAAAGTCTTGCATTTTTTTCTGTTGTCTTGGTTCAGTTTTTGGTCCTAATGAAAACATGGAAATAGACAGCCACTTAAAAAAATGAAGAGACCACTACAAAACTACATTCAGTTTTTCTAAATAAACTATTGAAAATTAAAAGAAAATTATTTGCACATTTTTTTAACAGCACTGGTCAAAATTACTGTTTACAAAATATATGTATTTTTTTCAGCACAGTTTGTAAATGAATATGATGTGTTTTTTTTCACTTCTTGCATGCATCACATTGCTGTTGGGTGACTTTATGTCATTCCTGAGGTTTGTTTCTTTTGAAATTCAACATGCACTGGACTGGAATGGACACAATACATGCAGAAATGCTGAAAAACAAAAACTGGAGTGGTATCTTATTTTTTCCATGGCTTTATATTACAAAGAACATGAGTAAGATGTGGGGTCATGACCCCTAGCTTGAAAGCTTCTGCCCAATAGTGTTTATGAACATGTTTATTTCCCAAATCAGCAGTTGATGTCATCATCTATAGCTTTTAGATGTACACCTACATCACAAAATACCCTAGCCTGTGTGTATTTTATCTTCTCATCTAATCAGATTCTACACTCAGTTTCATGCTCTTAGTTTGGGTTGCTGATTCTGGACAGTAAACTGTATACAGGATTACCTGAACAAAACTGAAATGCAAATCTCTGCGTTTGTGTGTGTGTGACTGAACCGCTCGTTTTCATACAGCGTGATTGTTTTTGAAACCTGCTTAATGAAGACAGGAGACAGTCCATTACGCTCAAATACTTCTGCATATAATCCCATTGTTTGCAGAATCATATAGTTGCACCTAAAACCTGTATTAATCCACCAGTGCTAAATCCAGAATTCATCATTTTTAGCAGTACACCATAGCTAGTGCTTCTGATGAGAATATCAGTTAGCAAAATGACTTCTGCTCACACCCCTGCAGATCTTAAAGATCTCGATACCATTAGAGCAAAGGACGCCATCCAGTTTGTTTATTAGGAGCGCGTTTTAGGGTTGTGCTGAACAGATTAACTCTGCAGGCAATCCACAGTGTTAGCTGATGAATAGCACTTTGGAGACAAATGACGCATACCTGTTATCTTTCTGTCTCTGCTCATATGCAGTAGTGCTAACCCATTCTTTGGGTTCACAGCTCTCGATACTTAACACAAAAGGTTAGCTCCCCTTCCATACACTGACAGCTTTGGTTAAATGCATCAGTTCCACATGCATGGAGACCGTCAATCAGCCTTCAACTGAGCTATGGTGGCAGTTCCAGCTCAAGTGAACAACTAGATCAGTAGTCCATTAGAACTTTCTACACATCAGACATAAATCTATGACTAGTTTAGTATTAGTTTGTTTTGTGCATGCTTATTTGATATTTTTCTAGTGCGTTTTTTCAGACATTTTAAGCACAGTGTTTTTTCACTGTACAGTGTCATAAGCATTATTTCAAGAAATTTTTCTTGTTACATTTAATTTGCATTTGGCATACACTTCTATGCAGAGTGATCAGTTTATTTGATCATGATCTTAGCATTTCTAGCACCATGCTACAGGAAGTGGCGGCCACATGTAGGGTATTTTGTTAAAGGGATATCATCATTTATCATCATTCATTCACACAAAAGAAGAAATGTCCCAGAAATGTCTGTATAGAGATTCGGAGGTTGACGATAGCCATCTGAACTCTGCCATTTTGGCAGGCATTCAGGAGAGCGCTCGAGTGGCTGTAACATTGGTATTGACAGTAGTCAAACAATAATTTTAAACCAGGCTGTATAAACTTTACAAATTGTACTATTTTAACATGGTGGACAGCTGCTGCGCGCCAGGATGCCAGAACAGGCGGAGCAAAGCAAAAGGCAAATAATTTGATCATATCCCTAAGGATCCCGAATTCCCGGTAGACGATAAAATGGTTAACTGCAATAAAATGTGCTAACCAACACGTCACCGCTACCTCTTCCTCTCTGTCGTTATGCTGCCAAATCCTAAACAAGACACATGAGAGCAGCACTCGCCTAGTCCAGCTGTGCAAACGCAGTGGCCTCCTAACACAACCCCATTTTGAGCTCTATTGTGTCCATATATTGGAAGGTTGTTTGGTTACGAACATTCTTAAAAATGTCTTCTTTTGTGTTCTGCATTATTCTATAATAAATGATAAAATCAGTTTTGGGTGAACTATCCCTTTGGTGACCACTGACATTATGGAGTCAGTCATATGTTTTAAGCAAAAATACAAGCATGATGTGCTGGTCTGATTTTTTCTGCCTGCCAAACTCGAATTTGGAGTTTTTGTGACAGGAGAATAACAACAAGATTCCGATTGTTCATTCACTGCAACAGGTGCGTACTCAAGCCTGTAGCTATTGAAGAGACAAGAAACATTTATTCAAGGTAGTTTTTTTTTAAAGCAAGTGGCAGTGACCTACCTGGTTATTATCGCCAAATCTATTATGTAATCCACAGAAATGTGTCATAAATGCAAGGGTTCCCATTTCATAATCAAGTACATTATGTATATATCAGTAACATACCTGCATTTTCTTAATCGCTATTTAGCAACAGCATTGCATGAGATAGAACTGTGTTCAGAGACAATTTTGTTTGTTTAAAGACAAAATTACTATAAAGGGACAAGATAAATGTCTGGTAAATAGTGCGCACCATAAAAGCATACACTGTAAATGTTTTTTTAAATACGGTCAAAAATGTAACAGAAAACGACCACAAATTTACAAGAAAAATGGGGAAAACATAATTTTACAGGGAATAACTGTTATTGTACGGTTTATTTCTGCCCCCGCAGCTGCCAGAAAATGTTCGTTTTTTACAGGATTTTTTTTACAGTGTAGATTGATAAGATCATTGATGGATGTTACTGTAATACTCTGTCATATTAAGTATTCGGATGGTGTGTCATCAGGTATGTCAGTGCATTCATATTACTCATCATGTGCCTGGTCATCCGTTCACTCCATTTATACGAGATTTGGATGAATGCTAAAAATAAGCAGAACTTGTTTAAAGGGCAATGAGTGGGTCCCCTAAACAGGCATCTAGAGGTAGTTGTGTTTAGCCTATGATGCTGAATTCTAGATAGATTGGTGTGATTGGCTAGAGCGGCTATGTGCATTAATAATGGAGGAACTGCTGGTTATATTTATAGTAACAGTGGAGGAAGGCCTCCCTAACCACTCAGCCGCCCGCCTGCTTGCTTGCAAGACCGGTGTGTGAGCGGATGCCGATTGCTGTGACTAACAAATGCAGAACTAGCAGACGGAGGGTCTTAGTGATATGCATTAGAGATGCACATAAACACACACAAATATAGTCTAATGCAGTTTAGATTCTCCTTTTATCTGAAAATATGTATCTGTGAAACAGTAAAGCACAGAAAGAAAAGAAATACACAGGTGTACTGGATCATTATATTCTTTTCTCATTATCTAAGACTTCCTTTGGCTTTCTGTCAACATAAGGTCAGTGCTGTTGGCTCTTCAGACACTGAGGTTGGCTTCTCTTATGTCATATAGGGCACAGATTCTTTCTACAGTAATTATGGACTGTATAATGGTAGCCATAATGATCAAATTAACATTTGAAAGCAAAAAACCTTCACACCAGACAGGGTATTGGTTTCATAATTCATCCCTTAAATGTATTATTGCAAGATTATTGCTTTATTTTCCAATCGGCTATGGGCTATTGACTACAGAGGAGTGATTGATCACATCTTGTCTAATTTTCCCGGTTTGTGAGAACAGACATTACATAGTAAAGTGATTTTGCTAAAAGGCAAATCAACAATGTTTTTTTAAGTTAGACTTTAAATAACACAATAGGAGATCAGGAGATTCACAAAAGCTGTTTCTCTTTAATTGCACTTTCTATATGTCTGTGTACACGATGCTGCTGCGCTTTTGCAATTTGAGACTCCAAATCCCAAACCTGCTTGCAGCGTAATTACTCTTTAAATAAAAAAAAATGGATTCCTGCCATTCTTGCAAAATTGACTATGCACAGATTAGATGTAATCTAATTAGTTTGCTATCAGTGAAATACATTTTTATTTTAATTCAACACATCATTGTAAAAATTGATAACCTGACTCTCACTGATGTAAGTTAGCAATTAAAATCAAAGACATGCAAAGTCTTTAACATTTTTAGAAGTTGCCTTAAATGTTACTTTCCAAAACAGAATCATGTTTTTTCAAAACAGCAGTTTTACTTGAGACAGAGAGTTGAGGACTGTGGGTAATGCAATTGCATAGTTTTTTTTATTGTCAATTAAAATCGTTCAAAATGCAGTTTAATCCCGAGAAAGCTAAGAGTCTTCTTCATTCTTTTATTGCGTTGAATAATTTAGACTTCAAACACAATTAGGAGGTGTTTGGTTGAAGCTGCGAGGAGGATGGGGGAGGTGCTGTTTAAAGTGCTCCAGTATTGATTGACCCATATAGTGTACATTAAACTGATATAATGAAAATCCCTTGTTAGTTGGGTTATACCCTATCACCCAAAGTTTGACCAGATGAAATCAGTTAAATTTTCGGCTCCTTGGCGTTCTGCTTGCTTCCCTGCGTCGCAATCTGACATTCTTGACAACATTTAATAAGAAAATTCAGGCTTGTGTCATCGAACAATCAAAGGCAGAAGCTTTTAGTGGCAAGACTAAGATGAGAGTTAATACGAATAAAAATGATAGTTGAGAAAAAAGAATAGAAGACAAGAGATTAAAGACATGAGCGGCACTCGATCCTCTTCTTATCTCGCTTCCTTTATTGAACTCGTACACGTCTTAAGCTAATGACTCTGACATCATGAAATTATATGACAAAGTGCAATATTTTTCATTACTAGCATGAACAAGTCCATTTATACTGGTTGCACTTGTCTTTTTTAGATTACATGTGAAATAATTGACAATTGAGATGCATGCTGAACACAATGCAGGGCAGGCGTTACATCAATTATTTGTGCATATATGTATAAATTGTATATACAATATATATATATATATATATATATATATATATATATAGTCGTGCATATATATATAAATTGCATTTTAGCAACATAAATGAAGCAATCAAGAATAGAAATGGCAACCTTACACAAGTCTGTAGAAAAGGTGTGTCATATAGTGTTCTTGGAATAGGTAATACAAACAATTGTCACAATACAATTAAATATACTGTGACCGCATATAATACAGCATGTACGCAAGGTTATATTTCCATTGTCAAATTACACTTTCAGCATTTCATTGATATTTTACAGAAATAATGCCACTTCAATGGCACACAGGAATATTTATTATTGATTATGATGAAGGCGGCTGAAGGTGCCCACAGGACACTCCACTAAATTGCAGACAGCTTCATTTTCTCAGGAAAAGACCACTTTTATATCAGTGACACAAATGTCATATGTTACACTATTGACAGAGCTTAAAGGGATACTTCACCCAAAAATGAAAATGCTGTCATCATTTACTACCTTCGAGTTGTTCCAAATGTGTATAAATTTCTTTGTTCTGATGAACACATAGAAAGATATTTGGAATAATGCTTATAACCAAACAGATCTCAACACCCATTGACTATCATAGTAGGAAAAAAAAACAATGGTAGTCAAAAGTGCCCCAGAACCGTTTGCTGTCCTACATTCTTCAAAATATCTTCTTTTGTGTTCAACAGAACAAAAAAAAAGATAAAGTACTTTTTCCTACTATGGGAGTCAATGGGCATTGAGATCTGTTTAGTTATAAGCATTATTCCTAATATATTTTTCTGTGTTCATCAGAACAAAGACATTTATACACATTTGGAACAACTCAAAGGTGAGTAAAGGATGACAAAATTTTCATTTTTGGGTGAAGTATCACTCTAAAACAGCCTTTCCAAAGTTTAATTGCAATGATTTACCCAAGCTGCAGCTTCTTCTCACTATGTTATGACCAGATGGTGCTACAAAAAAAGAGAGAAGACACTACAAAAACTGCACAATTTTATGAAACACACAAAGTAATAATAGTGAATTACGTTGTGAAGTAGCTGAATTAAATATAGTAAAATAACAAATACAAAAGAGTGCAATAACAGTATATTGAACAGGACACAATAGAAGCTTTGAACTAACTGTAGCACTAGCAAATCCTGTATATTGGCATTTAATATTACATGATTGGGAGTTTATAAATTGTTCATGCATGTCCGTGTACAGCAGTTCAATATGTCAAGTCCCACTGGGGAAGATAGTTGCTACGCTGCAAAACCTAGTAAACTGCCTTCGGGGGACATCATTTTGAGGCATAGGCGCTTTGCTGACAAGACTGCTTGGAAAGTTGGTGTATTAATTATGCTGCCTCTTAAAGGTCCAATGTATAATTTTTCTGGATCTATTGACAGAAATACGATATAATATACATAACTATGTCTTCAGAGGTGTATTGAGACCTTACATATGAAGCGTTATGTTTTTATTACCTTAGAATGAGCTATTTCTATCTACACACAATGCGGGTCCCCTTGAATGGAATTCGCCATGTTGTTTCAACAGTAGCCCTGTGTCAGCCACCATACTCCTTCGAAAGGGATTTTATAAAAGATAGATACAGTTGTACGATTATTTTCGAACACATACGACACGTGCGGGGGGGAACTGACGCATGTGCGCACCCATTGCCAACAAAACACAGACATATGACTCAGTTTCACTTACCGCGTGCGGTTCATGTCCGGCATGTTTTAGCGCTGGTACTATCAAACTATCTATCAGTTTCAAACGATCTCCAAATCCTGCGTTATATCCAGCGTTTATATAACTTTCATCACCCAAATGCAATGAACAAACAAACACAGCTGAACTACGCGAACATAGTGCTCTCTCTCTCTCTCCAGCACACAAGTGAAAGTGAGACATGCTCCTTCTCCCGCTCTCCTTGGTTGACACGTGGGCGTGGCGCAAGAATTTTTCAATAAGGGACTAAGAAAAGTTGTTTCGAAACCTATACGAATGTTGGGGGAGTGTGTCGAGCACAGAAATACTACGTCATATTTTCAACTAATTTTTTGTCAAGTTGACCATGTCAAGCATGAGAAGACAGCACGTTTAACATTGTAAATAAGTCAGAATGCATGAAACACCGTTGCACCCCCCCCCCCTTTTATTCAAATGGCAGCTAGTGAAGGAAGTAGTTAGCATAGAAGCTCACTAGCTAGAGCACTTAGAAGTGACAGCAGTTGGTATAGATTGGTTTAATGGATGGCTCAGTGGTTCAGATCATTCAAAGCGTGTGTGTGAGAGTGTGGTCATTCTCATCTTTTTCCCCGCATTACCTTTGAGCGGTCTGGCCTATGTTTCTAGAATTGAGTTTTGACATCTGGGGTGAATGCTTGAAATACATTCTTGTGGAGGAATGAGAGCGTGTACTTGTCAGAGAGCAAGAGGATATTCTGCCTCCCCCCACTTCACAGCCATCTCTCTGAAACAGACCCACAGAGACGTTTTAATCCTGTGTTTGCCCATTCAAATCCTTCTGAAGGCCGTATCATCACAAAATACGTCTGTCACAAAACGCTAAGTCAGCTTCGCATGCACCCGAGGAAGCTGTGGGAAAACAGCAGCCTGAACTGTTTCAACTCTGCCTCTCTGTCAAGCAGCATCACTTGGAGAAAGCCCTCAGGCCACAGTCATGACACATCACCTCTTAGCACAGTAAGGGCTCGCTTTATTTGAAACGTTAATCCAGATCTTTAACTGATTTACCCGTGCCTGTCATTGTATGTTTGTCTTGTTTTAGTCTGGAGTAAACTCTGGACTTTATTTAAATGTGTCAGCCCTGTTCTAATGCATATTGCAGCTGAAGAGGAATTTTCAATTTCTTTTCGTAATACTCTGAAACACATTTATTTGTGAAACAAACACTCCACGTCAAGATCAGATAAGAATGGATTAAGTTCTTCAGTGTGAGCTCAGAAACCAATCAAATATAATGACAAAAAAATGCTGGAAGTTCTGAAAATACACAACCGCATCTTCAGCTAGCTTTTGAGGGAGCTATATGAAAAAACTTGAAGCGTTGGTCAGTGGGGGATTTTGTGTTAGATTCCATAATTTTTTGTCTTTTCTGAAAAGTTCAACATTATTTTCCTCAGCGTACTGTATGGTTCACCTCGGATTGTCAGGAATATGTTTCATTTGTCTTTTTTAGTGGTAGAGTTAACTTGTTTTTCTACAACAGATTTGCAGTAGCTAAACCCAAGCAATACTGTGACAAGCAGGTCACTTTGCAATGTTGGTTTATTGTGAACACATGACGTTTCTAATACTTTCATTAGGCCTAATGTTAGGTAACATAAGATTAACTACAGTAATTTTTTCCCTGTCATATTCCCTGTCCATTAGCTCTGCTTTAACATAGCATTTAGACAAAGCTCAGTGCATTAGCTTAGAAAACCTGCAAACTCAGTGAAGCCTTTGTAGACTGCAGATATCAAAAGCGTCCTATTCTGTCAAAGTTCGCTTAAAGGTGTTTTTTTCAGACGTGCAGGCAAGAAAAGATAATGTGTAACGTGGTCATATGACTATTGACAAAAAAACATTAATACATTTATTTCGCCTCTTCGCTCAAGCCAAACAAAAACACTCACCTCATTTATTTATACAGTACATGACACCTCCTACACTATCACCTAACTCATTACATCAGTGGTTCTTATTTTTTTTGGTGCACAACCCATTTTTAAGCTTCCAAAACTCAATGACCTCACACACCCACCCCTCCCACAACCTAGAACGAAGCTCTCATAGACATAACTACTGGCAAATAACTCAAAGTAGCAAGTTCATAACAATAACACATTCTTTCTAGTTAGTTTTATTGTTATTGGCAATGAAACTCTTAAGGCTTTTGTTGCGTATTTATCTTTTGTGTTCTCAAGGAATGTGCAGGTGTGTTGTTAAGGTTATAAGATTGAGTTCATCTTTCGACATGGGTCATCTTGTATCTTGTGCTTCAAAATAGAGCAATAGAGCTGCATTTTTTATATATAGGTGAAGTCCATTACTATAAATGTTATGTTTGGCATCAAAAACATTTAAATATGTCAAAAATAAGAGACAGTTTATAAAATCTCATGTGACCCCATCTTTTATGGAGCGATTTTAGTCTCATTAATTATTCACGCGTAAAACAAGATAGACACATGCGTAAACAGTTTCACATGAACAAAACCTAATTTACGTGCACAAAGTATAAATATACATTTACAAAAAGCAATTCACGTGCGTAAAACAAAACTATTTTCTCATAAAGTACGTTTCGCAAACATACGACTGTGCGCAAATATTTCGAAAGTTTAAAATGTACACGTGTATCGTGTTATGTGAATGTGCAAATCGTCACTCACGTGTGAATCGCCTTGGATGTGTGTGTGTGTGTTTTGAGACTGTCCTGGCAGCGCAACCCCTCCCACGTGGGTTGTCGTACTCTTTAGCCAATCAGATTCAACCTTACCATTCAACCAATCATAATCATGGAGAGCACAGAACTCAAGGAGCTCTAATGTTAGCAATAAAGGCTCGTTTGTACAGTTTCGCTAATCTACTCTCTGAGCTGTGATGCTGTATTAAAACATAATACAGCCACGCAATAAATCTGTTTTTATTAATTTATTTTGTAGGAGAAAAGTATGAAATAGTGAGTGAACATGACCACTTAAAAACTACACAACCAGCAGTCACTTCCACTGAACTGCTAAAATCCGTCTGGGTAACAAACTGTGAAACTGTATTCCCCGTCTGGGGAACATATCTGATGAGATATGTTCATGTTTGTATGTCCATACAATGTATGTTTTAAATGAACAAGGACAATAAATAACTAGTTCTTGGAAACATTGTTTTGTATGGGCGCATAGATTTGAAGCTGCTGAAAAGGTGTACATTTTAAACTTTCGAAATATTTGCGCACAGTCGTATGTTTGCGAAACGTACTTTATGAGAAAATAGTTTCGTTTTACGCACGTGAATTGCTTTTTGTAAATGTATATGTATACTTTGTGCACGTAAATTAGGTTTTGTTCGTGTGAAACTGTTTACGCGTGAATAATTAATGAGACTAAAATCGCTCCATAATCTTTATCTTTGGCCTCCAAAGTTTTGCATTACATATTCATAAGATTCTCCACTTCTTGGTTAGATTGGGTACTCAATGATGTCATCAATTACCCGAGTTCGTAAGGGGCTATTAATACTACTTATTTTTTATATCTTATATTGTCTTTTGGATTATGATAAACAAAATTACGAAAAGTAAGCAGCATGACGTTATTCTGTCTTGTTCATAGTGGGCAAAACCCGTCCTGCAATTCTTGCCATCCTGCATGGTGTCTCCAATCATTTTTAAGCATAAAAATTTCAGAGCCCACACACTCTCTACCCCTGCAGCGTCTCGCTCTGATGTGTGTAACCACTTTATGTGCTTCTATTCACATGCTTTTTTTCTCCATTGAGATGTCTGTGGTCTTATCTGGCTAGCTGAAAAATGCAGGCTAGCAGAACTTCGTTCGGCCCCTCAGAGTTATATTCTTATAACATTGTCAGTGAGCCACATTTATATCCAGTGTCACGTGCCCAGTGGTTGGCTGATCGCAGGTCACAGGTGAGCAAATGAGAGGTGGAAACCGCTTGCCATTATTTCAAAGCTTTGTGACCTTTCCGCTGTTGATCTACAGGAGACTTCTTTCTCATGCTCACTTCACCAAGTATAATCTTGTTTATTCGTTCTGAAGTCTTTTTGAAACACAGAACACTCATAAATACTTAGTCGTGGCTCTTTATGTGGGCTGCTGCTCTGTGTAACAATCTCACGCTCTCTTTATAGATCCACGGGTCACTGGTGATTGATGCTGAACTTAGAAGCATCAGCGCGTGTATGGAATATGAAATCGCTCAGCTGGAAAGTAGGCTAGATGCTCAGGTGTTTCAAGATTGTCCTTTAAAATCTTGTAATTTAGCTAATCTTCCCACCAATCTTACACTGGTTTATTTAAAGTTAATAAAAACAGTGAGCCAGATTCCAATACTCTCTTTTTTCCAGATAATTGAAAATAAATTGTAAAATTTGTGTAAGAAACGCCTTAAGGAAAGTGGAACTCCGTGGTAGACTGAGTTAGGTTCTCTGATCTATCAAACGTGTTTTCGGAATGTGCAATATTTTCTGAAGGTCTTGAGTTTGTGCAGTCGTTCTGCTAAAGTGTGTTTGAAAGAGGAGGATCTGAGATCTTAATTAGCCCCATGGTGAAGAGTTTTATACTCAAAGAGAGAGTTTGATTTGTAGCTTCCCTAGAGGTGCGTCAATGTAGACGTTCAGCTGTTTCCCGCTCTGCTGTAGTCTGTGTTACATAACAACACCAGAAATCCACAGCGCACAGTAGTCATATCGCTGTATGAACGGTTTTTAATAATTTCCATACAGATGTCACCTTGTGAGGTGGTTAATTGTCTTTTGACATGGACGTATCATAATGAAGATGGTTCTTTATATACGGTCAATTACATAATCGGAAATTCCCAACACTTAAAAAAAGTGTTTGGGAAAAAATGAAGTGTAAAAGTTGGAAGTGGGTCACTGTTATTAGACACGTCATGAAATAGGGTTATGGTTTTATGAACTGTGGTGTAAGGATTGATGAGGGAATGGGAATTAGAATGACTTGCTTTCATTATGCAGAGGAGATTGCAAAAGAACTCCCTGAAGACTTGAAGCCTCGTAGGGCCTGAGCTTGTGTCTCAGCTGTTTGACTGACATTTGTTCTTCTGACACATGAGATTGTACTGCAGGTCATGAGCGACAGAACTGAATAGTGGTGAACATGCGTCATTTCCTGTCCTATTCGAACTTACACACATTAGCATGTGTAGATGAGTATTTACGCCTGTGCATACGTGTATGTGTGCGTGTGTATGTATCAGAGTGAAATTGGACGCTCCAGTTTCGTAGCGTAAAAGTGGGGCGGTCTGTTCCTTGGAAGTTTCCCAGTATAATGTCCTAGGGGCCGAGATACTGAAAATATCTATCTATATAGATGCTTTGTCCTACATTAAAGTGAGGGTGAAAGAGAGAGAGCTAAAGAGAGAGAGAGCGAGAGGGCAGAACACCTGAGAGTGTGCAAACGACACAAGGAGAGAGTGATGAGAGAGAAAATCATGGGGAAGCTTTAGAAGTATTTGGATTTTCCAGCTGTGAGAATTCAAATGAGGTCTTGATGGCCATAAAGACCAGTTGGTTGTGTTCAACATTTCAGGATTTTGTGACTTTGTCTGAGCTTTCTATATACTGTATACAGTATATGATGGTGATGAGCTAATGACTTGACTAGGTTAACTCTATTATTTTAAATGGGGGGCAATGTCCCTCCAAAAGCAATATCAGATATTGATTTTCATGAGATGATTTTCAAGGGTTATTTAACTTAATAGCACATTTTTCTAACCTTTCTTTGTCTCTAACCTTGCCTCATCATTTTATGTCAAAACTTTTATTTATCTCACTATTAACATTTTCTCTGTCTAGATAATAAGCCTGTCACCTATGAAGTTAAATTGACTTGACATGAACTCTGTAAACTTCTATAAAAAACATATCAGTTCATTACATTTACTTTCAAGGTCATTTTTGTCTGTCTTGTGTCTGCTCAAGCTTTGTTTTTCCTGATCGAAAAAGAAGGTTGTACAAACTCAGAATAACAGAACATGACAACTAGTCTAAATCCTCCAAGATTATGACCTGAGGTATCATGTAAAACAATGATATTGAGTAATTACTCTACAAGCTACACAACAGTTAAAGCTCATTAAAACTGTGTAGAAATATGGACATGTTGAAGATCTCTTGGACATAGTAAATGACAGAGGACGTTTTGGGAGAAGGTCCAAAGAGAAAGAGATGGGTAGAGATATTGTTATCATGCTCTTCTCATCTCATCAATCACTTCCTTTGTCTTAATTCATGTCTTTAACTTTGCTGTTGATTAATTGAGATATGCTCAGTTCATTGTGTGCTTTCACATTCTTAATGTCCTAGCTTCATTCCCAAGGTCTCTTTAACTCTGTCTTGAGTTATAAGCATAATACGGTACACCATTGTCCTGTGATTTTATTTCATATTACAGACACAAATCCTGTCTTATTTAGTTATATATGTTATATAATCCATTATATAACATAATTTTAACATGAAAATTAGGTCGTTTTAAAATCCCATTTTTATGAGAATTGTGGTTTTGGCCAGTCTTAAAGGTTCTAACCTTTTTGACTATACAACATATAAAGTCGTGAAAAAATATTGTAATTTTGACACATATATAAAAGGAAATATAACTCCTTTACTGGTTCTGGCAGGATTTATATATACAGGTATTTGTACACAACTTTTATTAGGGTTGCAAAAATTGAAAATGTCATTCAAAATTATTGTCTGAAAGTTGGACATTTTAAAATCTCCTTTAGTTTTTTCACAATGTAGACCTTATTTTGTACCGCATACGTGGAAAGGGCCTTTTCCAGGGTCTCTTTCCTAATTTTATCTAGTTTAGCTCGTCCTCACATGCTTCTGTTTCATCATGCATCTGAGTTTAGCTCCTCGGTGGTGTCCTTTTTAATCCAGCCTTTCATTTCATACTTCTCTCCTCCTGCTGTGCCTGACTTGCCCTGTCCTGGATCTAGAACTTGCAGAGACTAATCCCTCTCTATCCTCACATCCCGGCCCTCCTCTCTGCCTCTCTTTTTGTTCGTTCAGTCTCTCACTCCGGCTCCCTCCAACCTTCTCTTTTTGCCCTCCATCTCAGCTCCCACCCACCTCATTTTCAATCCCTCCAATCTGTGATTAGTCAGCAGGAAAAACTATACTTTGTTCTTTTTTCACTCTTTCATTTTGTCCTTTTCCAGATGCTTTTTCAGATTGTGCCAATTACCTTACGCCTGTCGATGTTTGTTTTTTCCTCTCTCTCTCTCTCTCTCTCTCTCTCTCTTTCAAAGCAGTGTAACCTTCTCTGTCATTTGGCTGCATTCACAGAGCACCGGGTTGTCAGTTCTTTTTGGAGTGCTAAATACAGTTTGGTTCTGTTCATAGGGAACTGTGGGGTAAGCTGTGCCACTTTTACAGTAATAGTTCACCCAAATATAAAAATTCTGTCATCATTTATTCACCCTCTTGTCATTTCAAACCTGTATGTCTTGCTTCCTTCTGCAGAACACAAAAGAAGATATTTTGAAGAATGTTGTTAACTGGTCCCCATTCACTTGCATTGTTTTGTGTCCATACAATAGAAGTGAATGGGGGCCAGTGCTGTTCGATTACCAACTTTCAACTTGATCTTTTTGTGTTCTGCAGAAGACAGAAAGTCATAAATGTTTGAAATTACAATACGGTGTGTAAATTATGACACAATTTTCATTTTTTGGTGAACTACTGTGTCACGGTTCTGTCTATCCCCATGCCTGTTTTCTCCTGTGTTCCCCATGGTCTCCGTTTACCATCACGTCCCACACTCCCGCACCTGTCCCGTGTTTGTAATCATCGCACCTGCCCGTCATCAGCCTCATCACTTGACATATACTCTGCCTGTTTCATGTTTCTGTGTCTCGTCTTAAATGTAATGACAAATGTGAATGTATTTGTAAAAGTTATATTTTCCCGGTCTTGTTTACTATCATTAAAGTGTTTTTGTTTGGTACTTTCCGTCGTCAGTGTTTCCTGGGATGTTTCGTTACACTATGACTTTAGATTGTCCTAGAGGCAAGTAGATAAAATATACAATAGATGTAGTCTTATGAAATCTAAATATATTTCAGGATGCCAATAATCAGCTGGAATTGCAAGATTCTACGTGTATATTGGGCCACAAAAAAATGAAAAAAGGTAGTGTTCATCTTAATAATTTACACAATTTTATAAATTCTTATACATTTTTTAGACCTGGTTAAGTGTTTTTTTTACATTTTTAGATATTTGTTACATTTGACCAACAGTTTAAAACACAGAGCCTTTGTTATCAGAATCTTTGTATTCAGAATCACAAAAATGATGCTCAGATTTAAAGGTCCAGTGTGTAATTTTTTGCAGGATCTATTCACAGAAATGCAATATAACATAACCATGTCTTCAGAGGTGTATACAGACCTTACATAATGAAGCATTATGTTTTTATAACCATAGAACGAGCTATTTCTATCAATACCGCGGGTCTCCTTACATGGAATTTGCCATGTTGTTTCTAGCCCTAAACGGACAAACTACTCAACAGACCGCATTTCATAAATACACTAGATGCCCCTAAATTTCATACACTGGACCTTTAAGCCAGTTTATACCCACAGTGTTGCGTTTCATGCTTCAAGCAACTGCATGCCTGTCAAGTCTTTGACATATATGACAGGAGTTGCATTTATTCTTTGCTGTAAATATCTGATCTTAAGGCTTATGGGTTCAGCTTATGAAACATGCCAGAATGTAGCAGCACTTGTGTGGTCGGAGAGCCAAAACTGCTGTTTCGTGTTTGGGCGGTGGAGAAAAAAATAAACCTGCAACTGAACAGAAGCAGAGAGTTTTTTGCTGTGTACTATCTGAAAGGATAAGAGCAGCAGGAACTGCCTGAAATAAACTTTGGAAGAATGAAATCCTTAGATAAAATATACAGTCTCAATATTTATTCACTACAGTTACAGATTATTTGATTCACTCACCAGGACAGATTGAGAGTCACATTTGTTTGTAAAGATGCTTGTTAATCTCAGACACTGACTGTGTGACTGTTACTCTGTTGCCATCACTCCCTAAAACATGTTTTTGTTTTAAGTCTCTTCACGGTTCTTTTTTGTTTTGCTTTTTCATGCTCAGACCAGCATTTTACTCCCTTCAGGTATATGCAAATTTGCTTTTGGTCCAGCTGGTACCTTAAAACAATTACCATGGTTTCATTATAAAAGCGTTACCAAGTAACCGTGTTTTAGGCAGAGTAACTTACCATTTGTATTACTTTGACTACAAATCGATTCAACTATGAATATTAGTTAGCCTTTATGGTCTTCCTCAGTCGAGCAGATCAACACACACATATCATCAATCTACAAGACCACTATGCAGATAGTGTTGTTAGTTCATAATACATTTGTGGTTTCTACACAGTACATTTACAAATAAAACCAAAAATCTATATACTACAGTTAAACCATGGCTAATTTATGTAAATGCTGGACATAGCTGTGTCTTTAGCAAAAAACATACTTGGTAAAGCTGGCTGACTAAGGAATTCATGCTGGTTAACCTATCTTTAAAAAGTCTGATTGGGAAACCAGCACACCATATAAAACAAAACGTTTACTAGTGTTTTCAGCAAGGATCTTTCTTTTCATTGATCTGCTAGCTGAACTGTCCTGCGTGTTCGGTGGTTAAATATGGTCAGTGTGCCTCAGGTTACAACACGCAGCAGCCCAAACAGTCCAACATTTGTGGCTCTGAATCTAGAATGTCTGTAATGTTAAAGTGGGATTTCACAAAGAACAGAGCTTGCCAAAGGGACATTATTTCGATCTCTGGTTGTAAATAAAAGGGTTCTGTGCTTCATTTGTTGTATTTCTTTAATATTTCCCTCTCGCCCCACTCCACTTCTCCCTCCCATTGTCATTTATTTTCTCTGACAAGTCATATTATTTCTTGCACAAGCCCTTAATGTTCCCATCACATATTTTATGTCAATTGTTCACCCTCTCCCCCTTCAGGCAATATCTTTTTCTTCTCTTTCTCTCTCTCTCTTTCTCTCTCAGAGAACGTGTGATTCTATGCGGTTTACGGATATTGTGTGTCAATACGGGTATTGTGTGTCAATATCCGTAAATATATTGTCTTCCTCTCACGTTTTTCTGTTTTATGCATCATGCAGTCACAATTTACACTTGAATGAACATAACTGGTTCTTTCACTTAGAAAGTAAATTACACGTAATCACATATGAAACACTGGGGAAAAAAAGTCATCAGTGTTGTAATTGCTTTGCTCACATCCTTGTTCATATACACGTTTAATGATGGTCAGAAGCCTGAGGGTCATGATATTGGATTGAACTTACAAATGAAGCTCTTAGGCCAGCATTAAGGTAGTCTGTCAGAAAGTCTGTCTGTTTCACGGAGTCTCAGTGGGGCACTTCACAACAAATCCACAGGCTCGCAGCTATTATGATCCGTGTGCTTTGTTGAAGATGCAAATTGGGTGTAATTGCACTTGGCACGTTGTCAACTTCGATAGGGTTTATTAATTGGATGACTGAAACTTCAACGGTGTTATTTTGCTTTGTTTGGAATAGTTAGTTTTCTTGGTGAAGATAAAGGGATCGTGTTGCAGGACCAGCGTTTGAATTAGGTGTCTGCAGAGACCTCAACACCAGCTGCCCTCCAGTACAGTGTCAATAACCCTGATGTCGGCCATTCAATGGTATCTTGTTCAGTGGTTCAATTGCTTCCTGTCTCACTGAAGCAAAACATGCTGCTCTTAATGCTGCTCTTAATGAAAACTCGTTTAAGGTGCTAGAAACACGAACGTTGGGAATCTGAGTAAGTTTTGCTTCTTCCAGCTGAATTATGCTTTAAGTGAGTCATTAAAATACCATTAAAGAAGTAGAGACTTGTTAGAATTGTAGGCTGTTCGACTGATGCCTTTTCTCAATCATTGCTTGTCACTTTTATTACTTTATACAAAAAGTGGCGAAAAAATAAAGCCATTTAGACTTTAGGTATAGACACACGTAATCAGGTAAAAAGCCCTTGGTGTATGAGATGAAGAGATTAGCGTATTACATATTGTCTAAATTGAGTTTTGCATGGTTTATAATGTGTGTTTTACTTTAAGTATTGTATATTAATTTATTTATATGCTCTGTTATAATATACAATATTTTTTCATCGTTTTTGCGCAGTCATATACACTGCATTTGAATTTTACTTAATACATTTTAATGTGGAAGGGTCAATTTAGCTGATCTGAAAGTTAAAAAAGTTTGAATGAAGTGCTTTATTTATTTTCACTTTATATTATATTTCATTTTTCTCAAAAACACAATAATTCCCTGACCAAAACACAATAGAAAATGTAATGGATTTAATGTTTATAATGGGAATTGTATTAGTTTGGAAACTATTATGGTGTCTATTGGTATGTGATGGATTCTATTGGTGGGGTGTTATCTGGCAGATTACAACAGGATTAAATCTTATTGGAATGATACCAAAATATAGATTTAAGATTTTTATAATGGGTTTAATGGAAAAGCTAGTTGTTCATAATGGTATTTTAATGGAAACCATTAGAATTTGTGTGATGGTTTCTATTGTTTTTATTAGGATTGCCAGACCCTCACTGACCTCCTTGCTTGACATAATATAAAAAATACCCCGTAAAAGACAACAGGAAGGTTGCAGTATAATGTGTCTTTCAGAAAAGGTTGTAGAGACAATTGTGTGTGTGGATATCTGTGCCAATGTGGATAATATTCACTTTTTTCAGACATGTCAGCTGACTGGCACAATACACGTTGTTGTAAGATCCTCCACATCTAAAGTGGAGAAACAGCATCTGCCACAGAGCAGCTGGGAGTGAGTGGCACTACAGAGACTTATGTTGTTCCCTCTCCTAAACACAGTAATCCTGTTTTGAAGAGGTATATTGGAAGGAGAGATTCTCAAGGGTCTGAAAGTGCATGGCGTTTTGTTAGCGATCTAGGACATTTGAGGTGTTACAACACTGCGCTGAGTAGTGCTGCGGCGGGGCCAGGTCTTATGAAAACAAGCCCGCTATAAGCAACATGGGGCCATTTATTGATTTCTGAGAATTGCTAAAATTTTATTGATCTTATTATGCTGCTTGGTGTAGCATTATAAAGAAACAAGCCACACGGAATTAGATTTTAAAACAGGTTGGGTGATATGCTCAAAACAAAGTGGGCAACTTCGCGAACACAAAGAGTCAAATAATTGCTGTTATGCAATGACAGCAGTGTGATAAAAGACACCAATGTGCAAAAAAACCCCACCATTATAATTAATAATTATAACGAAAGATTATTGTAACGTTAGGTGTTTAAGTTGCTAAGCAACATAGAAACCTAAATTTTTTGCATTATTGCAACATGTGTGAAACTGGTGTTGTGTATGACAGAATGGAAGAATATTTGACCAATGTCTTACCAGTCATTAGATCCTTAGATGAAAATAATAAAAATAGCAAGTTTTTTAATCTGGAAAGGGCAAAACACAAGATGAAAGATGAAACAAACTATGATGATTGATGATGTAATATATAGGGGGCAGCTCTCCAACAGCAGGTGGGGAGATTTGACAGCTTCAATTAGAAGGTCGGTCATGCTTTATTGTGCTACGGGGGCCAAAAACACGGGGTAAAATGTCCCACAAATCTGTGACTGCTCACATTTATGAAACAACTCTATGAACAAGCCCCAAGTCGATTATAATACTCAGGCATGGCTCTGTGTGCAGAAGATGCTCTTTGTTGTAATAACTGTGTGTGTTTTGCATAAGGGCAAGTGGGACATGAGGGCTACTGTAGGTGGAAGCCTGTGAATGAGAATCAGCTTCTTGCTGTGCGGTGCTGAAGGGAGAGCGTCTGTTCCTATAGCGACCAGCGGCGCTTTCCAGATGGGAGCTGCCGACTATCTGATTGAGTGATGTGGGATTGTGTTTTTTTAATTCTCTCAAACTCCTACTTATGTTCTCTACATCTCATCTCTCACTCCTCCTCTCTTCACAGTGTGTCTCTAGAGATGATGCCGTTGCCATTGGTGCCACTCTCCCTGTCGCCATGACAATGCCGCTCAGCCCCCTCTCCAGCGACGAGGAGCACCAAAGGATGCTGGGAAACAGTCAACACCTATATCCAGGGGCAGAAGAAGAGGAAGAAGAGGAAGAGGAGGAAGAGGAAATGGATGATGATGGCATAGACGAGGAAGGAGAGGAGGAGAATGGAGAGCTGGAGTTGGATGACGAAGAGGAAGCGGATGATGATGATGACATCAGGCGTTTGAGGGGAGGCAGGGAAGAGGGGCACAGGCAAAAAGGCACAATGGCTGGACGAACCTCAGGAGACAGACAGATGCGGCCCGGGAACCCGGGCCATGCCGCCAACCCTTATTCGTCCAACCCTGGACCCACTCACCAACAGACAGCTACTCAGCAACAACAACAGCAGCGTAAGCTGAGGGAACGGAGTTCTAGCAACCCACCCGAAGATGCACATATAGCTATGATGGTGTTTCGCATTGGCATTCCTGATATCAAACAAACGGTTAGTCACAAGCACAAACACGTACCCACACCTGTTCACCAGTTATACACTCATATGCAACATTTCTCTTTTTCTAACTATGCCTGGTTGCATAGCCTACTGCATGCATATTAACCGGCTGTCAATGCACCATTAAACAAATACCTTCCCATGAGTCACAAACCTTTTTCAGGCCTTTGTGGGGAGAAAACTAAAGCAGGGACTTCATATCATATTGTTAAAAAATTAAGTGTTAGTTCACCCAAAAGCAAAAAAAATCATTTACCCTCTTGACATTTCTATGACTTTCTTTTTTCTGCTATACACAAAAGAAGATATTTTGAAAAATGTTGGTAACCAAAAACTGTTGGTCCCCATTGACTTCTATTTTATGGACACAAAAGCAATGCAAGGTAAAGTTTTAGTTTACCAAAATTCTTCAAAATATCTTGTTTTGTGTTCTACAGGATTGACAAGACAAGAGTGTGATGACGTAAATGATGACGTAATTTTCATTTTTGGGTGAACTATCCCTTTAAGTGTTGCTTTTAGTAATATGGGTGTAGTATAATATAAATGTTTTACAAATACTTTGTTATGATGCAAAGTCATTAAAATAATTCTTTATGATGTACAGAGTCAAACACTGAATTTTATTGTGATAATTAAGCATTTGTATCGTGCTTATTTTTTATCCAATATATAATTTCCCCAGTTATTAGGCTTGTGGGTGAGGAATTATATTTCTCAGTATTTCAATCTGAAAAAGAGAAAGAGATGAATGACACAGACAACAGACTTTGGAAAAGCTGTTCTCAATTGTTTAGTGCCAGCATGAACATCTGAAGCAGGCAGGAGCATGTGTTCTGTTGTGGCAGATCAGAGTCTTCTTTCACTGAAACAGGGCCAGATGTTCTCCAATCAATATGCATCACCTCCTCACACTTACTTTTAGCGGAAAATATACCATACTTACTGCCCTTTTAGTATGCGATATACTGTATGCAATATGCCAGTAGTTTCTCAGGTTGCCAGGTGATGGTCCACATGTTCGAACACAAGCAAAATAAGGGTTATCTGTTGACTGCAAACAAACTGAAAAAATATATACCTTCAATGCACTGTAAGTCACTTTAGATGAAAGTGTCTGCCTGCTGCATAAATGTAATTATGCATTTGAAGGTCCAGTATGTAAGTTTTTGGAGGATCTCGACAGAAACACAATATAATATACATAATTGCTTTCAGAGGTGTATAAAGACCTTACATAATGAAGCGTTATGTTTTTATTCTATCGAAAAGGGTTTATTTAAATACAAGAAACACAAAACAAAGACCCACGATGGGGTATAACTGCACATACAGGATAATAACCAGGACGAGACTAACTGACACTAAACTGAACTAAACAACACTTGACATAAACTAAACTTAAACACTTACTAAGACTTGACAGGAGCTTCGACCAACAGGAACAAGGTAGACAGGTAACCACACTAAAATACTGGACACGAGCATAGAGCAAACACATACAATGACCGACACAGGACAATGAAACATGAGTACATTAAATAGGCAAGACAAACGAAGGGTAATCAACGAGGGCAGGTGGGAAACATTAGACACGGCAGGGAAGCAATACAGGAAAAGAGAGGGCGGGGCCAATGACAAGACGCGAGAAAGCACATGAGATGTAAAAAATGTAAACAACTCATGGCTTTCTCACATAAAACCTAAGGGCTCTGTCCCGATCCTGCCACACGACTAGAAATTCAGATACAAGAAGGCAGGACCGTGACAGAGCCCTCACCTTAATGAACACCCCCAGGTGTTCACCAAGGGGTTGACAAACAAGACATGACAGACTGGGACATAGACAAGAACCAAATATACATAGAAAACACAACCAAGGGCAATACAGAAAATACAATTACTGGGTTGGGGTGGGACAACAAAAATAATAAACATGGGAGGGGGGGTGGGGACAGACAAGGGCTTATGGGGGGAACAGTCCTAGTCCCTGGGCGCGCTTGAGGGCACGGAGTTCTGGGGGACTTAGGGGGGAAAGTCCTGGGGGGGACCGCCGACTTGAACGTCGGTGGGACAAGGTTGGGCGCCGGCTGGAATGCCGGCTGGAAGACCGGCTGGAAGGCCGGCTGCTGCACCGGCTGGGAAGAGGCCCGCGCCGCCCGCCACTGCCTCTTCTTCTTCAGCCGAGCCACCCGCCTGGAGGTCGGCTGAAGGAAAGAGGCAAACGGCACGGCTGGCTCCGGCTGGGACTCCTCTGACGTGGACCCCCAGGACTCTCGTCTCCCCCGCTTGCCCCCAAGGCTGACGGGTGGTGAGGCTGCAGGGGAGGAGGAGAGCGGTGGGGCGTTCCCCAAGGTGAGGGTGCCCACAACATAGTCCTCCGGGATGGACAACAGACTGGAACGAGAGGAGTCCTGACGGCAGCTGGGAGAGGAGCCTTGGACCAGCTCCTCTCGAAGCTGCAGCCGCTCCACCAACTGGGGGAACGGCTGATAAACAAACTCCTCCCGCTCCGGAAAAGGTGGAGGGTTGTCCATTCCGGCCACCAGGTAGGCACAAACCAGCACCTCAAGGATGGATGCCCTCCTGGCCTCGACCTCCCGAGCGAAGTCCCACAGTGGGCGTTGGCGCTGAGCCGGGAAGGGGCCACCTCGGGCGTGCGACTGGGAGGCTATTGACTCCCACCACACCGGGTTGGAGGTGCATGACCACCGGGGAGCTGCGACTTCCATTGCTGCCTACTGGGTTCAGTTCGAGTTGGTCATTCTGTCATGTATCTCGGGTGGAGAACCCAATTGCAGGCAGTGGGGATTAAGGGGTTAACAAAAAGGGTTTATTTAAATACAAGAAACACAAAACAAAGACCCACGATGGGGTATAACTGCACATACAGGATAATAACCAGGACGAGACTAACTGACACTAAACTGAACTAAACAACACTTGACATAAACTAAACTTAAACACTTACTAAGACTTGACAGGAGCTTCGACCAACAGAAACAAGGTAGACAGGTAACCACACTAAAATACTGGACACGAGCATAGAGCAAACACATACAATGACCGACACAGGTCAATGAAACATGAGGGCATTAAATAGGCAAGACAAACGAAGGGTAATCAACGAGGGCAGGTGGGAAACATTAGACACGGCAGGCAAGCAATACAGGAAATGATAGGGGCAGGGCCAATGACAAGACGCGAGAAAGCACATGAGATGTAAAAAACATAAACAACTCATGGCTTTCTCACATAAAACCTAAGGGCTCTGTCCCTATCCTGCCAGAAATTTAGAAACAAGAAGGCAGGACCGTGACATATAGTATATACAGTCAAAGAGATGTTGAGTAATTCATTATATGATGGAGAAGAGCGTAATAAATGGTCATACATCCATAGGTGCAGTATAGACAAGCACACTTTCAGCATTATAAAGAGCTGAATCAGGTGTCTATATCACAGCACTTATGTTCAAGTGTAAAATCACGATAGTGTGCTGCATCTAAACCTAAACCTGAGACCCATAAGATCAGAAATTGAGCTGTGTTAATGGTGTTGAGCCCAAATTTGGTGGGTTTGTTGTACCGTTACTTGATTTGCATCATTTGTTAAGAGAATCTGGAGCTATAACAACGCAGGCAACACATGCAAATCAGCCAGGCTATTAGTGGACAATATTCCTTCTTACATCTGTATAATCAGATCTAAATCTATTACTTCAGAACTGATCATTTTAATTAGCCAGGTCTCATTAATGTCAGGGAGAGATTGCAATAAATCACTGACCTGTGTAATTACCCTGAACTCCTTAAATTTCTAATATTTCATTCATAGCTTTATGGTATATGGTTTTATGTTTACTCAGGAATCTTTTTTTTAATATGGGCTGATGCTGGCTAGATCTGCTGAAATTGCCCTCCAGTGTATGCTTACACAGTCTGCGTGAGCTTGCACGGGTGTGTGTGTGAACGTAAGTAGATTTTATCCCAACATCTCTATGCAGATTTGCAAACCTCTGCAAAATCTTCCCTTCATGCTTCTATCCCAGAGAGAGAGAGAGAGAGAGAGAGAGAGAGAGAGAGCGAGAGAGAGAGAGAGAGAGAGAGAAAAGAAAGTACATTTTGCTAATAAACTGTGCCAACAGCTCAGAATAAAAAAATGTGTAAACATCCTTTTGACTTTCAAACACACATAGAGATAAAATATAATAAAAAAGACCGAAAATGATTCAAGGTGACCTCAACAGTAGAACAGAGAGAGCAAGAACGAGAGAGAAAAAAGACCTGAGTATGAAGTGGCCCAATAAAAAGCTTGTGGTGGCGTTCAAGTGAAGCTCTTTCTCACGAGGCAGATTAAGAGGTTCAGTGGCTTGAGGAATGAAATCACCACAGCTGTAATCCGTTTATTGTACACCACAAATTAAAGCGGGCACTTTTAATTAAAATCACTGTGGACCCACTTACTGATTGAGACTCAAATGATGGTGCCGCCCCCCGACCAGAAACACAGTCTCTGTTAACAAACTGCTACGATCCATAACTTGGATAAAAATAAACAGAAATCAATTATTGACCAAGAACATAAAGAGACTGGTGTTCAAAGCAGTAACAGTAAGTGATTTATTATTTGTGTGATCGGGTCATTTTTCACAGGAAATTGAGTTAGTGCCATCACATCAATAAACTGTGAATGTAGAGGACCGGTTAATATACTGTATATCACACGTGTGGATGTTGCGGGTAGTGGAGCGCTGTTTGTTCTTACAGCAGTCACTTAGAATTTAAATGATCATGATGCATTTAATCTTGATACTTTTACAAAGCAATCATCTGAGGTATGTCATATGTCAACTTATTAAGTCCTTACTGTGATAATATCTGGTGAATAACCTGTTGATAAAACCAAGAAACCTCGAGCTGTGGTAAGCCTGCATTCAAAAAGGGAAAGTGATAAATAAAGAGTTAATATTGACAGGGCTTTTGAGTCTCCAACATCTGAAAGATTAAATACGGATGCAGGCTTTTTTTTCGCTGAACTGGTAAGATGCCTAATATGACTTATTTGAGAACATTTATGTTCTTTTGCTTAGAAAAAAGGCAGCAGATGTAACGTGTTTAGATGATTAAATATCATCTTGTCATGACTTACAATGACAATGTCTAGGCCCCTTTACCCATCATGCCCTGTGGCTTGTCCCTTAGATTGTTTCACGAATAATATGATTATCTTGACAATTGAATTAGAAATGGTTGGAAGATGTAGACCCAGAGTGTTCTGGGTGTCTTTAGAAGATCCTCTGTGAAACGTGCAAAGTAAATAGAACCAGTTTTTATTTATTCTCACACTTTGTATATGAGTGTTCCCAAAAACTGAACTGTATCTGCTCATTGCTTGTTTTGTTCTTCTCTTCTATTGTGGGAGTGTTTAACTGTAGGTATGAAAGGAAGAGAAAAACAATGTTTCTGTTATATTCAAAGCTATGCCTTTTCAGTCCAACAAGCCGCTAGCAAATTGTAATTATCGTAAGATGTGTAGGATATCTAAAAGATGATGACAGTAAACACCTGGAAGAGATCAAACACTCTGCCAAAACACATTCCTCGTGATTTTACTGTATGATTTTATCTGCAGTATGTCTATACAAAGGCAATATATGACTCATTTACGCATATGGTGGAGGCCTTTATTTTGTAGGATCGAACCCATGACCTTGGCATTGTTTGCACCATGAGCTTCAAGTTGAGCCACAAGAAATGACTCAAATGCTGCAGTACAAAAGTATATTCATGGAAATATTATACTAAAAAAATCCAACTTGTGTTTTGACGGTGAATCATTTTTCTGCTTTTCTGTATGCATCAAAGAAGCCAGTAGGGTGTGACCAGCTGTCGATCTTGCTTTATTTAAAAAAGACACAATGACATTCTTCACTGCCTTTCAGATTCTCTTTAATTTCTTTCATGATTTTTGTCTTACCTCAAACTGTTTTCTTTCCCCACTCTCTCTCCGTGTCTCTCGTGTGCGGTAATATGTCCATAAATCCCAGTGCATTAGGCCTGCTCTCAGTTAATTCTCCCTCAATAAACTGTAATTGCTTGTTAATTGTGGTTTAATGAGTTCTAAGAGACAGGGTTCACTAACACAAACCTTAGTGAATAAAGGGAGAGGTGTTTTCAGGGCCACAGTAATGCCCACACACCCTGAATACACTTGTCTGTATGATGCAGTGATAGTGTACATGGGGGACAGGGTGGGAGGATTCGAAAAAGAGTCTGAAACAGCTTATACAGAGTCCGCCTGCAAATAGTGAAAACCTCTGCTATAGACATTAAAGCCTTTTCACAGCGACCCTGCATGTCAGAATCATTAGCCATAGAGCTCCCAGAAGGAGTACATACAGAGATGACAGGGAAAGAATGGACACAAGAAAAAAGTGCACATGAGTTGCAAAAAGAAACGTGAGGTAGGCTTTGTGGAGTCAGTGGAAGGGTGTGGTCATGAAGACATCCATAAGTGAGAGAGAGGGGAGGGGGACTGCAAAGGTTATTTCCCTGAAGATCTCGTTACAGGCTCTTAATCCACCTGATACTGCCCTGCAGAAATGGGCCTGAGGGAGCACACAGACACAAAGAGATGCATGGAGGGTAAATAATAGTGAGAATGAAAACAAATCATTCTTTCAAATGGTCTCTTTATTTATGGGGAACAGTTGCATTTTGTGAGATGTATAAACTATTTTCAATCTTTCTAATAACTATACTATACTATAAGTATTATTTCTGGGGATTTATCCTTGAGCGCACTTGAAGCTGAATACTGTACTATTACTCAATCACATTTCCTAAAAATAAATACAATAAATAAAAACAATACTATTTACTCCTTAAAATGTAATTTCTCAGGTTATTACAGCTTAAAACGTTCCTCTTTTTAAAACATACAGTTGCGTAAAAAATGAAGAAACCATTCAAAATGTTCATTTTATCAGCATTTCTAGATGTATTGTGGCCATTCCAGTCCTGTGTCTGTTGAATTTCAACAAAGTCAAACCTCAGGAGTGACATAAAGTCACAGCAATGTGAAAGACTGACAGAAACAAAAATCCAAGTTATCACATAAAACATAATTTTGAACTTTTCCTAAATATTTATGTTGTATTGCTTAAAAGTGAATGTGAAGTTGTTTTCTCTGCAGTATTTGAGTTCTGAAAAAATACAGAGCATCTTTTCTGTTATTTTGACCTGTTTCTCCAGTTTTCATTTTATGCAAATAAATGCAACTAAAAACAATCTTTTTATTTTAAATTTGGTCAATTTATTGTTAGTAGTTCACAGAATGAAAGAAAAATAATTATTTTACTTAAAGGCATACCTATAAATAATAAATTAAGAAAAACTGTAATAATTATTTTTGTATTTATTTAATTAATTATTTAATTTGATTAAAATGTATTTATTAAAAAATAATTTTGAAATGATCTCTTCATTGTTTTCTGCAGATGTATGTACATTTTTAAATCTTGTCTCATATTTAAATCACGTCTATTAGTATGAAATGCAATTGACCACATTGGTTTAAATAATGCATTAATGCTTTTAATTAGACCCAACATAGACGATGAACGGACATGACTTCAACAACCACTCTGTTAACAACTGCGGCTGAATTTAAAGTTTAATCGTTTCAGGTAACAGATTTCAGGAAAGAGTACATTAACCACATCTATCTTCAGCCTTAGGAAATCAGGACACTGAGAAAATTGCAATTAAACACATTGTTGTAATGAAAAAATCTTTAGTTTCTTGATTTCATCAGACTGATGCTAAGAAAAAAGTTTACTTTATATTTTTAAATACAGTTAAATGCGGAAGCAATTACTTAAGAAGTATCTTTTAGGTTTTATAGTACAGCATATAGTAATATACAGTATGTCACAATTCTGCATATTCTAAGTATTGGCTAATTTCTTATACTTTTGTACCACCCCTGAGTTTTTGCTTGACTTTATTGAACATATTCGCATGATGAATTGCTAAAAAAATACTATTTTTAAGACAGATTGGAAATGTGTTTGTTTAAAACCAGCTTCATGCTATTTTTATGTTAAAAATATATTACCCAATATAATAGTTAGAAAAAATAGTGCGACTAATGGTTAAAAAAACACGGAATGCCATTGTGCTCTATATCCAGGAATATTCGTGCCATAGCAAAAAAATAGCAGCACATCTTAAGTGTTTTTTTAAATCTTTTTAAAATCTTCGTTTTTCTATCAATTACACTTTTATGGACAATATGAAAGTGACTGTACTGTGGAGAGGTCTGTTGCTTGAACCTGAAAATAATAGCTTTTAGATTACCAGCTAAATTACTGTAATTAGCTATCATTACAATAAATTATTTTCCCGGTTTATTATCATTCGACCTAAATTATCGTAAATGAACTCGCATCAATATATGAGTTATGTACCTTTAAAAAAAACATTTCTGTAGTGTGTTTAGTGTTCTTTGTGCATTAAATGTACTGCTTTGGTGTTGATATATGGGTGTGTATTTGAGATATTTTACTTGCATTTAATCAATTACATTTAGGCATTGGGTCCAAGAGCAGACACTTTTATCCAAAGCGACTTACAAATGTGGTAAACAAGGGACGCAATATGAGGTAAACAATGGAAGCCACTACCACTTCTTGGTAGTACATTGTGAGTGACAGGTGATATGAGATATCTTAGCAAGGTACTGTAAATTGTCTTTGAACTCATCTACTACACCTGTAAACTCTCTCAAGAAGAACTCCCTCCAGTACACACACTCTCCATAAGATCACACTGAAACACATACAGCATACCATAGCGCACCAAGGGACTGCTGAGATGTTTCTATAGCAACCTGCAGCTTGCTCCACTAATGAACTGGTTGCCATGGTGACGGGGGTTGGCTGTGCGCAAAGTGAGAGACTAAATATGAGAGGGAGGAAGACATTTCACACTTCTCTATCCCATTGCATGGACACACACGTTCAAGAGGACAGTGGTAAGAAAGGTAACGATTCTGACATACATCATTGCATACAACCGTGGACCAATCGTAGCGGCTCCTCAAGGTCAGAGGAGGGGATCTCATTCCAGCACCACCGCAGGAATGTCCCATTTTCACTGTTTCTGGAACACCGCTGCTGTCCCAAAATTCGGGCTGAGCAGCCGCAAGCTAACATGTTTCTTAGCCTGGGGCCAGAGCTCAGACTTGTGCTCTACGAGGAGAATTTTAGGCAATATCACAGCAGTAAGCTGCAGCCTACTGTAATGTGTCAGATCAGAAAGCCAACAATTCACCATCTATAACTGTGCAGGAGTAAGTTACTGATCATCGCTATAACTGCAGGCTAACTCATTTATTAGCAACACCATTTAGCAAATTAGATGTTAATAAAGCTAATGGACTAGCCGTTGCTGGCCAGGGGTCCACTGACCCGAAGGCGCAAGTTTACATTTGAATAATTTTAGCATATCACAATGTCTCCCCCTAGTGTTCATGTATAGACGTTGAGCTTGTTCTTTAGGTTTCTTTATGCTTTCATTGACGTTTTTGTTCCCCATCTGATCGCACCAATGAACCGATAACCGATTGTGTCTTCTTGTCAGAAATTGAACAGCAGCGTCTCTGTTTCTCTGTAGAAATGTCTGCGGTTCAACCCAGACGCAACAGTGTGGAAGGCAAAGCAGCAGGTGCTGTGTAGTCTGACCGAATCTCTACGAGACGTTTTGAACTACGGCCTTTTCCAACCTGCTACTGATGGGCATGATGCCAAGTTTTTGGAGGAGGAGAGGCCGCTCAGAGAGTACCCCCAATCCTTTGAGAAAGGAGTACCCTACCTGGAGGTATATGTCTGGTTGGAGTCTTCTTGATTCGTTTGCTCTGCTTCTGTTTTTTACACTTGATCTATGATGTAATGCGCTTGCTGGTGCTTGGAAACTTGAAATTGTTCGTTTCCTAGGTGATATGTAATTCTTTTAAGCAGCTTCTTTGCTAACCATGAATTTTAATAACCTGATATGCTTTACTGGAGATTTGTCTTACAGTAAAATGATTCAATTGGTTTATTTAAGGGGGATGTAATTTGTAGAACAAGGCAAGACATTTGTTATTAAGGCAGACAACAAGTCCAAGTCTAACAACAAAAGCTTTTCCCCTGAAGTTTACATCGCTGTGCAAGGCAGAAATTTATAGTCTTTGTGGACAGCAAGAAAATATGAAAGGCTACGTATATTCACAAGTCTACATTAACATTTCAGTCAAAAATGTGAGAGGAAGCAACTCAAATGGGTAAAAAAAGTTCAAAATAGGCTTTGTCGATGTCAGCATCTGTGACATGCTGTTTTATTACCACAAAGAAAAGTAAAATAGAATCAATTACAGTCACAATTACAGACTTTAAGATGTCAAGACTCAGCATGTATTAAATTAGTGTATCAGAATCATTTACCAACTGTATTATCCATGGAGGTCAAGCACCATAGCGTTGAAGTGTATTGTGGGATTGATTGTGTTTGTGGGTGAACTCTTCCTTTAACCTTCCACTGATTTTGACTGGGTTTCCTTTCACACAGTTCCGCTACAAAACCAGGGTGTACAAACAGACAAATCTAGATGAGAAACAGCTGGCCAAACTGCACACTAAGGTAGGCACCACTACAAAAGTTGACCAATCTGTATGATGTGTACATGCGATTGTCAAGCAAATTGAAAAGTGTGTTGTATCCACCTCACCCTACAGGCTAGTCTAAAGAAGTTCATGGACTACATCCAGACTGGCGCAGTGGAAAAGGTATCCAAACTTATAGACAAAGGGCTTGACCCCAACTACCACGACCCTGATACAGAAGGTGAGGTGTCAGACACTGCGTTGTTTACTTCCCGTGAGGTAATGAACTGTTGGCAATTAGCGATCGGAATAATTAATAACCCCAACAGAGCATGAACTGTCCCATGCACACGCTACATGCATATGGAGATCAGGCTGCATGAATATTCAATTCATGTTTACATGGATATTTGCATTGTGTTGATGCATTAAGTTTCTGACAAAAGTCACCTGGAGTTTAAATTGTGCAACGTGCGTAATGTAAGGTTTACTGTATGTTCGAGCCTATTGTTGGGTCCTAAAAAACAAACAAACAAAACAATGACACCTCTTGGGTTTTCTGTTTAATGAGTGGAAGCATTGAGTTCCATGGTTCAGTATAGTGTGTGTCAAAAGTGGAAAACTGCTGAATATTATATCATAGCGTAATAATTCCCATTTTTAAGATTCACAACTTCACACGATATTCTTTGAGCATTTGGTAGACTGGCCAGACGTGCTGTGAAAATCTTGTTATCGACCGGATGACAATGCGGAGTAATATTAGAGAACAGCTACCTTGAGTGTTATTCACAGTTTGTGTCATCTGCGTTGTCACAGATCTGATGTTGTGCTTGTCAGACTGACAGTCACTTCTCAAAGCAGACCCTGCTTATGGGGGAGTGAGAAATGCTGCTTCACTTGTAACCGCTAGGTGAAGCATGAACAACCAAACGTATTTAATCGTTTTTCTGTGGAACACAAAAGAGGATATTTTGAGAAAGGTTTTTTTATGAGAAGTGGTTTATGTCCATACAATGGAAGTCAATGTTTGGTTACCAACATTCTTCAAAATATCTTCTTTTGTGTTCTGCAGTTCTTAAAAGGTTCATATGAAATGTTTAGTTAATTTAAAACAATGTACAACTCATTTTACTTGCTCAAATCATTTTGATTCTGGACATTTATGATTTAAGTACTTCCACATGGCTTGTAAGTATGCATTAACCTATTAACATATTAATAATTGATCATTGCGTTGTGTGTATGGCAGAGACCCCACTCACTTTGGCAGTACAGACAGAGCCGGGTGGAAGTGAAAGCATCAGAGTTCTGGTGATGGGGGGAGCTCACATTGACTTCAGGGCAAAGGATGGCTTGACACCTCTCCACAAGGCCGTCAGAACACACCGACACACTGCCCTACTGGTAATCTTTACTTCTGGAACAGATACCCGTGACTGAGATGAAATTGTTATCATATTTAAAATAATGTAATTGTTTTTAGACACTGTTGTCTTTGGGCGCGTCTCCTGATTATAAAGACCGTCGTGGGCTGACTCCACTGTACCACACTGTGCTGATTGGAGGCGACACCTCCTGTTGTGAGACCCTCCTGTACCACAGAGCCAAGCTGGGGCTCCGTGATGAGAATGGCTGGGACGAGACCCATCAGGTACAGACACCAAAAAAGAAAAGCTTCTAATTGAAGCCAAACAGAACAGATGCCAAAAATGAATGTCTGTGTGTGTTCATTTAAACACAGTGAAAGTCTACATTTAATGTTATTCTGCAAAAGATTTTGTCATAAAATGATTGATATTTGGTACTTTTTTAAGGTCACTAATAAAATAAATAGGCTAATTTATCATTTACCATGTCATAAAGCGAAAAGGCGTTTATATAAAGATATATTATTTAAAATTCTTTATATAAAACTTAATACTAAATACTGTTAATTTTAGCTTGACATCTTAAGTCACCAGTGGATTTTTGGACCACGCTGTATTTGTCACTGTAAATCATCATTTCATGACATACAGTTGCTACTTCTCTCTCCCTTTCACCCTCTCTCTGTCTCTCTCTCTCTCTCTCTCATTTATGATACGTCATTCTCTCAATCCCTACGTGTCTCAGGGCTGATGGGAAACACCATTCATCTCTGCATCTTCATCACACTGGGTCTGTGTGTTATTTTTTTACTACTGTACGTATCAATGCCTCTCTTCTAAATAATCTCTTACATCACCTTGTCTTTCACTCGCCTTCTGTCTTTATCCTTCTCTCCCTCTGTACGTGTGCACTTCTGTATTGATTCTTTCATTCCTTTCCTCTCACTCACACATTCACTCTGGTGTTAATTAGCGAAGGTGTCTCTTCTGACAATGTATAAAATCTCTTCTTCTCTTTCTCTTTTCCCTTCCTCGTGTCAAACAACTATTTCTGCCTTTGCCTTTATACATATATACTTTATATTACTTCTCTATTCCTCTCTGATCGGCCCTGCATTTCCTTCTCTACTCTTCAGCCATCATATTTCATTTCCTTCTTGTCTATCCCTCCATTTCCAGGCTTGTCAAAATGGAAACTCACAACACTTAGAGCACCTGCTTTTTTATGGTGCGGACTCTTCTTCCCAGAATGCCTCAGGAAACACTGCCCTGCACATATGTGCTTTATATAATAAGGTAAGGTTGCCAGTCTAGACACACAAATCAGGTCAAACAATCACATTTCTCAGTGGATCCTACTGAAAAGAACAAACGTATGCCGGTGTGTTGAACTTAACTATTGTGAATCCAAAAGTGTATTTACAGAGAATGTCGCTTGTTACGTTTAATGGTGAGTATCAGATGTCTTCAAAGTTTTGAAGTCATTATTGTCTAATATCACCATTTAGGAGAGCTGTGCTCGCATTCTGCTGTATCGAGGAGCCAGTAAGGACACAAAGAACAACAGTGGGCAGACCCCCTTCCAGGTAATTATGAGACTCGAGGTCGTAGGCTGTTATTTGTGTTTGTTTATTCAACACTCTGCATCCGAGTAAAGAAACCCAAACTCCCCTCTTGTAGCATTTCTTTTGTGAACCTAAGTGTGGTGTATTGATTTAGGCTGTTTTTGTGAATAAGTGTTTTGGTATGCGTTGTGAGACTCAGGTGGAGTGAAGCTGCAGCCAGCCAAAATAGTTCAACTTAACCTTCCTCATTTCTACACAGCCAGCTGTGACTCTGAGCGTGTGTGCTTGTGTTTAAAATGAATGTAAGGTGTGTGTGCGGGCTTTATATTGTGTTATTCCAAATCCTTGCGTCACTGTGCGTCATTCACAGATGCAAATATTAAACGCGTGTGCACTTCTTTTCTAGGTGGCTGTGATGTCTGGCCATTTTGAGCTGGGAGAAATCATTAAGAACCATCGTGAATCAGACGTAGGTAAGGGGCAGAGACTTATTTTGGTTGTGGCGATATTTTTATTTTGTGTTTGATGTTTACTTTTCCCTTCAAACTGTGTGACATTTGGAGCTGGATGCGTTTGCCTTTCTTTAACTTACGAAATTCAAAAACCTGCGCGTTCCAAAAACAACTGTAGGATTTACTTAATTTTTTGGTGTTAATTTATTTAGTTTTTTTGCACACAGTTAAAAAAACTGTGTACATAAACTTGCCAAAAAAAAGTGAAATGTTACTTTACTGTGTGAAAAAATTAAGCAAATTAACACAAAAAATTAAGTAAAGCCGACGAGTTGTTTTTTCAGTGCAGGTTCCCTACACAGAAAGTATAGACAACACTTGTTCAAATAAGTAGTTTTGTGTAAGGTGTAACCAGTGTTGAGTGTAACTAGTTACTAAGTAATTAGTTACTGTACTTTAATTACTTTTCCCTTAAAAAAGTAAAGTAAGGGATTACTCTTATTTGTTCTGTAATTAAATTACAGTTACTTCTGATGTAACTGAATTAAATACTGTGTAATGTATACAATAGTGGAATTGACATTAAAATTCAAAATCTAACTTTAAAATGCATGCATTAATGTATCTTTCTCACATTATTAACTGACTTGTATAACAAATTGTACTTTATGTAGTTTTATATGATTTATTTGAATGAATTAAGAGTCGTTTTATGTCTATCCTTGACTCACTTAACTAATCAAAGTTGATATAAGATATAGAAAGTAATTAGTAATAAGTATTTAAATACTTTTGGTAGAGAGTAATTTGTACAGTAATCTAATTACACTATTGAATATGTAATTAATAACTAGTAATTAATTACTTTTTCGGAGTAACTTACCTAACACTGGGTGTACCATACTTTCTATACTAAAGCACATTTAAAAGCCACCACAACTTAGATTCCTAGCTTGGCTTTAATATAGAAAATCTACTTCAAAGAACATAATCTGCATTATTTCCCTCCATTCAAGATTGCAAACACAATCTGTCCTAAATAGTATTCAAAATTCAAATTAGTATGCCCCAAATCAAAGTATGTTGAAATGAATATTCTCAAATGAGCCATATGGTTACTGTTTCCGGTGAAGTGTAGATCCATGAACACTCAAACAGCTGATATTAGTCTAAGTGAAAAGTGAAAGTGACCTATCAGTCAGATATGGTGACCCATACCCGAAATGTGACCTCTGCATTTAACCCATCCAGAGAGTAGTGAACACACGCACAGCAAGTGGTGAACACACGTACACCCGGAGCAGTGGGCAGCTATCACTGCAGCGCCCAGGGAGCAAGTAGGGGTAAGGTGCCTTGCTCAAGGGCACCTCAGTTGTTACCCACCGGCCCTGGGAATCGAACAGGCAACCTTCTGGTCACGAGTCCGACTAACCATTAGGCCACGACTGCCCACTACCACTAGTAGACTAGTAGACTACCCACTAGTCTACCCACAATGCTTTAATAAAATTGTGATATTACTGAATGAGTAAATGTAAGTACTGTAAACATTAAACACAATAAATAAATAAATAAATACTCAAGTGCAAAGAAGAGATGTTTTTTCAAGTGTTGAACTGTTAATGATCACAATATCATCCACGAAAACAACAGCCACTTCTGTTTCACATTAGTATTTTCCAAATGCATGCATGCTATTTTGCTATGCAGTAAAATGTATATACTTCTCCATAACAAAAACATTGCATAATTTCTGGGCATAGTATAAGTAGGTGAATTGGAATGCAGCATTTGCATCTCTTTCAATTTCTTATTCTGTCTCTATTTGATGTCAGTTCCCTTTCTGGAGTCTCCAAAGTACGCCCCCCAGAGGAGGGAGAGTGGCCGAACTCTTGGATTGCCC
This sequence comes from Triplophysa rosa, assembly GCF_024868665.1. Lineage (NCBI taxonomy): Eukaryota > Metazoa > Chordata > Actinopteri > Cypriniformes > Nemacheilidae > Triplophysa > Triplophysa rosa. Next base: position 11,721,413 of record NC_079900.1, on the reverse strand, counting down.
CATCCTCACCCATTCTTGCGGGCCAACAGTGATAACAGCATGAATGTACCAGACTGGATTGCCTTTCCCAACGCACCTGGATCAAACATTGTATCTGTGCAGGTAATCGATTAGTGCATGTGGGTTCATGATAGTAAAGCTATTCATTATTAGTATTGCCATTATACTCAATGGCAATATCAGAAACAAAACCCGGCATTGATGAAACACTTTCTGTATTTTAAGACGTTTAAAGTACTTTTAAATTTCCATCAATAGAAAATTTTGTGCAGACAGATGATGTAGTTACTACAGTACATCTATCAACAGGGGCTATCCGGGTCATGCTGACAAGCCAAACCTTAACCCCTTTGCTCCACAGCACTTTTTAACCCTGTTGGTTTCCCAAAGGTGGTCTCACGAAAACACTTTATCAGCGTTACCCGTTATCTTTATATGTGTGTGTTTATCTGTCAGGGTCAGAAGCACGGCGGCACCTTGCGCAGCTCCAGCAGTCCCCGCGGTGCCCGAACCCGTTCCCCGTCCCGGGGCCGAACAGGAGACAGAGATGAACGAAGCAGACAGCCACGTGGCAGGCAAGGGTGAGGGAAGCGACGAGTTTATATATTGTCATTCAGCAAACTCTAAATGAACATTAAATTCAGATCCTCTCTAACCTGTAATAGATGTGGATAAATGAATGTTTTGTCATCTACGTGTCTTTGTAAAGGGCGGGCTCCATCAGTAGTCAGGGCACAGTGAGCGGGCAGCGGCGACGTCTCTATAGCGCCGTACCTGGGCGCGTGTTTGTGGCCACCCGCTCGCACTCTGCCCAGGGGGACCGTGAGATCAGCCTTAACAAGGGAGACAAAGTCAAAGGTGAATGTGTGTGTGAAGGAACAGCGTCTATCGTTTTTTGTGTGTGAATATCTGTCTCTCGTCCACATTGGCGAAGCGCCATTAAATGTGTGTTTGTTTTTTGTATGTTTTTCACAGGTGTGGATAAACGTTGTCTGTGTATGTATTCTGGTGATATGTGTTGGTATGTCAGTATATGTCTGTTTGCAAACAGTTTTGGCGTGCTAGTGTATGCGTTTGCAATTGAAAGGATACAAGTTTAGATCTGTTATGTTAGCCTGCACATGTGCACGTGCCATCAAACTTAAGTAAACTATTAAGCAATAATGACATTGCATGCTTAATGTCAAAATACTCCTTAATGTGCATGTGTTTTGGTGTATCTGTGCTCTAGAGGGAATAAAACAAGACTTAAAGGGATAGTCCACCAAAAAAGGAAAATTCTTTGATAATTTACTCACCCTCATGTCATTCTAAACTTGTATGACTTTCTTTCTTCTACAGAAGATATTTTGAAGAATGTTGGTAACCAAACCACATTGGCCCTCATTGACTTTGACACTGTATGGGCACAACACATTTTTCTAAATAGCTTCGTTTTTGGTTTACAGAAGAAAAAAGTCTTAACAAGTTTCGAACAACATAAGGGTGAATAATTTAATACATTTTTATTTTTGGGTGAACTATCCCTTTAAGAAAAGACACTTAATTCAAGTAGTCCATTATGTATAAGTGTAAGAAGACTCACTGAAATACATGTAATGCTCCAACAAATATTTTTAACTACAAGAATCACACAACTTAATCATCAATGATAACTTTTTATCAACATCGATTTCCTCAGAAAGTCCGACAGGGCACGACTGGGCATGCCGTCTCTGATGTACAGTGTGTATTTGTGTCTGTATATTGTTCACATGTTTACAGTTCCCAAACACACACACACACCTATCTGTATCTCTCTTGTTTCTCTCAGTGCTGAGTGTAGGTGAAGGAGGCTACTGGGAGGGGACGGTTCGAGGGCGCACCGGCTGGTTCCCTTCTGACTGCGTAGAGGAGGTTGCACTTCGCAGCCTGGACAATCGATCGGGTGAGACTCCTTTCACAGTTTCAACTATCAGTCGATTATTACCCTCTAGATGGTCTCAGCTATAGTTGTAGGACTGTCAGACTGATACAGCACCTCCGCTGCTGTGATGTCAACATCAGCGAGAGAGAACAGCCTTGAACACTGTTGATAGTTTAGGACACTGCCGAAGTGCGACTGACTGCCGTTTCACGCAGGCTCGAATTGGAATACAGAACTCTTCCAGAGGAGGAAATTTGAAGTCAAATGTATTTTTGCACTGCTGTAGCTACATCTGTGTGCATGTTTCAGAGAGCCGCAGTGAGCGAGCCAAGCGACTCTTTCGGCATTACACCGTTGGATCTTACGACAGCTTTGATGCGCCCAGGTAAGATCACTTTCACAATTAATGTAAAACTGTTTTTCCGTTAACTTGAGCTTAAAGGAGCAATGTGGAGATTTTAGCGGAATCTAGCGGTGAGGTTGTGCATTGCAACCAATGGCTCACTCCACCCCCTCCCTTTAGAAGTACTACGGTGGCTGACACAGGACTAAGATGTCGTCTTGTTTTTGCTTCTTTGCCAAAGGAGATAGCATATTTACGAAATGCGCTCTTTAGAGCAGTTTGTCCATTTAGGGTTATTGCAGAAACAACATGGTGAATTCCATGCAAGGGGACCCACGCTGTATGTAGATAGGAATAGCTCATTCTAAGGTGATAAAAACATAACGCTTCATTGTGTAAGGTCTTTATACATCTCTGAAGACATAGTTATGTATATTATATTGCATTTCTGTCAATAGATCCTCCAAAAAATTACACACTGGACCTTTAAGTTGTGCTGTTCTGCTGAGGAGACCGGCATAGACCAGTAGGAATTTTCGAGCTGGTCATGGTTCAGGAGAATTTGGCTAAAGAAAGTTGGTGAACCAGTATTTCTTCTGGTGAAAAAAAGACAATTCAGGTTTTTATGTGTCCTTTTCTATTTGAGTCTAAACTGCAGTTTAGACTTTAGTCTGTTTTGTGTATGAATTGTTTATTCTTATTTTTGACAAATTTATATTTTTGGGTGGACTATACCATTAAGGTTGTTGCCACAACCCAACATATGGTGGTGATCAAGCTTGCTGGTCTTTTCAGCAGGGATCCCTGGACCTTCTCTCTTTGTCTTTATACTCTGGTGAGTGATGATTGAGGCTTTTAGCAAAGCTGGACACAGGATGCTCTAATCCATATACAGATTCTTCACTCGCTTCTGTCAGGAGCCGTGAGGAGATTTGTGCTCTTTTTTTGTACAGCGAGTCTGGTTTCTTTCATCTATTTGCTCACGTTTCTTGTGGGTTTCACTGAGTTTCGTTCACACCCAAGGATAACTTCTGTTGCTTCTGAAGTGCTGTTGTTTGCTGTGGCTCACCTGAGGAGGCCTCGCTGCTGCTGTGAGTGAGTGATAGACTGACAGACACAGAGATGCCAGCTTGTGATTCATGTGTCGAAATGTTTGTTGCCTGTTAAGCAGTCTGTTATGTTAAAGGAGTAGTTTAACCCAAAAATGAAAATTCACATGCCATCCCAGATAGTCATGATATCTTATTATGGTTCTTAAACTTACAACATCCAAACATGTACAGTACATTCATCTACAGTATTATTAAAGTTATTCAAAGGACTCCAGTGGGTTAATAAATGTATTCTGAAGAGAAATGCTGTTTGTGTGCGAAAACTATCAATATTTTGAACTATTTAGCTGAATTAAAATGTAAAGAAACGACATTTAAACACATGTCGACAACTTTAAATCTTATAGGTTCTTGCGGATTTTGTGATTAGCCATATTACTTATTTATTGTTTTCTCTTTTATATTCTGTTAAGTTTAAATAACTTTACATTTTAAGTATTAAGCACATTTGAGGTGACACATTTAAACATCAAATTGTGTGTTAACACAAGGTCTGAAGAGGAGTTGTGTAGCTCACAATGTCAAAATGTAATGTTTGCTTTTTCTGTGGAGAGTTTTTGTTAACTTATTTTTTTTTAGCTATTTTAACCTGTTAATCTTGATGTTGAAATGTGTCCATGTTAGGGTTGGAGTAAAGACCAAAGTATGCCTCACTTTTACGCATACGCGAGGGCCAGCGTACACTATGCATGACGCAAATTTCGTTATAGAATTGTACGCACACTGCCGTATTTTGGTAACCGCACATTCTTTCATTTTAAATTTGACTTCAATTTATTAGCTGTCATTTGTTTACAAGGTGGCAACCGTGTTTGTGTCATTCATCACGGCTCTCACTAAATCCTTGGTGTTTCGAGTCTGACGTCATCACGCAACCGTGTTTTTTGGCAAGTCATACAATCATAGGTAGTTTAGATGGTTAGAGTTAGGTTAGGGTTAGGGTAAAGGTTTCGTAAGACTTGAAACACCAAGGATTTAGTCAAAACCAACAAGCCACGCCCATGGATCTGACTCGAAACACCAACGATTTAGTGAGAGCCCATTCATCCCACCGTAAGATCTGCTTACAGTAACTGCTCCTTACAGACCCCTGTAGGCCAGGAGAGGTATTGCAATTTGTCACAATGCACGTGTTGAACGCCTGTAAAGTACATGAAGTATACTTTCCAAGACAGGGCATAAGTTGTCTATGTTATTTGGTCCTGGAGAACTCATGGTGACTTTTGTTCTCAGTTCTGCGCTCAAAGGCATTTTAAAGACTATGAACAGACTTTATAATATCTGTTTATAGTGTCCATGTCATGATCTCTGAGAGGCATTTCTCTCTCTCTGTCTAGCTGTCGGTGAGTCATGTGCTGGTAAATGAACACTGCTGCGCTCTTTTCATTAACACCTCGCAGTAAACATAAAGCTTCATGTGATGTCATTCTGTCCCAGTCACGGATGGAGCTCACAGTCACCTCATCTCAGCAGCCTTTAATACAACACAATACAATCCCATCAACTTATTTACATACAAATATACACATTATAAATCACATTTATTATTAACGCGTTGAATCTCGCTGACCACACACACACACACTGATCTAATATTGATACTCTTTGCGTTTGAGCTTCAACATTTTTTACTTCTCTATTTTTGGCTTTGTCACCCCCCTCATCCTGTTCTCCCTTGCGCTCACTCTCTCTTTTAATTCCTCCCATTTTACTCACCCCCTGCACTCTTTCATTTTCTCTCCATCACCCTCCCACCCCTGTGGTGACTCCATCTGGAGGTCAGACGATGAAGGGCACTAAAGAGGAAGAGCGAGGGAGAGAAAGATGTGTGATTGGATGCATAGATGGTGATCACACAAGTGATGATTTGAATTTAAGATACATACATTACGAAAGCAGAAGGGAATGGGGTGTGAAAGATGGCTAATATTTGTTCACTTGTTCTCCTTTTTCTCTTAAGATGATCTTGAGGTGTGCTTATCAATCCTATAATGTCTTGAGAACAGACCATTTAACTCTAAAAAGCCCCTCTCACACGCTTAATGCTTTTATTGAATTTGGTCTTTTGCCACTTTAATTTAGAACAGTGATTCCCGACTAGTGCTCCGCATACCTTAGGGGGCATTTAAGCAGGTTCCGGTGAGTACTTAGGAAGATTCTGTCTTTGCTTTGTTAAACCTTTAAAACAGAAATTATGACTTCACTGGATTTCATTTATAAATAAATTTGCAGTTAGGTCTTTCTCGAAAAAGTTTCTCTGTGATTGCGAAAAAGAATTGTCAAAACTTGTGAAAGACGAACAAGCTCAAGTGTCTTATTAAAAAGACAGAGGCTACCTGGTGAGTTTGTTTGACAAATGATTTTTTATGTGAATCATTGTAGTATTTGCAATAATATAAATTGTAAGGCTCAGTGATATCCAATATTATTGGAGTAAAGAGAAATAACGCTATTTTGGTTTGGTGCTCATTAAACCTTTTTGATGATGCTGTGGAGTACATAAGACAAAATAGATTTGAGAAACACTCAACCAAACAAATAGAAGTTAGGATTTCCAAGACTTCAACTTATGTTGCCTCCTTTTGAGCACTACAGTGAAATGTGTCAGCATATGCAGTAACCACACTTTTTATTTATTTTTAAATCCAATTGGTGACAAAGGCAACTTAAGACAGTCGTGAGGGATAACATTTGTCATTCTTTTCTTGAACAAAGCCTACAAACTGCATGTCTCTCTTATTCCTCTTATGTCTCAGCCCACTTTTCTAGGACCCCACACATCACTACATCCGAATATTTAACCAATGAAAAGTATTAAAGATTTGTCTACTTTGATAACATAGTGATTATTTAAAGATAATACAGCTTGTTTTTTAATATCCTGAGAATAATAGAAATAGTCTGATATAATACAGACAGTGTGTTATTCTATGCTCTCTGTATTCCTCTGTCATTGCGTGTTCGTTTGGGTCATAATCTTTCCCACGAGTGTCCATCCTGCAGCACCTTGCAGCACTCTCTGACTTTCAAGCACACGTGATCTCTTTGTAGGGCAGTGGTCCGTGAAATGGGGTCAAGGATGTACACTGTCATTCCAGGTAAAAGCTCACTAAAGACCTCTGCACCTATGCCGTTTCGGTGCATGAACACACCAGGCTGTGCGGTCTTGCACGGAAAACATACCAGGCGAGCAAGTTTTCTGGCATTGATGCAAAAATGGGAACACGCTCAAAAACATACTGTACAGGCTAACACATATGCCTTCTGCCACTATCCACACTTCCTTACCCCTCTCTCCTGCTGCTTCTCTCTCTCTCTCTCTCTCTTTCACTCACCCTCTCTCCCGCCTCTCTCTCTATCACAAACATGCTCTGAATGAACAGCGGTGTGGTGTAGTCTACCATGCTGGAGGATAGAAAGAATGTCAGAGTTAAAGGAAGAGGGAGTTAGATTGTGGATAAAGCAATGCCATAGAGACAGAAGAAGGAGGTGAGGGGGGTGAGACTCAGGCAGAGGAACAACATCGACACACAACGAAAGAGGCTTTGATAGAGATGATGTGAGTTCTGGATTTCTCTTTCCTTTACCTTTCTCTTTCCTCTCACTGTTCTTCCTGGCATTCTCTGCCTCATCCCTCATCATTTCTGTCCCTCCCTCAGAGATGTGGCTTTGCATCTTCCTCTTTTTCGATTCTCTCGCTTCCTCTCCTCCTTCATTCATAGGTTCCGCTTTGTTTACAGACATTGTTAAAGGAAGGGGGAGGGGTCTGGAGGAGGGGGAGGGGTCTCTCGCTACCTTCCCGTGCATGCATTGTCCAGTCGGCACAGATAGTGTATGTTTAAAGGGATAGTTCACCTGAAAATTAAAATTCTGTCATCATTTACCCATCCTCGTGTTCATCTGAATGCCAATGGCTTTCGTTTTAATGGAGCACCATAAGGGGGGCAAAGCATTGTAAAAGCATGATGAAAATAATCCTTATGACACTATATTTTGAAGCTGTTTGGTAAATATTTACAGAGCATCTTGTTTGACAGCCTTGGTCATAGAAAGAGTAACTTGGACCTTTTAATAAAAATCTGTCATTATTTACTCACCTTCGAGTTGTTCCAAATCTGTATAAATGTCTTTGTTCTGATGAACACAGAGGAAGAATGCTTATAACCAAACAGATCTTGCCCTGCATTGACTCACATAGTAGGAAAAATGTATTTATGTTTTTTTTTTGTTCTGTTGAACACAAAACAAGACATTTTGAAGAATGTAGGACAGCAAGGAGTTCTGGGGCACTTTTGACTATCATCGTTTCAACATCCTACTATGATAGTTAATGGGGTGCAAAGTTATAAGCATTCTTCCAAATATCCTTCTCTGTGTTCACCAGAACAAAACAAATTATACGTATTTGGAACAACTCGAAGGCGAGTAAATGATGACAGAATTTTCATTTTTGGGTGAAGTATCCCTTTAAGTGAAAAAGAACATGTGTGAAAGGTTTTTAGGGCCCTCATAAGATCTTTGCAGAAATGAGGGGGGAGGGTAGGTGTGAGATCGAAAGATAAGAGGAGACGGAAAAAAGGACAGAACGCAATATATGGGAGGACAAGCAGAGGAAGGAACAAAGGTCAACTGGACAGAAGGTAGAAAAGGAAGCAGATGGGTGTGGAAGTGTATGCATCTGCCACAGTACACAGACAGGAAGAGAGCAACAGGTTTAAAGGACGAAATAACTCGGCACACTTTAAAAGTTGGTAAATTGTCCTGACAGATCACATGGATATCACAACCCCTAACTCTGCTGTAAACTGCAAACAAAAATGTGACAATGGTCAGTGTCTTGAGCATGAGTTTTGCTATCATGACAACTGACATCATGATACCTGTACAAGGTCAGTGTAAGGCTGAGTTCACTGTTCACGGTTCATTTGATTTTTCATACATGTGGTATTGAGGTGACACGCTCCATCCCATCACAAGTCACGTGGGTCTCTATGTGCGTATATGTCTTTTGTCAGGGAGGGGTTTTAGAAAGACTGGCTGGCACATATTTTAGAGTAGCTAACCCCCCATGTCACATTCATATGCACTTAGTCTCTCTTCCATAAAAGTTTTAAATTGATGATGATATGAATTTTATATTTATGGTCATATATACATTTTTGTCCAATCAAATGTTTTGTGGAGTCAGAATGTCCATTTGATGTCAAGTAATGGTTATTGGTTATTATAAAAAGATCCCATACCAAATTTCAATACTGAAACATCAAGACAGGACAGCTTTTGCTGATTGGGCTGTTTCAAAGTTCTAAAAACGGTTTCCCAATGCATATTATCTTAAAACTTTATTTGGTTCTGTAATGGAAAGATACATTTTTATTTATAGTCCAGCATGGTTATATTTACATTTGCAGCAGTATTACACAATCATTTTTCTTTTGAGACTATAGGACAAAGCAAAGCTTACAGGTTACATTTTTACTTTACTCACATTTATTATTTACTTGTTTGATGAAAACTGCTCAAACCGATCTCTGTTATATGATGAATTTAAAGTCCCAGTGAAATAAAAAAATCAATTTTTTCCCTTAAATACTGTAGCGTTTATTGTAAATAGCTTATCGGTGTGGGTCATTCTCTTTTTAAAATTCATGTGCCCTCATAATCTTCAGTTAAAATCTGAAAATGCACTTCCGCCCTTGAGTGACTAAACATCTCATATGACGTAAATTAGACGGCTTGGGCGGAGCATCTGTCAACTTCTCCCCTTCAACAGTTAGTCTGCTACCAGTTCCAGAGCCGTTGAAAAACAGACTTACGACACTCACATAGACATCTGTTGGGAGAATGAAATGCAGAAATAACTCATGTCATGGAGCGACCAATAGTTCCAAACACTGCACTGAAGCCCATTCATTTTACTGTCTCCCAAACGCATTTACTGTACAGTTGGTGAAATAATGGCATGTTTATACATTTTAGAACTTATATTCATATGACTCCCCAGACAAAATGCTACTATAAATGTAGTCAATGTAGTATTCAGTGTGCACAATGTGCTAATATATTCAGTAAAAATTATGCAAATACAGTTGCTGTTATCTGTCTCGCTAAAATCCATTTAAGTAGGTTGACAGCACAGATTTGTTTGGAACTATTGTGGGCTCCATGAACCACGTGACCACACAGCGGCGAGATCGAGTGTCATAAATCATATTCATAATCATATTCAATGGCTCCGACCAGTTCCATTTCAAAATGCATCAGTGTTTTTATACATCCAATCAATTCACAATATGAAAAGCAAGCCACGCCCACTATTTTTCACACTAGAAATCCCATTTCCCCTCGGAATTGCGTCAAAATACGGAAGTAAAAACGATCGCAACTTCCAGTTCACAGAGACTTTAAAGAGATGGTTATTCTCATGTCTGAAAGTCAGACTGGTATATGACTTTTTCTTCTGTGGAACACAAAAAAATATGTTTTGAAAAATGTCAATGGAGGATGTCTGGTAACAAACATTTTTCAAAATATCTTCTTATTTTCTTAGAAGAAAGAAAGTTATAAAGGTCCGTAATTACATGAGGGAAAATGAAAAATTTTCATTTTTCATAACATGGGGTAGCGCATTTCCCCATTCAGAAAAATCCAATATTATTTTTTACTTCACCAAAACAATAATCTGAACAATGTCTGTAACTTTAATCTGTAATCAGGTTTATCCGTGGAAAATCTACTTCCCTTTCTGTCGGTCTCTCGACGTTGTGTCGAACCGACAGATGGGGTTCACTCTTGAGAACCAATCGTCTTCTGACTATTTGGAAAAGGCCAATGAAATTGGGGAATGAAATTCGCATGCCGGACTCCGCCCCGGACATCCGGGTATAAAAGGAAGCCGGCGTGCTCATTCATTCACCTTTTGTTCTTCGGAGCCTTCAATCTTATGATCATTCTACGGTCTCTACTGATCTATTTCTGCTGGAATCGGTACAACGTGGTGCAGCGGACTGTCCCTTCCTGCAGCGACTCTCCCCTGGGCGTCTTGGCAGTTCCGGAGGTGTTCGAGTTTTTTCCTTTTTTTCTAAAAGAGCAAATTTCTCCAGTGCGGCATGTCCGGCTGTTCTCGTGGGTGCAACGCGCTCATTGAGGAGGGGGACGGACACGATGTCTGTCTCAGGTGTTTGAGTCTCCGGCACGCTGAGGCAGCATTTGTCGATACGTCATGCCCACACTGCGGGCGTATGGCTATTCAGACGTTGCGGTCACGGGTAGCTGTTTTCTTTGTGGAAGCAGCTGCCACCTCGTCAGCTTCCCGTCCTAGGATCGCAGCGGCTACGGCCATGACAGCGAGTGGTGTGGATGATAAGGGGAGCTCCGCTAGCGCCCCATCTCGCTTGTCTGATCGTCCCCCAGGAGACGGTCCTACCCCGTCTTGTTCCTCTGCCACGTACTCGGAAGTACGTGACGACGATGAGATGTCGCTTGCAGCATTGGAGGGCGACTTATTGGCATCCGATCCTGACGATTCCTCGGAGCTCCCTCCCTCGGGGGGTCGAGCCCAGGATGAAGTGGACATCGAGATGTCAACCATGCTCTCCCGGGCCGCCACGAGCATTGGGCTGCAGTGCACCGCACCGCCCCTCCCCCAACGCTCGCGGCTGTATACGTGGTAACTCGGGTCTGGACGCGACTCCAAGCCACGCCCAACCCCGGTCTCGTTTTTCCCGGAGGTGCATGAGGAGCTCAGTAAGACGTGGAACGCCCCCTTTTCAGCGCGTTTCCGTCAGACCAGCTCTGTCCCCCTCACTTCCCTCGATGGTGGGGCAGCCAGGGGCTATGTCGACCTCCCCCAGGTGGAACGGGTCGTCGCGGTACACCTGTGCCCGCAGACGGCCGCCACCTGGTGACGCTCGCCTCCATCAAGAGGGTAGGGGACCTACAAGCATTCTCTGTGTCTACAGAGTGCCTAGAATTCGGGCCTGGAGACTCTCACGTGATCCTGAGACCACGGCCTGGCTACGTGCCCAAAGTTCCCACCATTCCTTTTCGGGACCAGGTGGTGAACTTGCAGGCGCTCCCCACTGGGGAGGAAGACCCAGCCTCATCCGTGTTGTGTCCAGTTTGTGTATTGCGCCTCTACTTGGACCGCACGCAGAGCTTCAGAAGCTCTGAGCAGCTCTTTGTCTGTTTTGGAGGTCAGCAGAAGGGGAGGGCTGTCTCCAAACAGAGACTGGCGCACTGGATTGTGGACGCCATCACTACGACGTCCCGATCTCAAGATCACCCGTGTCCGTTGGCAGTGAGGGCACACTCCACCCGGGGTGTGGCCTCCTTGTGGGCACTGGCTCAGGGCGCCTCTCTGGCAGACATCTACAACCTCCGAGTGGAACCGATGTCAGCCCATGTCTTGCAGGGCAACAGGTGAGAAACGGCAACCGGTAGGGCGTACGCCTGCGAAAGCGCCTTCCCCCATTCCCTCTAGGTGGGTCAGTGCGCTATATTCCGCCTCCCTTCTTCCCCCCACTGGGTGAAGAATGGGCATTCCATCCATCACTAAGCACCTTCTTGGGGACCGGGCTGGGCAGAGCAGCCCTGCCCCCTTAGGCCAGGTAACAGTTAGTTATCTACCATATAGCTCTAACCGGACCTAGTGCTCCAGACGTGGTAACCCCCCCACTGGGTGGTTCCGTCTGATGTATTCTCATGAGTGGTTCCTGCGCCGGCAACCCATGACCTCCCTAGGTGGACTCCCACCTTGCGGTTAACTCTTCAGTCCGCATATTTTCCCATGAGTTCTCCCCCAATGGTGAGACCATGCTGGTGTGTCCACTAATCTCCGCCCTACGGCGGGAAGTGGTCTCTGCAGTGTTTTTCCCCCCAAGGGGGGATAACGCTTACCCAGTGGCCCTTACGGTGTCGGGCGGCTTCTCGCTGTTAGAGAAACAGGCCTCCGCCTGTGACGGCCGGTGGTAGGGGGCTTCCCACCTTTCGTATAAAGCTCTGGGACCCCCCTACCTCTCCACTGGATGGTCACAAGTTTCGCGATGGCGCTCACGTCTGACACGCCTAGGCCAGTCAGCGTCGCCTCGCTAGAGATTGTGACGCGGCACAGCGCTGTGGCGTTTTCCAGAGGAACCCCATCTGTCGGTTCGACACAACGTCGAGAGACCGACAGAAAGGGAACTTCTTGGTTACGTATGTAACCTCAGTTCCCTGATGGAGGGAACGAGACGTTGTGTCCTTTATGCCACAACGCTGGCCGCCCACCGCAGTGGTCGAGGGATGCTCTCAGGCTCCTCAGCCCAAAAGGTGAATGAATGAGCACGCCGGCTTCCTTTTATACCCGGATGTCCGGGGCGGAGTCCGGCATGCAAATTTCATTCGCCAATTTCATTCGCCTTTTCCAAATAGTCAGAAGACGATTTGTTCTCAAGAGCAAACCCCATCTGTCGGTTCGACACAACGTCGAGAGACTGACAGAAAGGGAACTGAGGTTACGTACGTAACCAAGACATTTAATATTAGCTTTAATAATAGAATATATCAAAGGTTTAGAGAAGCAAAATTGGTAAAGATATTATGACATTTTCAGAGGACATTTTTAACATAACCCTAACTAAAATTGTTTATTTTTATTCTTTTAAATAAGAAAAAGTAGTCAATACAGTAATAAACTGTAATTCAATTAAATTCATGATATCTTCTCTGAAAACAAGCCTTACCTTCCACAGGTTTGCTTTCCTCATTTTAAGGTTGTTGTAAAACACGCAGAATTCTGATTACGACCATGGTGTTTTTTTTGCCCTGAAACAAAAAAAAACAGGATTCAAAGCAAAACAGATAATTCAGCTGTATTGTGTGTCAGTCCGCGGTATAGTGAATCTGAAGATTGTGAATCGGGTGTGACCAGAGGCAATGGCATTGAAAAATCCACAAATGTAGAAATGAAAAAAAGGTCAATTCAGAAGCTGGTGACGACGGGTGGATGGTAGTTCAGAGCTGTGTTGCTCTACGGCTCTGCTACAAGAGCACTAGAAACAGCTATCTCTCTCTCTTTTTCTTCTTCTCTTTACCTCTCAAACGCAGCTGCCAGTTTTATGAATGGGAAAACGGTAACTGGTGGAGGCAGTGATAGAAACCTTCGCTCTGTTAAACTCACACGAGGAAGAGGTGTACATGAGAGAGATGAGGGAGGGAAGCAGAGAGACAGTTAGACAGATGAGCGTGTGACAGCTCGCTTGCCCTAGTGAAACCAGTGCTTGACATTTCAATTGCACCTTCTTAACGCTCTGATCTCGTATACCGCAGCAGGCGCACCTGAGTTCTTTACATTCAACACATGCATTAGCTAATCAGCAAACAAACTCGATCACCCCGGACCCCCTCCCTTCATCAAATTGCATCATTTCTATCCTCTTCCATGCCAAACCATGTCTTCCAACCACACGTTCTCTTTCTCTCTGTCCCTGTATCTCACCCTCCCTCCCTCCCTCCCTCACTTTCTCCTCGCCTCGCTCGCTCGCTCGCTCTCCCTCCTCTGTCGCAGCCACAGTGAACCATCTCTCTCCCTCTCCCTCTCTCTCTCTCTCTCTCTCTCTCCGTCTTAAGTATGAAAGGGTTGGGAGAGCTAGGCCCTCGTACTCTATCTCTCTGTCTCTCTCTCCTCCTCTCCTCCCCTCGCGCGGCTCTCGCTCGCTGTTCTCTGGCTGGAAGAGGAGCAGCAGTAGGAGGAGGAGGAGGTGGAGGAGGAGGAGGAGGGGGGGGAAATGGCGATGGGAGGATGCGGAGAGGAGGATCTCTCTCTCTCTCTCTCCCTCTCGTCGTCCTGGCCGTCGCTAGGCCCTATGAATCGCAGCGTCTGGTTCATTTACAGGTACTGGCTGTTCTTCTGTTTTTCTCAGGGATGAAGAGGGAGGTGGGCAGAGGGAGTGCCGCATGTGCATAAAGACATTGCCCGAGTGATGGAGTGGATCGGCAGGCAGGGATGTGTTGCAATGCGCGTTTGGACGTGTGCGTGTCTGCGTGGAGGAGAGCGCGCTTGCTCGCGCAGCCCCAGTGCATTATCCAGTGTAGCGCGTCTTCGCCGCTGCATGTGTGTGTGCGCGCGCGCATGTGTGTGTGTGAAGCACGGCTTCTGTTCCTCTGTTAACGGGCGCGGAATACAATGTCTGCCTCCAGCCAGAGCTCTGTACTGATACACTGCTGCTCTGATGGACAGAATGCTAAACCGGTGTGTGTGTGTGTGGGACGGAGAGAGAATGTGCTGGGCTCTATTAGCTGTTGATTTACAGGAGGCTAGAGGAGTAAAAGGGATTGGACTGTTCTACTGTGTTGTTGCATGTGTTGCATGCGCGAGTGTGCTTACGCACCATATGTACTTCCACAGTGTGTGATCTGCATGTGTACATTAAAGGGAATGCCCGTTCACAACAGGATGCTTGCAGTGCTTGTACCTTGGTTGCATTTTTGCACATTTTGTTGTGGAGTGTATTCACTTTGATGTTGGGCTCACTGTCCGACAATTTGCTATGCTGCACAATGCTTTGCCTGTTTGCGTTATCCTGAGCTGAGTTGTACGCTGCTTTTATCATGTGTTGGTTCTTTCCCGTTGCTCAGTGGTTAGAGTATGGCACTAACAACACCAACGTCCCAGGGATTGCACATACTCAGAAACAAATGTATAGTGTAATGCAATGTACGTCGCTTTGGATAAAAGTGTCTGCCAAATGCGTAAATGTAAATGCAATGTAAATGTATTGTTGTGCTGAGACCTTTATTACCGTCCCGTGTTGTGTTTTTTGGAAACTCGTGTTAAATGGGTAGTTTACACAATGACGAGTGAACTGACCCTCAGTGACCATGGCAATCACTTGTAGCCATTCATTTCTTTTAGCATATTTTGCAAAATATTGACAGTGTGTATCAGCTTGACATGACGATGAGTGAACGATGACTGTAAGATATGAAGTATCCCTTTTTTGTTATGTGATGTGTACAGTAATGCATGTCTGTTACTGTTTTCCTTGGTTTTGATTGGTCACTTTGTGTAACATCTCTGTGACATTGTCTTTAGTACTCGCGTTTAAGCTTGCTGCGTATGCTTATACTGTATAGTACGAGATGCAGTTGTTTGATAAACCGTGTGATGTACGGCAGGGAAGGTTAGCAGGGTGTGAGATGTCTGTAACTTTAAGAAGGGAGTGCCAACTTGAAGCGAGACCATCACTTTCTACCGCACATCAATTCATTCCTGGCTTGTTTTCTATCTGGGCAGAGATGAGTGGGTGATATGGAGAATGGCCACCATTGGCATCCCTCTGTGCAGGCGCGGCGGAAGATAAGTGAGGAGGAGTGTGGACGGACTGTTGGAGAGAAGAGAGCACTGAGATAGAAAGCGTGACACTCAGAGGAGTCTGAGAAAGAGTTCAGAGGGAGACATGAGTGACCCTGGCTGCCAGGATCATGGTTCATGATCTCTGAGAAAGCTTTTAGATTTGGCTTTTAGTTAGTGGTTTAGATGGTTGGTCGAGTTCTATAGCATTCAGGGAGAAGAGAAAGAGAGTGTGTGTTTGTGTGAAAGAGAGAGAGAGATGAACAGATGGAGTGGGTTGAGGGCCGAGCATGTGTACAGTGTGACTATCAGCATGTGGGTACAGTATGGTACAGTTGAAACAATATTTCACCAGCACCTGACTGGCACTGGACACATACATGTTTCTTGTCTTGTTTGATACTGAGCTTTTCATATGGTGGTAATTGTATTTTACCTCTCAACCTCACAGAAGCCTCTTTGCATTTTTATGTTTTCATTAAGGCATTATTTAGTATGTTTCTTACTGTTTCTTACTATTGTGGGGACTATTGACTGGTCCCCACAATGTTGGTAATTTCAGCTTTAACTGTCCCTGTGGGGACATTAGGTCTTCGCAATGCAGGCAAAATCAGACCCACAACCACATGTAGATACTCACAGAGGCTCACTAACAGTAGAAGGCAAACACACATAACTCAGTGTCATCCCTCCACAGTTTAAAAACACAGATAATCAGGCTGTATCAAATAAGTGACTTGGCATGGCTTTAACTGTGTGGATTGTTTTTGTACTGTAGTTCCGATTTTCCTTCCCCTACCAATGTTTCACTTTCATAATAACATGTTTATAAATATTGTGTCAGAATATACAGTATATATATATATACAGTACTGAGCTATGTACTTTAAGTCTTAGGCATGTTAGTATTTTCACCCTGTTCAAGCTGGTTATATAAGTTTTGCTGTAGTGTGTCAGTAGGAAGTATCAGTTTATATTTCCAAACTTTACTTTTGCCATTATTTGAAATAATCCTGTGGGATTTTGGAATGGGTAGTTGTGACATGGGAAAAAGTAACAGTGAAGATTATTTTTTGTGCTATTTTAGATTATAAATATGAATATTAATAATATAATAATAATATATTTTTAAACGTTTGTTTTCTTCATTTTTGCTGTCACACCATAGGACACATTTATTACTACCCATATATAGTTAAATTTATATACAGCCGCGGAAAAAATTAAGAGAGCATTCCAAATTTTCATTTCAAATCAGAATTTCTAGACGTATTGTGGTTATTCCAGTCCAGTGTTTGTTGAATTTCAGCTAAATCAAACCTCAGGAGTAACATATAGTCATTCAAAAGCAATGTGAAAGACTGACAGCATGACAAGAAAAATGCATGAAAAATGTGATAAAATCCAGGTTATCACATAAAAAATTATTTTTGAACTTTTGCTAAATTTATTTCTGTCATGACAACTCTCGGAGGGTTTAGCATGGAAGTGTGCATGACATATAAATGTATTTGGTCTAGGCGGAATAGATCTGCTACGCTGCTGCTGCTGCGGCGGCGGAGCAAGTAGGGAGACTTGCTGCTGCTAATACATCCACAACATGCTGCTGTGTGCATATAAGGAATGCTGCTGCTGCACATATAACATATACTGTATAAATAAACCCCGCATAGCTTACATGATCACCTTGTAGCAGATCTATTCCAGTGGAGCTGGGAAAGGAGGAGGGTTTCTGAAAACGCGCTGCTACAACAATCACTTGCCAAGATTTAAACGTAGAGCAGCAAGCTCATTGGCTGCTGATACGGAAGGAACCAATCGGCTGAGCCGTGTAGTAAAGTTATTATGTCAGATTGGTTTAGACTTTAGGACTCCACCATCTAGAGTTTCATGACAATTTCATGACATATTTTGATTTGATTTGATTTGATTTATTTGACAATAAAAATGAAAACAAGTACAATCAAGCCCAAAAGACCAATTCATACACATTTTAAAAAACTGTCGAGGATAGAATACACAAACAAGCGAAAGGCTTATTTCCATTGTGGTCCTCGGCATTCAAAAATGGACAAGCAGTTCATAATGGGAGGGAAATCAACAACACACATCTGCATATCACATAATTTGCTTAGAAGTGAATATGAACTTATTTTCTTTGCAGTAGTTGAAGGCTGAAAAATACAGAGCATCTTTTCTGTTATTTTGACCTATCTCTAGTTATTATTTTATGCAAATAAATGCAAATAGAAAAATATTGTTAGTAGTTCACAGAATGAGACAAAAATTTGTTGTTATCATTTTACCTAAACACATATAAATCGTAAATTTTCTTTTCTCTAAAATGGTCTTTACATTTTTTTCTGCAGCGTATTTATTATTATTGATTATTATTGCATAAGTTATTTTTTGTTAAAATGGTTTGCTTGGAGAGTTTTTTGTAAATGTAAATAATAGCCTACAAACATATCAACCTGAAGCATGACATTGCTCTATGTTTTCCTGTCATTTAGGACTTATTGCCCTTTAGCCAGTAAATGTAGCTTTTTGGTTATTTGTGTTATTTTTAGCAGTCAGGGCTCTAATGTTTATTCTCAAAAGTTATTCTCAAGAGTTCTGTTTGTGTGTTGAAAGGTTTTGATTGTTAACAGATTGCACTGAAAATAGCAACAGATCCTCATGCTGCTACTGAACCAGCCATGATATTTAACTAGATAACAATCTATAAAATATACATTTAAATATAACATCACACTGAAGAAAATACCTATATCCTAGATAAATATCCTCAATATAAAGGTCTATTTCCGGCTTTTTGTTTAGGTATAAAATGGAATTTGCATGGGAAATTTATGTTTACTGTATGTTTTGTAGTTACTGTACCTTTTATAACTGAGCAACCATGCTTGTTTTAATCTATGAAGGCATGCAGGTTTCAGCACATTCACACAAAATTCCAAGCATCCAACACATACAGTCCAACAGCAACTGTATGCATACACATTTGTAGTAATGAATTAATTCCATGACTTGCCCCCAACAGGGCAAATGACCATCTCATCAGTGACCCGAATCTCTCACACCGGTCCTGGCCATCAAGCTGACATTATTGTCGAGCTCGGTTTTATAGCACAAACACAATAATACATCAACCTTATCCCTCACAATAACCATATCGTTGATCACAAACAAATGTCTTCCCTGCTGTTATGTACACATATAGAGTTTGTGGCTGTATAGCATGAAGATAATGTTTTTGGTGGGGTTTATCAGAGCAGCAGCACGATTCATGAATTCACCGGTCATATGAGTCATGGACTGGCAGAGTCACTGTTGGACAAACAACCACACTGACTCACTAACGCAGTGACTCATCTCACTCACTCAAACCTATGCCATCTACATAACTGTAATAGCAGGATCACTGACTATACACAGATGTATCGGTCCAGTGATTGATTGATAATGGAATATGGTGACCCACTCAATTAGGAAGCATTATATCCTTTCAGTTTGGAATTCTCTGGACCTTCATTATGCTTTTAAGGAACACCATGACCAAATGGATTTGCTGAGCCTATAACAGCCTGCTTCCAAAACCTAGCGAGCTGCCTCCAGAGACAGCTTTTTAAGGCATCAAAGGTGTACTTCAGGTGGTTCCAAAAGGTAGGCAACTTAATTATACAGCCTCCTGAGATACCTTGCTTTGGCCAGATTGTAGGGCAGCGCTGCATGCATCCTCAGAATTTAGGTCAGTTGAAAAAATCCAATATTATTATAAATAACCATTTCATTCAAAGCTATTTGTGTGGTGCACTGAAAATTGCTGCCTATGTAGGGCATTCCAAATAAATTATTATCATTAATTTGAGGAAATATGTGACCCTGGACCACAAAACCAGTCTTAAATTGAACGGGTATTTGTAGCAATAGCCAACAATACATTGTATAGGTCAAAATTATAGATTTATTCTTTTATGCCAAAAATCATTAGGATAGTAAGTAAAGATCAAGTTCCATGAAGATATTTTGTAAATTTCCTGCCAGAAATATATGAAAACTATTTTTGTGAGTGGATGCAGCAAAATCGAACAAAAATGGCCCGAAAACACGCCCACAAACTTCACTTGCTGATGCCCGCTATTTGATAATTACCCATTTAAGTTTGGTATCTATGTAAAGCTTAGAATTTTTGCTTTCAGCTTCATCTACTCTCCACAACATCATTACAGTGGTAAGCCAATAGAGAGTGTTAAAACAAACCTGTTTCTACTTTTTGCACCCTCAGATTGCAGATCTTCAAATAGTTGCATCTCGGCCAAATACTGTCCTATCCTAACAAACCTACCAAAAAAGATTATTTATTCAGCTTTCAGATTATGTATAAATCTCAATTTAAAAAATGTACCCTTGTGAACGGTTTATGGTCCAGGGTCACATATACATTGATATATGATTTCAACTTTTTATTACACATAGCAAACTGTCCTTTGTCTAAATATAGACTTTCAGGCATAACAACCAGGCTTTGCCATTTCTTTACATTTTTGCTATGAACAGTTATGTAATTGGCCAGCATACTGTACTCTGTAAACATTATGCTTGGGCGTGTTGCTGAGATTCTTTCAAAGTGAACATTAGCGTGGGGAAAGATGAGTTTTGTTCAATATGGTTGCCAAACCTCTGTATCACTTGTGCATGTCTACATATTAGTCTGGTTAGTTCCTATATTCAGTTCTGCTCGTTTCTTAGGCAACCACCAACATCTCACTATTGCACATATGAGCATCTCTTATAATATCTGGACCCTGTGCAACATTGTACAGTTGTGCCAGTGTTGCGTTTCAGCATGCTATGTGATGTTTGAACTCAATTCAAGACATCTTGTTAGAGATTATACTTGTTGATCACTGGATGTTCATAATAGTAGTGATGGGTCGTTCATGAACGATTCGTTCTTTTCTTTAACATGACCCGGGAGTAACGAGTGTCTCAGAGAGTGATTCGTTCATTTTGTGTTGACCGCGCATGTGCAACATTGTACCAGAAACAGTAATGATAAGTTCGTCTTTCGAGTCATCGGGTCCGAGTCCTTTCGTTCTTTTGTCAAATGGTAGCTCCGCAGTCAAACCTGCAGCCTGTACCGGAGTCTTCGAGTCTTTAACGTTACGTGACCACTTCCCGGATCATCAGTCAAATGCATGATGCACGTGTTATATGTTGTATTATAGGAAGAAATATTATAAAATGATCAAAAGATATGTGTAATAAACATGTTCTCTAAAACAGTGTTAATTTCGTTAACGAAAACTATGACGAAAAGTATTCGTTAACGACATGTGTTCACTGACGAAAACGAGACGATAACTAAATAAAAATGAATGCATTATAACGAAAACTGTAATAAAAATATACTGACATTTTCGTCAACTAATAAAAACGAGTCGAAAATATTCTTGTCCCACCTGGCGGACATCAGATTGCGCGCATGTGCTGCTTATCTCATATAAACGGAAGAGAGAAGTCTCTGGGAGAAGGGAAAGCATAGGTGTCTCCACGCGGTTTACAAAGCGTCTTATTTTCCTTCACGATCGCCGGTAAAACGCCGCAAACTTGAAGCGCGACTGCAGGCGAGTCACCCCGAAACACATTACGAAGGCAAGCTCAAGTGTTTTTATATGCCTATGTTAACTTAACACGAGCTGCTGCATAACGTGAAATGCAACAAAGTCAGCCAAAAGAAACCAGCGCTGTCCTCTACTGATTATAGAAGTGATGAAGTGAGTCGAACTGTACATTCCAACCAAGTATGTAACATGTTTGCATGACTAAAGAAATGTAATACAATTTATATAATATGTCTTTTTGAAAGCTATTCTCATTCATTGCTGTCTCAAGCAGAGACAGTGCAGCGCTTACTTCAAAGAGGCATGCCATGAGCCAATAGCCTTTGAGTGTGAGCCCTGTCAGAGCGTTTCATTGGTTGAATGAACACGCCCAACTTAACGAGTCAATTGAGTCAAATGGGACTGAATGAACTGGAACATGTCGTTCATGGTCTAATACTCTGCGTTCCAACAATGCATATCTAGTTACTGAACTTTTCTGAAAAATAAAGGTAATGACCTGGTTTAATTTTATTCTAAGGTGAAGTAAATTATGTCAAAACAGTTGAATCTTTGTATGGAACATTTAATTACACCAAGTAAATGATTTAAACCATTTAGATTTTAGTAGACTAAATATAATGTATATTTATTCGACTAAAATGTTTTTCATATTTCGTCGACTAAAACTAGACTAAAACTAAAATGATGGGGTTGACTAAAATGTGACTAAAACTACATTGCATTTTCGTCAAAAGACTATGACTAAAACTAAATCAAAATTTGCTGTCAAAATTAACACTGCTCTAAAACGTACCGTTCTGTTCTTTTTTCTGTCAGTATATTAATAAATGTTTCTTGTGGATATCTGCATGTGTTTTTAATTTATCTTAATAACTAACCATTTTGCATAAGAACTGTGCTGGCAAAATATAAACATAAGCAACACTAGTAAAGTCAGTGTTTATGTCTAATGCATATATTACACATGTGAGCTCTTATTAAATAATTGCACATTTAAATGATTTGAGCCTAATATTATATACTTTGCTAACTGCATGAGACTTTTTAGTAAAAAAACAACAACCTGTAAACCTTATTGCATACCTGAGTGACCCAAAATTGTTAATGAATTATAAATACATAACTTTACAGAAATGCATCAAAAGCAAGAGTTAAAAACTGCATGAATATTTGTAAGGGAAGTCAGGAGATAAGTTATTTTTGTATGTTATACATTAAACACGCATCTGTCATATCACGTGACAAAAGAACGAAAAACTCAAACCCGAAGACTCGGGAGATGAACTAATCATTTCTGTTTCCGGCACAGTCTGCAAAGACTGGCCTATGGGGTTGTCACGTGACAAAAGAACGAACGACTCGGACTCGGTAATCATTTATGTTTTCTGTAAATGCAGCCTATATGGGCAAAATAACGAATGACTCGGGCATGAAGTCTCTACAGTTGAGCTATAATCCTTTTTGTTTCTTGTACAGATTTCAGAGCTTATATGGCTGTCAGGAAATAATGAAATTACTGTTTCTCATAACTTGTCCCTAACTACAATATAAGTTATTTCTTATTATATATCTGATCAAAACTAACATAAATAAACGTTACAGGGTAATTTGGCTATTAACATGCAACATTAATTTAACTCTGCTCAGATGAACGAAATGACTCGAAAAAAGATTCATTCATTTTGCTGAATGAGATTCAAACATCCGAATCGCAAAAATGACTCGAACTTTCCATCACTACATAATAGTAAAATAATTTAGATCCCTACATACTTTTCAGTAAACAAAACTATTCAGCGACAGAACTATTGTCATGTCTTGTCTAAGCCAGACAGGTTTATGACACCTGTTTACACTAGTCCTTCCTTTTATGTTTCAGAGATGGATAAACTTCACACATCTTTCAAATTAAGCCCCAGTGACTGGTTTCCCGCCAAATGATTTTCTCGTAACAGCGTTTAAAGGAGGAGAATTGCCATGTGTGGTCTGACCTGCTGTTGTGTTTAGTATCGGCTCTGCCTGTCCCCCGGTTTCTCTAGATCTCTGGCAGTGACAGCGAACAGTTGGTTAGGTCTCCTGAATACAGAGCTGAAGTATGAGGATATTGTTGTTCTGAATGGCAATGCACTTGTTGATGCAAGAGCACAGAAGCCAAAGCATAGTAAACAAGGCTGTGAAGATAATCTGAGAAGCTCGCTGTAAATGAAAACCACCAGTGAGTAGAAAGTGTCAATGTTACAAAAATGTGCACAGTAATTTAATAAGATAAGGTGTGTACCTTTTTTGTGCCATTAAATGCAACAAATTATGGCGTTAATTTGGTGTCCAAAACACTCCTCACTCTTGGACAATGTAGGTAGACCAACTCCTATTTCATGCCATTGTTTGAGTTACTGTTGTTATATCTATGTCTAGCCTTATAAAAGCACCAATGTGACTCAAACTACAGTGCAAAAACAGTGGGTTGGACCAGGCAAGTGAGGAGTAAATGACATTTGAAATTTATATTTTTGCACAAGAGTTTTCTCTAGTGTTTATAATGTAAATATTTACTCACCCTCTTGTCATTTCAAACCTGTATGACTTTCTTTCTTCTGCAGAACACATAAGAAGAAATTCTGAAAAATGTTGGTAACCGAAAACCGGCGGTACCCATTGACTTGCACTGGTTTTCTGTCTACACAATAGAAGTCAATATCTTCTTTTGTGTTCTGCGGAAAGAAGAAAGTCATACATGTTTTGAATGACGTGAGTAAATGATGACAGAATTTTCATTTTTGGGTGAACTATCACTTTAACATGGAAAAGAATTGCACCCTTCACCATTAGAGTCAGGCCAGAGCCATTGAATATGAGAGTTACGACACTTGATCTTGCTACCGTGTGGTCACGTGGTTCATGGAGCCCTCAATAGTTCCAAACAAATCCGTGCTGTCAACCTATTTAAATGGATTTTGGCGGGACAGATAACAGCAACTATATTTGCATTATTTTTACTGAATATATTAGCACATTGTGTACACTGAATAGAGCTCCGGCAGTCACATGACCTATTCTGTTTACACCGCCATCCTGGCAGGCAAGGACAGCCGGGAGCAGATATGAAATGAATGGCGCCAGCATGAGTTTCAAGGCAACAGAGTTCACTGCGCACTTTAGTTCAAAAGACATAGACCTGTGCATAGCAAAGCTTAATAGATTAAACATAACAGATCCCTACAACGCCCTGGGGTGCTTTCAACGTGTATCTATAAAGAAACAGATGAATTTCCTGACCTGCAGGTTCCTAATATCTACAACTACCTCATCAACTTTTCATCATCCTACTCCGGAGACTCTTTAAAAGCCTGAGTGGTAAAAATTGACGTGAATTTTGTAATGCATATTCAACTTTGGAGTTTGCCGGCTTTAACCTTTGTCGTCATTTGGAAGGGTAAGTCAACTGTGTTGTTAGCTAAAGTAATCGACCCTAGCTGTCCTTGTTTGTAGGTAGCCAGCAAAGCTATATTTATTTATTCATTTGGCATCATCATATCAGTGATCTTGCAGGTTAAACATTCACAAAAAAACTAAATGACTCTCCATTGAAGCCATGGGTGGTGGTCAGACACGATGGGGTTGTGTTAGGAGCCCACTGCGATTGCACAGCTGGACTAGGCGAGTGCTGCTCTCATGTGTCTTGTTTAGGATTTGGCAGCATAACGACAGAGAGGAAGAGATAGTGGTGACATGTGTTGGTTAGCACGTTTTCATGCAGTTAACCATTTAATCGTCTATCAGGGATTCGGGATCCTTAAGAATATGATAAAATGATTTGCCCTTTGCTTTCTGGTCCACCATGTTAAAATAGTACGATTTGTAAAGTCTATACAGCCTGGTTTTAAATTATTGTTTGACCACTGTCAATACCAATGCAACAGCCGCTCTAGCGCTCTCCTGCTCTCCTGAATGCCTGCCAAAATGGCAGAGTTCAGATTGCTATCGTCAACCTCTGGAGCTGTATACTATGTTGACTACATTTATAGCAGCATTTTGTCTGAGGAGTAATATGAATATAACATCTATGAATATAAGTTCTATGAATATAAGATATGTCCGGCAACTCGTTAAAATGTATAAACATGCCGTTATTTCACCAACTGTACAGCAAATGCGTTTGGGAGACCATGACACGAGTTACTTCCGCATTCCATTCTTCCAACGGACATCTATGTGAGTGTCGTAACTCTGTTTTTCAATGGCTCTGAGTCAGACTGATGGTACAGGCCATCCTGTAATGTATTTATTCATACACTGTACTCTTTTTTTCTCTCTGTCCTGTGACCCCCTCCCTTCCTCAATTGCTCGTTCAGGATTTACATCTTGTCCTGGTGCAGTGAAGATATTTATTCCACTTCTATCTTTTAAATCTGCCTCTTACCCCCACATTCTTCTGTTGCCCTTTCTTGGTGTGCTGTATTCTAACATGACTGATATTTTGATCCTCTCTCTCTCTTTTTCTCTCTCTCTTTCTCTCTCTTAGTGACTACATAATCAAGGAGAAAACGGTCCTCCTGCAGAAAAAAGACAATGAGGGGTTTGGCTTTGTGCTGAGAGGAGCCAAGGGTAAGATGGCTCACTCACTCCTCACTCTCACACACACACTCTTCTGATGCCTTTCAGATGAGACCATTTCAATCTATTGCGCAAATTCACTGCCATCGATATTACTTATTTTTTATTTCTTCTGTAATGTAACTTACTTTCTCTCAATAGAACATTCTGGACATGCACACCACACTGTGAACTGATTGTATAAATGTCCCCTCTTTGTAGCTCAGACCCCTATTGAAGAGTTTACTCCCACCCCAGCCTTTCCGGCACTGCAGTACCTTGAGTCTGTCGACGAGGGAGGCGTGGCTTGGAGAGCTGGTCTACGAATGGGAGACTTCCTTATTGAGGTGCCTGCAAAACTGCATTGTGGAACTTGCAGCCTGTTTCACTATTTAAGAAAACTTGACATTTCTCTGTATTGATCACATCTGTCTTTTTGTTTGTCACTGTCTTTCTCTGTTTTTCTGTCATCTCTTTTCCAGGTGAATGGCCAGAATGTGGTTAAGGTGGGACACAGGCAGGTGGTCAACATGATCAGACAAGGCGGCAACAGCCTCATGGTCAAGGTTGTCATGGTTACCCGGAATCCTGATTTGGAGGAAGGGGTCAGAAAGAAAAGTAAGAATTAAAAAATTACAATGGCAGGATTGCACATACGTCTCTGAGATTAACTTTTTTAATAGTTTTGTATGGTATTTTTATACGATTAAACACCTACCTACCTTTTGTTAGCAAATCAGCTAGGGCTGACTGAATGTCACCTAATTAATATAAACCCCATCAGCCTGGTCATGAATAATTTATCAGTTTGTTCCTACCCCCTGGTGCAAATAATCATAATGTTCACTATATAATAATAATAACGGTGATGATGATCACAGCTGTGGTGACTTTTCTCCTTTTCTTTCCATAGTTCCACAGCAGAGCAAGAGACTGAGCACACCGGCTATCGCCCTGCGCTCCAAATCCATGACATCAGAACTGGAAGAGATGGGTAAGAAATAAGGATGAGAAGGATAGAATAAAAAGCACTGCTGGACAGTACCAGACATTTGATAGATAGAACTATCGCAGTAATACATTGACACAATAATAGCAATTATGAAAAGAAGTGTTTAAACTGGATGTCAGGAAGGGAGACATAGAGAGAGACAGAGACAGAATAAAAGTGAGAGAGAACGAGAGAGCATCAATGTGAATGAGTCTCAATGCATTTCACTGTTCTTTCAGAAGTTCCACAACTAAGTTGTCACTACCAGCACCCCCACTACAGGTAACCCCCCAAAAACTGTCCAACCTTCCCAACCCGTATACCCCCCTCCGGCCTACCACCTTACCCCGCAGACTCCACCTGCAACCCCTCTTAGCTTTAACCCTCAACCTGAATCTAAACCAGCTAATGGTCACACACCTCTGGCTGTTCGAAAAACGGGTTCCTGAGTGCTGTGGAGGTGGGCATTGCTGGAGAGGCACAGGATGTGCTGGCTCATGGTGCCACCATCACCTACAATCATTTCTTTTACCATTTTATCAACAGTGAGGGACCCAGACTACACCACCAAAAAACCCACTGCTTGTTGTGGTCTGTTTCGTAATAGATTCACCTTACCCTATCAAAATGACAAAACATCTTTCCTCATCTGCAGTCCATTGAGTCATGTTCCACCCCTTTCCCTTCTCTTTAGCTAAGAGTCCCCTGTGCCACTGAAGTTACTGTAGGTTGAAGTGTTTTTTAGAAATATTAATGTTTTTATCAGTTGTTAGGATTAGAAGTAGCAACATAATCGTGTTGTCAAGGTACCCGACTGTTACAGTAGAATAAGCATGTACGTATAAGCATGAACTATAAAGTTTACAAGGTTTGTGGTGTTAAATCTTTAAAGATATTCAGAGTTTTGCCTGAGGCGCTTAAAGACAGTTCACCCAAAAATAACATTTTGTCATCATTTACACTCATGGGGTTTAGAAATTGTGTATGACTCTTTCTCCTGTGGAACACAAAATAAGTGGTTTTGTCTATATATTTTGGTGAACTGTTTATAAATGGGTGCCAGTGTTATTTGGTTACCAACATTCTTATTCTCATTCCTATATTCTTTTGTGTTCTGTAGAAGAAGTCATGCAGGTTTGGATCATGAGGGTGTAAGTATTGTCATTTTTGGGTGAACCATCCTAAATTAATAGTTACTAAACAGAAAATCCTTCAGCCCAACTGTATATTCAGTTTTTATATATGACATAATCGATATATATTACTCTTAGACAGGCTTAATTTTGACTGTGATGTCAGTGTAACTATTCACAGACAGAACTATGTCATTATTTTGAAGGGGTGCCACATTTGCCCCAGTCTGTTATTGTGGATTTATTGTTTTCAAATGTACATGCCTCTAAATGTCACAAACAAAAGTCTAAATGCGATTGTGTTACCTGCTGATCAGTAGGTCCCTGAATATACAACAATGTAGAACACACTGATAAGTACAGTATCTAGGAAATTCTGTCATCATTTACTCACCCTCTGGCTCATTTTTGGGTGAAATATAACCCTTTAAGAGTGTTGTGTGTGTATATTGTTATGCAATATGCCAAAGTTAATGTGCAGACAGTAAATATAAAAGGTATATTTTCAGCTGCATCTTCTCAGTGTGCTGAATAAGTCTCGGGTGTTAAATGTGCAAGTGTTGTCATCTACCATATGCAGATTCAAATGCATCAGTTTAATGAAAGTGAAGAACTCTCACCATTTTCAGATACATTCACCTCTCCAGCTGGTGCAGTGTCCCACCTCACAGGCTGTCATGATCTAAAGATAGTCAAGATCAATCTAACATGAATATCTCTATACCAGGACTTTATTAAAGAGATACTCCGCCCAAAAATCATTCACCCTCAGGTTTTCAAATTTGTATAAATTTTTTGCTCAGTTGAATACAATGAAAGATGTGTTAGCAACTGACATTTCTGGGACATCATTGACTATAGTACAGTAGGAACAAATATTCTGATGAACACAAAATGAGATATTTTGAAAATCAGTTGCTAACATTTTTCCAAATATCTTTTTTTGTGTTCAACAGAACAAAGAAATGTATACAGGTTTGGAACAACTTGGGGTGGAGTAATTCATGACAGAATTTTCATTTTGGTTGGAGAATCTCTTTAACCACAGGGCAACACTGAAAAAAACAGTTTTTTTTTTTTTTAAGGAAGAACAGCTCTTATACAGTTTTAACAGGCAAGCAGATTGACCCCTCCTCAATTTTTGTACCCAGAATTCCCGAGCGTTATATGCAAATGGAATTATTATATACACACGCTCCCTACACACTTCACTTGTGGCTCTTATGAACCCTTCCTGCACACTTGTGTCTCACGGGATGTTTTATAATAACTGCAATTTTAACTATTTTATAACCTCCCTAATCTTTCTGTCTGTCCCGGCATTCCATACACAGTGGACAGAGGTAAGAGCCACCACTTCTCTTTTCACATTAATAAGTATATTAATAAGGTTGTGTGTGTAAAGCATTGGGAGAAATGTAATCGCAGTATTACTGCAGACTTAACTTTACGTGACTTTCTGAATGTTTGATCACAGCCTCTGCTCCATGGAAAAAGAAATCAGGTAAAACTTTTTTTCAGTCTCGAATGAAACACTTGACCTCACAGTTTTGCAGATATTTCTTATATGATGATTCCGGTCTGTTTGTTACAGAGTTCGAGTCTTCACAAGCTACAGAGAAGAAAAGGACTGTTTATCAGATGGCTTTGAGTAAGAGGGTCAATGGTGTTTAAGAGGCACTGTAATATTACATCAGGGGAAGATATGAGTTTGCTTTAGAAATTTAGCTCAATTTAAGATGAATATGATGAAACATTAAAATAAATGGAACAAATTGAATGTCTTCTCTTTATCACCCACACTGTAAAAAAGTCAACTTAAAAACTTTTTTTAATGTTTGTTAACTAAAAAGAAAATGAAAATTGGCTTTACCAGTCACTTGAAATTAAATGATATTGAACTAACTAAAAAAACAAAGTTGCAATTGGTTAAACTATATATTTTAAAAGTCAGTTTAATATACTCTAAATTTGAAGCAGCTTTTCAACTTTTCAACAAGTTTTTAAGTTCTTAAATGGGTCATATGGCGCGAATACGTGTTTTTCTGTGTCTTTGGTGTGTTATAAGTTGCCCATGCATGTATTAGACACGTAAGATTTCTCGTGTAACCACACCCCCACAAATCTTCGTCAGTTAGTAGTATGAGCTGACTAAGACCGCCCAAATGTATACGCAAGTAAGATGGGCATACAAGTCAGTACAATTGGTTTGGAACCTGATGTTCCAAATATGGTAAGAGGGGTAAGCGTCACACGCTTGCAGTATTCGACCAATCACTACGCACTAGTGTGTACACATATTGCATTACATCTAAAACATGGTAAAAAATGATAATATTTGTTTTAGTAGTGTCATATGATCCCTTTAAAAATGTTTTAAGCTGAATATTTTAGCAGCTGAATAAAAAAGTAATTAAGTGACAAAATAAGAGAATTTTCTTTATCTCATACCTGAATGTTTATGTCTGTAACAGATGTGATTTTGTAAGTTTATTTCACGCATGAACGGGTTAAAGGGGCGTTTCAGAATTTCCTGTGAAAAATTATTTTCGCTCTCTCTCATGTCAGATAAACTGGATGAGATTTTAGCTGCAGCACAGCAGACCATCAGTACCAATGAGGCTCCAGGTCCCCGTGTTCAGGGGATAAAAAGAGAACGGGGCAGAGGCTTTTATAATGAGGTGCGTTTGTGAGTGAGACCATTACATTTTGACTGTAGTATTGTTGTTAAACTAGTACATGGAAAACTGGTACATAATCCTAAAAGAAACAGTTTTATCCTTCAGATATTTCTCTTTCTTTCTGGTAGCCAAGTTTTGACCAGTCCGGAATGGGAATGACTACATCTGGGGCAGGGCTAGGCTACGACCGTGGTCAGTTTGTGCCTGGCCACGGCCCCCCGCACGGTATGCTGCGACAGAAGTCCATCGGTGAGGCTGTCTGTTAGATTGTTTGTCTGTCTGTACACCTGTCTGTCTACCATAGTGCTGCACGTCTATGGTATTTGCGTTTACAGCGCTCTGAAGAGTGCAGCTGTGGGTGTTCTGTAATGCTTATCATTCATGTATTAATGCTTTCATGCTGTAGAACAGTGAGCGCGCTTTTTAGTTTGTTGCATCAGTCCATAAAATCCTTTTAGCTGTTTGATTGGTTTATAAAGGAGACTAATTGACACATAACGCTTGGATTTATAAACTCATTTTCAGTTCAGATTCATCTGTGTTCATTTTTATTTGGAGGATAACTCTATTTGTAAATCAATTAATGGCAACATGTAATTAAATATTTGGTATTTAAATATTCAGTCTTTGGTTATCTTAATTTGATGTTAGGAGCATTTTTTATTTTTGCATGCCATGTTGGTAATTTGGTCTAAATCTTACTTTTTTATGACTTCTATGTCATCGGGTAGAGGTCATTTGTGTATTGCATTTGTCTTCTATAATAGAGTGTGACTAAAACTGGTGTGTACTGACACAAAAGAGCTTTGCAAATATGGAGAGATGAATAGCTTGTACCTGTTTATGCTGGAAGAATATCAGTCGTGGTAATAAACAGACAAGCTGACAGACAGACAAACAGACAAGATGGACTCATCAGCTCATTTCTGTGTCCTAGTTTTGTACATTATCTCTCTCAAGTATATCTTCCCTTAATCTTTCCCTTGTTAGTTTTTTTTAACAATTAGCACATTTTTATTCTGTATTTGTTATCCCTGCATTTGTCTTAAGTGTTTGAAAATACAAGTTTTTATATTTATTTTCTGCAGGGGTTCCAGAGGAGGAGAAGCAGCACCTTCATCCTCCAGCCATGAAGTTTGCACGAAGTCTTTCAGTGCCCGGCCCAGATGATATCCCTCCTCCACCTACTACAGCTCCCCCTGAGCCCCCATTCTCCTCAGCACCCCCTCTTGGCTTTCGGGGCAAGACACCCCAACAACCTTCTGTTTCTGTGTCCCAATCCACTTCCTCTTCTGCACATTATCAGCTCTACTCGCAGTCAATACACGTCGCCCATGGAGCCAGAGATAGGTCCCCTGGACCACCAACTGGATCTGGAACAGGGGACCAACCTCTTCCTTACTCTCATGCTCAAGCTCACCCGTCTGTGCCTAGCAGAACTGCTTCCAGGAAGGTGATTGGGTACACAGGGGACCTTGCAGGAGCTGGAGGAGGACCAGGGGCCAAGGCAGCAGCATTGAGAAGGGGCTACAGCAATGCAGTGCCACCCAGCAGTGTCGCTACAGTAATTCCCCAGCAGCAGCAGACTACTCAAAGCCAACCCTCCAGGTTGGACCGCAGTGCAGTTGGGACAGGGGGTGTACCAAAAGGTGGTGGACGGAGAGGGAAGGGACCCTTGGTAAAGCAATCAAAAGTGGAGGATCTGCGTGGAGGCCAGGGTACGCTGGAAGGAAAGGGGTCAGTGGAGAAGAGCTCCATTCCTATTCCCACCATCATTGTTAAAGCTCCATCTACCAGCAGTAGTGGTCGCAGTAGCCAAGGCAGCAGTGTGGAGGCTGAACCACCTCCCCCAGAAGAAAGTGACAGTTCAAAACCCCAACCAGTTGTTCCCCCACCTGCACCTACTGTTCCACCACCAGCCCCTCCCTCTATGCCTGCTCCTCCACCTCCATCAGCGTCATCACTTCGTACTCAAGAGAGTTTGGACTATACCAGCCAGTTTGGTGCTGCCATAGTAGGGGCAGCTCGCAGGGACCGTGAACGATTTCATGAAGCACGAAGGAAGAGTGCCTCATTTTTTCTCTCTGCTGAGGAAGAGTTAGGTGGAGTAGGAGGAGTCATAGGACGAACCCAGACGTCCCAACAGCAGCTAAGCACTCAGCCTTCACCTCGCCTGCGACCATCCAAATCTATAGATGAGGGCATGTTCTCAGGTGATACCTTTATCCACCACACACGCAGTATGCCTCCTGCATTTGGCTTGCCTGAGTACTCCTCACCTGCTCCTCCTGGGGACTACCAGCCCAAGTCTGTACCTGCTGACTTCTATGGAGCAGGAGGCCGACAACAGCAGCAGCAGCAACCTTCCACCACAACTTTTATTCACCCGCTAACAGGGAAAGTTCTAGACCCTTCATCCCCACTAGGCTTAGCGTTAGCGGCACGTGAACGTGCCTTGAAAGATGACGGACGCATACGTCGGGAAAGGACCCCAGAACATCACTTTAGCCGGCAGCTGTCCAGCATTGGAGCCTTTCCCTCATCCACTGCGCAACCCACTTCACATCTCTCCTACTCCATGACCTCGTCTTCCTCTGCCATCTCCTCTGCTGCCCAGTCCGCCAGCTCCTCATCATACCTTGTTACCTCATCCTCACTAGCTGCTACCACCACATCTACTCGGCCTCCATCACCCAGAATCCTGCGTGGAGCAGGGAGCAGTTGGGGTGAGGAAACAAGGGTGGGAGATCGTGCGGAAAGGGAGGCCGCTGGTGCCTCTGCTCCCAGAGAAGGTCTAAGGGTTCGATTCTCTGAAGATAAAACCGTCCACACACACCACTACCAATCTCAGCACTACCAGCCCACCTACAAGGAACGTGACAGAGAGCGTCAGAGAGAGAGATCAAGAGAAAGAGAGATGGAGAAAGCTCAGACCCAGTTACAACAGCAGTCAATTCAGCCATCGCCTCGGCGCCCATCATTTTTGAGGATGGAGAGTGAGGCTGGGTCATACATCCTTTCCCTAACACCTCCATCTCCACCTCCAGCAGTGGCACCTACACGTCCTTCAGCTGGAGGAGGAGGTGGAAGTGGATCAGGTTTGATGGTTCTCCCTCCCCCAGCCCCCTCAGTGGATGCAGATGATGAGTTTGTGTTTGCTGAGCCTCTTCCTCCACCGTTAGAGTTTGCCAACAGTTTTGATCGTGGTTTGGGTTACCATAGTATGATGTATAACAATCTGTCAGCCCGTCAACAGCTTCACCAACCTCCTCCCCCACCTCCCCCGCCACCTCCTCCACCTCCAAAAGACTCCTTTATGGCAGGGTTCCCCCTTCACACGCCTCTGCCTTCACCCCAGGCAGGGGATTCCACAACTTCAAGTCTAACTTCCTATGACAGTGAGGTTGCCAACCTGACCCAGTCTGCCCCATCTCCTTCACCATCATACCCGAATCCTCTCCCACCTCCGTCTCCCTCCACGTTGCAACCTGCTGCACCTCCTCCACCTCCCTCTGTATCACCTCCACCCCCACCCACATCCTACCACAGACCATTTGGTCTATCCCAATCACAACATCTGTATAACAATACACATCCGCCAGAGCGTTCCTCTTCTCCAACGCCACCTCCCCATTCTATCCCAGCTCCACCTGCCTACCGGGGGCCCCCAGTATCCACGCCTGCAACCTCTGTCTCACTAAGAGGCTCCTCAACTGTGACCGCAAGCTGTTCCTCAACTGCTTCTACTTCAACTGTTTCCGCTATCGCTACTACGGCTGCCATTGTCACCCCGCACACACGCATGGCAACCGTCTCCACAGTAGCTACAGGAAGTAGCAGGCGGCCCAGTGCAGAGCATCATCCACCGCCCAGTGCAGCTGCAGCCATGACCAGTGAGTCCCAGGAGACAGTAGTGGATTCTGGCATTGAAGAGTTGGACAGCCGAAGCAGCAGTGACCATCACTTAGACAGTATTCTAGCACTCAGTGGGAGTGGGGTCAGAGAGAGGTTGGAGAGAGCAGGGTTGGGGAGCTTAGGTGGAAGTGGAGGCACAACAGAGTCTGACAGAACGAGTGGCGCAGACTTTTTAGAATCCTACATGAGCTACCTTGATGGACAGACTTTTGAAATGCACAATGCCAAAGCCACCAGCACTGCATCCACCTACCCGAAAACACAGAGGTACAGAGAAGGCAGCCGGGCCGGAGATCTACGACGGCAAACCAGCACAGCACCCCCTGCATACCACAGACGTAGGGAGGAGGAAGAGGAGGAGGATGAGGCACAAGAGGCAGAGGAGGAGTACATTAATGCCCGAGATGGCTATGGGATGGGGGAAGGGCCAGGGATCGCTCGCTCCTCTGTAATGTACTTTGATCGACCCCGCACTCCAGAGATGAAACCTCTTTGGGGTGAAGGGTCGACCGGGGCTGCACAGTCTGTGGGAGAGGGAGCAGGCCAGGCTGGAGGGACTTACATGGAAGCACGTAAGCTGCATCCTCCCATGTCCAGTATGAAGGCGAGCATCATCAATGAGCTAAGCTCCAAATTACATCAGAGGAGCAAAGGAACAGAGAGCTGGGGAGCTCAGAGGTCACTGAGCAGACATAGGTATGTGTTTGTTGTAAGTTTAAATGCATGGCTAAGTGTCAATGTCTGCATGCTGGCCTTAAAAGAAGGCATGTGGCATGAGGATCGTTCAGCTGCATGAGCATTGTGTGATGTCATGAATTAAACTGTAGTTATATAAAAGCAAATTTGAACAACTGCTTGAATGAGTGTCGTTTAAAACAAAGTCTAAAAAAGTCAATTCCCTACTTAACTGCACTAGAATTAGGATTTGTTTTATTTTTGCACAATCTCAAACACCAGTGAACTGTGTGTGTCTACTGTTTAACCGTGTGTGTATGTGTTTAACTGTTTCTCTCTTTTTGTTATTTTGCCTTTTTCACACTATCCATGTACATCTGTCTGTCCCACATCAGACACAGGTAACTGTTACAGTACAAACCTGTCTCTCTCTCTTTAACTATCAGTCAGTTTCAGTTTTAAGGTGCTCTATTTTCCATGACAAATGTATTGCCAGACCATTTACAACTGAGCTGCGTACAACAAAAACAGTGCAAACCAAGAACTGCAAAAGTAATGATTAAATCTATCTCTCCCTACCCTACTTCTTTCTTTTTCTCTCTTCTTTTCTTTATCTTTCTCTCTCTATTTTTCAATATCTTAATTTGTTTTTCCATTTTCTTTCTATTCAGGTTCTCGGAGGACTCCACAGGTGCGTTGAGTCCTCCCTCTGTCCGCTCTTCCTCGCCATCTCCTGTTCAACTCTCTCAGCCTGCCTTGTCTCCCTCCCCCACCCCTTCCTCCCAGCCAATCTACCCGAACTGGGCTCGATCTCCTTCCCCTCAGCCCCCTGCTAACTCATCCCAGCCTCCTCCCCGATCCCACTCACCCGTTTCTCCCTCTTCGTATTCGCCATACCCCACCTCACCCAAACATCGTCCCGTGTACCGCACCAAAGCCCTAGAGTTCCAGTTTATCCCCAGCCGCGAGTCCCGTAAAGCTGAGTCCCATCACGCTCAACGCAGACGTGCACCCAGCCCCCTAATTTCTCCTTCTGACCGTCCCAAGCTTGGCCCTCCCCGTCCCTCATCGCTTCCCATTCTCCCCACCACTCCTCTCTATAGCAGCCTTTATGATCTTCGTGGTTCCGTCACTCCACCCTCACCTGCAAATCCCCTCGGGGACCCCTACTTCTCCCCGTCTCCTCCTCTCTTTGCCACCTCAGGTGCTCCGCCGCCACCAAATTCCTCTCTGGTTGTCTCTCGCTCCCTTTCCCCGACCCACTTCCTGTCAGGGACTTCCTCCCCGCCTCTCCATCACATTCCTCCACCCACTTGCCTGAGTTACCCCCACCTCCCTCCCCCTTCACCCACCAAGCCCTTTGCCTCTAAACCACTCCCATACTGGACCAAGTACGATGTGGCTGATTGGCTGGGTTATCTGAACTTGGGTGAGCACAGGGAGCGTTTTCTGGACAATGAGATTGATGGCACACACCTGCCCTCTCTTACCAAGGAGGACTACCTGGACCTGGGTGTGACCAGGGTTGGCCATCGCATGAACATAGAGAGAGCACTGAGGAGAGTGATGGACAGGTGAGAAGAGACATAAGGGTGGACAGCGATGGAGAGGGATTAGGGCATGAAAGGGTAGTGCATGAACAAAAAACAAACAACTATAACAGAAAATATGAATAACTTTGGGATTGATAACTGCAGGAAACATCTGGATTGGGCTGCTGCATGAGCTCACATGGGGAAAGAGATGAACAGAAGAGAACAGAAAGAAAGGGATGATGGAGAATAAGAAAAAATACTTTTTTGTAAACATTTTTACGCCTTCCCCCACCCCTTCAGGCTGTCTTCTAGCCCTTTCCCCATTCCCGCCCTCTCCCCTCGAGATGAACGGACAGACAGAAGGAGAGATGAGGCCAACCGGAGCTGAGAGGACAGGTGAGGTGACAACAACCGCTGCCATCCGAGATTATTCCCTGAATGGAAGACAACACAAGAAGAGGGAACTTCGATATCAACCTGCTGACTCAGAGATGATGAGGATGAGATCGATGGGAAAAAGCGAGAGAGTTGAAGGCCTGAACTGTGAACATGCCTGCGTTTACATGTGCGATTTAGTCAACTAAAACATAAACACCCACATACATATCCATACATACAAACAGAAAATCATTAGAGCTCACAGGCACTCACAATAGAAATGATTGAATGAATGACTCCACATAACTGAGCCAAATAATTTTGAGGGAAACAATCAAAACACTTTTCTGTGGTTCTTTAGAGATAGGGAGAAAGAGGGATATTTAGCCCACATTTGCTGTCTTTCTCTTTTTCTCAGAGTTTGAACCGAGTCTGTATTATTGACTATTACTATTACTATTGGTCTTTTAGTACAGGTTCACTGGAGACTGACGCAGAGAGGGCAAGTAGTGAAAAACCTCTTGTCCTGGCATGACTAGTCCTTAAAATAGAGGTCAATTTAACAACAGGCACTTATTTGGTATGAGTGTGTTTATGCGTGGGTTCCTGTTGCGTGTGTGTGTGTGTGTGTGTGTGTGTGTGTGTGTGTGTGTGTGTGTGTGTGTGCGTGTGCGTGTGTGTGTGCGTGTGTGTGTGTGCGCGCGTGTTCACATGATAATGTGAAAGGTTGTCGTTAGAGGCATGACCATGATTTGTTACGTGTTTTTACCTCACCAATGGAGGGATTCTATTTTGTCGAGCCAGATTGGGGCTGGTGTTGATCTTGTATTTGACTAGAACTTTATCTTCTCATGTCTTATAATGGAATAATATAAATACATATAAATATATCTATACAGACTGGTCACTGTATTACAAACCCGTAGCAAAAATAAGTGCCCAGGCCAACAGAACACAAGCTCTTTACCACACACACACATTACACACACACACGTGCACAGAACATCCTCACCACTACTGATTCTGACACATACATTGAAATACACATACATTTTATTTCTATAAAAAACAATGGGACACAGTAAAATATCTATGTATGGATTCAAGATGAAGATGTTAAAACGCAAAAAATCTTTAGAAAAAGAAAGATGATACAACATTGTAAAAAGTATATATATATACATATATATATATATATATATACTGAAAGTTTATCAACGTTTTTATCACAGACTTTCAATAAAGAGGTGACTGCAACTTCAACAAAATTATCGACGATATTGAGGCTCCATTTTAGAAGAGGAGACATGGAGGAGAGGGAGAGGGAAAACCAAACTGCCTGTATTTCACTTTTCAAGTCACTCTCCCTCTCTCCTTCCAAAAAACACTCTTTTTCTATGGAGGCAAGGCAAGATGAACATGTACTCTGACAAGGTCGAGGGGTATGTGCTAATACCCATTTTAATACGATGATTGTTCCTATAACAATTTTTAAAACTGGAAAATGGTCTGAAATTCTGTTGCTGATTTAACAAGAGACAATGTTATTTATTGCAGTCACTGTTCTCATCGTCCTTGCTGTTATCGCTGTTGACTGAGCTGCAGTCAGAAACTGCTGGGTGTTTATGCTTGACAATTTTTGTGACCATGCAATGTGCTCAGATCTTCTGTACATCTAGGATTTAACTTAGAAAAAAGGATTTCATATCTAATAATGTTCCTCACCCTTTCCTACATTATCATACAGAATATTGTAACTTCATTTTGTATGCAAGGACTATCTGTGATTTGATCAGAGAGCTTGTTTGTGATAGGACACACCCTTTACATATTCATTTCCACAAACTTAGAATTAAATCCAGTGACCTCCAGCCCACATTACAAATAGTTGCTCAATCAATTAAAAGGGCTCCCCATTACATTGCACTTTCTTTTGTGAATAATTCCTTCAATTTTATCATATTTGCAGTCCGTGCAACCACCTTCATATTTTGAGGCTCATCAGTTAAGATCTCACACCTCCATCGTGCCCTGCTCATTTTGCATTTGTTCATCCATGCATCATCACATTAATCGCTTTACTTTAGTCACTTATATTGGACATAAAGATCAAAGAAATAATTGTATTTTTGATGTTTAAGCTGGTAAGTATAGTGATGTTGATAACAGTAAGGACAATGGATTAGTTATAATTCTAACGGTCCGAGATGGAAAAAAATATTCAAAGTTTTAACGAATCTCTGTCTTCCAAACATTGTTTATTGTGTAATCAAATCATGCTTTCTACACATCCTGATTCTCACCTTTCCTAAAATTCATCGAGCAAATTGCTGGTCTGTGGTCTCCAGAAAAACATACCCACAGGTCTGTAATGACCACTAGATGGAGGTAAAGTCACATTTTCTGTCATCCAATCTCAAACAATGGAAGAATGTCTTTAATGGTTTGAAAAAGGAACGGTGTCTTTAAGACTCAAGCTCCACAGAGCTGAACTTTTCAAGGTTTAATGCTTATGAGCTTCAAATCGCAGTAATGAGAGTATTCAAACATGCCTTCAAACACTGCAGGGTTAACCACAATCATCATGCTAGTTACATGCATATCTAAGATCACAGAGCCATTAATGGGTCTGGACAAAATGACCCAGGAAAAGGTCACTGAACAATTGATGCAGTAACCGCCCAGGGTGTGCAGAAAGCATCTCTTATTTTAAATTGAAGAAAATTATGAACAGATAAGAGGTTATTTACAGAATATGTATATGCGATATTCATATACACATATGAAATACAAATGTTTTAAGAACTGAATAAAGGTTATTAGAATTATAATAAATGATGCAGGAATTACTTCGAGTCAGCTGTGGTTTGTTCTGTAGGCTTTATCAAACACGTACTCGAGTGTAAAATATGCAAATTTCAATGTTAATTCCAGATTCTTATTAAAATGAAAGGTATATTGCAGATTCAGAGTCAGACCCCAATCAAACAAAAGAGAAAATGTTATACTTTTCTAAGACTGCCACTAACATTGCAACTTTTGATGACAAGAACAAATCACGCAATTGACAATCACATGGCTTTATATTGGTTTAATAAAAGGTTTTTAAAAACGCACACACTCACATTAGCAAAATATACACAAAACAAAAACTTTGACAGATTTTACACCTGCAAAATTACATAAAGTACAAGTATATATGCAAACACTGCACAAAGAAACCGCATGGGTGTAATGTGCTGAAAGCTTGACTTCGAACACGTCCCGGTCTGCTTTTTAATTCTTTAATCTGCAAGTGATGAGAAGAAGTTTTAGTACGGATTCACATTTTGTATCCTCTTGATTCACGGTGCAATAACACTTTTCAGATTCTGCCATGTCAAGAGCAGAAATGCACGTTGTCTACATATGTTCAGAGCCCAGTGCTAAATCATCACAAAAGTGTTACGTCGAATATCACAATTTTTATTTCAAGTTATGCAATCATTCCTCACCTCGAGACAGCAGTGAGGAGTCCTGGGACACAACAATCTGCAGAAGAAAATGAAAGGAACACGTTGGTTAAACCGTAAAAAGGTTTAAAACCGCTTTAAACCATATAAACGAACGGTCTATAAACCAGATCTCACCACTTAAATTTAAACTAACTAGTATACCAAAATTTCTCTACAACCCACCCCTCATACCACGTGGTCAGGAGTAAAGACTACAATGACTAACCAATATTACGATTAACTTTAAAATGTATGTCGTAAAATATCTTGAATTATTTACAAGTTAAAACAAGTCCTTTTTTAAGAAAATGAGAGGTCTGGAGCTTATGTGCTTACCCATATACAGTCCCACGGCTCCAACCAACACGCAAACAGGTCTCTAAGGTCGGCAGTGTGGCGGTATATATCATAAGTAGGACCTTTAGGAGTCCGTTGATATCGCCTTTTCGAAATTCAACGAGACATAGTACTCGTGCAGCTTGAAATAAATATTTCGTGTTTGTTTATACAGTATAGGCCTATGCACAAATACTTTTTTAAATTGCTTTTACATGGGGAGCTTTTTTCTGGATAAAAACAATAACGTTTATATTTCTCAACCGATTTGTGCCTGACAAGCTTTTTCACAATTCTTTAGGTCAATTAGACAGCGAAACCATTGGAAACTATAAAAAAACATTGAAATCAGTTAAGAATGTAAATGTTATTGTATCTTTATACAGATAAACCGCAGCTCTTCCATTCACTTGTATATTTAGAGTTTTTGCCCTTCCCAATATGGCGGCTGATTCATCGCAGCCATAAGTGGTCAATACGGCAGCTGTATGTATGTCTATGGAGCCAAAAATATTTTGGAGGGGATATGGCAAGTGTAGGTAAAATCTTCCATACTCACAGCAGTAAAGCCTTCGCCCAGCACAATCTGATCTCTGAGTCTTTTACCATACAGTACAGTTGTTGTCTAGATCAAGAAAAGTTTCTAGATTTTAATCTTTGTCCAAATCGTGGTAGGATGCTCTATTGTAATTTTGACATTCAGGTTATATTGGTGGTTATGTCTATGTTTTCAACGCAACATGTTTTACTAATTGTTTTACAAATGAAACCCAAATGGACCCAAACCACTTCGTATTTTTTCTATGATTGTGTGCTCAGTTGAGAGAGAGCGAGAGGGAGGAGTGTTGTCATGTAGTATGATCCACAGAGCAAAAGGTCTGGCTGTCTGCAGCTGCTTTGGAAAGAGGAGTTCTGGAGAGAGAGAGAGAGAGAGAGAGAGAGAGAGAGAGAGAGAGAGAGAGAGAGAGAGAGAGAGAGAGAGAGAGAGAGAGAGAGAGAGAGAGAGNAGAGAGAGAGAGAGAGAGAGAGAGAGAGAGAGAGAGAGAGAGAGTGACAGGAAGCCGGTGACTGTGGTTCAAATACAGAGAATAAACGTAATATAATCCATATGGTAATTTTTAAAGTGGAAGAGCAAGCGGAAAAGGGATAATCTGTACCTTCTTTAAAAAGCAAAAGCAAACAAGTTTAAGGTAAGTCTGTTATCTTCCTTTCCTTTCTCCGTCATATATTCTTTGTGTTTTATTAAATATGACCACATTAGAAATTTGCATTGAAGAAGTCTGCAGGATACATATACTATTTCTGTCTTATGTATTCATAAGTTGCTATATATTTCTTAAGTGTGTGGGTGCGTTGAGATATGTGTGACACTCAAAACGGGGACAAGGGGAGGAGAGAGAGAGTGCCAGGGTGGGTGAGGGGTTTTGGGGTTTGAGGGGCTTTGTAAAGGGGAAGACAAGAGAAAGTACTGTAGCTTAAGTGAAGAGAAATGCAGATTCACACAAACAACTGCATGTATTTTCAGAGAAATGGGTCACTCCGTCCTCACCAAAGTAAGATTGTGAACCTTTTAAATCTATTTGAAAATGTTGGATTTCCACTTTATTATGACTTTTGCTTAGTTTGACCCATGCAAAGGACTTTGTTCTCTCTAAAATAAGATTCTGCCCGTCTTTATATAATGCTATTCTTGAAAGGTATTCCTTTTATACTTGATACCTTCAATAGTTCAAATGAATATATATAGTAATCATTGTCACACCATTTTATAAAACAGGGCCAGTGTTCTCACTCCAGCAGATGTGTTCATCAGGCTCATTCCTTTATTTTAATCCACATTCAATAGTGTCAATAGTAAATGTATACAGCAGAGATTCTTTACCAAGAACATACACACTTCTAGAATCTGTTCAAGAAATGTTGGCCCCACAGAAAACTGAGATGAAGATTGTTAGTTCAGTAGTTCTCTGAGACCGCAAAGCTGTCTGGAGGGAGAAGAACAGGAAGTGAGGTCAAAGATCAAATATAGGGCGATTTATGCTACCCTGCGGTGGGAAAGGGGGATAAGACCATTGAGAGGGAAAGACAGGAAACAATGGGACACAGTTCTCTCCTTCTTTTAACATGTTGTGATAAAATGTGGTTTATTGCATTTACAGAGACAAATGACCACAGGCGCATGTTTGGTTGTCAATGGCGAGTATGTTTACAGCATGTGTGTGACAGCTTGTGTGGGCATGTTTGCCATCCACATGTGTTGGTGTTTGCAAGCACATGTGTCAATGATCTCATGAGCATGTGTTCTTTCAAGAGGTACGGGCGTGTGTGTTCGAGTTTGTGTTGCTATTGGTGAACTTCAGCCCTGTTTATTTTGGGATGGCTCAAGTTTCAAAGCCAGGGTTTGTGGATCAAGCAGACACCAGCAGAAAGTGACAGTCCTTCTGGCTAATAAAACCCACCACTTTAGCTCTCACGTACAACACTAAGATTAAGATGTTTTGAGTAATTTCAGATTTTTATTATAGAAATCTCTTTGATCTTCTGTAAACAGCCTTATACTGTAAGTAACTGTCTGTATTTTCATAGTGAATTAGACTAGAAGGCCATTAAACTTGTTAGCTGCACTTTTTTCCGCAGTTCGTAAACTGTCGTTTCAATAGAAGAAAGCTCGTAAAACACCAGACTCTCCCAGCTTGTTATTAGACTGCACAGTATGAGCTTCAGCTGTCACACATACTATTGCATTCATATTTACCCCACATTAGGAATAAATTCCATCCTTGTCTCCTGCCTGAATGTCGGGTCAAATGAAGAGGACTTTAGCAAAATAAAAACTAAGATCGATAAACTTTTTTGTTATACAGTATCTCTTGTTTTCTGTTTTAGACTCTATCATGTCAACGGTACCGGCAGAGACGGGCCCAGAGGATGCCAACAATCAGAGTTTCTGGATGGTAAGTGAATCAGACAGCAGTGAGTCAGACAGGGTTATGAACCTTATGTTTTATATTTTTTATTTTTTATTATTTTACAGATTATGTGTAATGTGGGTGATGTAACTTGTGACTTTATTTTAACTAAAGATACTGCGCTTTAAACGTTTTATATTTAATCAATAACACGGGAGAAGATTTTGTTTAGATGTTAAACTTAATTTTCCTCTGTAGAAAATTGTTATGTAAGACTTTACATTGACTTAATGATGATTAATATTCAAGTGAAGTCTTTGAGACTATGTGTTATTCAGTGAAACCTTTAATCTCAGTCTATAAATTTTGTCCTTTGTACCTCCACCCATTTTAATTCGCTCAACTTTTGTCTCTCAGCTCCTTTATTGGTTCGCTTTTCTGTTCTCCAATAATGTGTTGCAATC
This sequence comes from Triplophysa rosa, assembly GCF_024868665.1. Taxonomy (NCBI): domain Eukaryota; kingdom Metazoa; phylum Chordata; class Actinopteri; order Cypriniformes; family Nemacheilidae; genus Triplophysa; species Triplophysa rosa. The sequence continues at coordinate 11,676,987 of NC_079900.1, read as the reverse complement.
TTGCGGTAATTTGCCATTTATATCCCATTTTCACAAGTTTGCTATTCTTTTCTACATTGTCAAAACCTGTTTGAAAATAATACTGTAATTCTAGTATTTTTATGTTGTGTTTAAGAGGGATTTTAAAGGGATAGTTCACCCAAAAATGAAAATTATGTCATCATTTACTCACCCTCTTTTGTGATTTCAAACCTGTATGACTTTCTTTCTTCCACAGAACATAAAAGAAGAATGTTGGTAACCGAGCAACGGCGGTACCCATTCACTTCAAAACCAATGCAACTGAACGGGTAACGCAGTTTTTCGGTTACCAACATTCTTTAAAATATCTTCTTTTGTGTTCTGTGGAAGAAAGTCAAACAGGTTTAAAATGACAAGAGGGTGAGTGAATGATGACAACATTTTCATTCACTATCCCTTTAATATCCATTTCTGTTTAAGGTTAAACATCCACATATGTATATGTTATTTCAGGGGGTTTCAAACATTTTTCAGCTGAAACCCTTTGACCTAAATCATTTACTTGAAGTATCCCCTGAGAAGTACTCTCCCTGAGGAAGTAAATATTTCAATAATTAGCACATATGCATGATTAACTTATTTTTTTATCTGTTTTGCAATTTTTATTAGTAGTATTTTACATAACTTGTTATTTCTTTATTAATTAATTTTTTTAAAGCAATGGAAACAACTTGTATGTGCACTTGTAGTCATACACCTCACGAACCATGCACCTGCAATTCCCTTGTGCCTACCCCAGTTTGGGAAACCCTATTTTATTCCATGAGACCACATAGAAAACTTTTTGCATCATTAGATTTTATTAAAAGGTTATTTCATAAAGTTTGTTTAAGACGTTCCCATTGTGGAAACCGCTGGATTTATAATGCTTGTCTCACACACTGTAAATACATTTAAATGGGTTTTAATTTACATAAACACCATTTTTCATGCATCTAATTGTGTCTTGCATATGTATTCAAGAGGACTTTTCTTCTGCTTAGCATTAATGCAGTCTTCTGTAGTGATTGCTTGTTACTTTTTAGTGACATCTAGAGCTCTCAGTGCTGCTTTGAAAGCTGTGTGCAGCTGTTTAAGATTCTCATCAGCTCACTCCTTAGCCTCAGCCTGTTTTGCCGAGTTGCCGTCTCATCTGGAGCCAGGCCAGTGGTACAGTTTTGGTAAAAGCCTTGTACTCTCCAGGCAATGATGTTCAGTCGCAACTGAGTTCAGTTTACAGCAACCTGACTGATTTTGTTTCGGACGGCCTGCAGAGGTTTTGTTGTACGCCTTACCTTGAAATTGGCTGGCCGCTGACCAGAACCTAGTGTTTTGTGTTCCTGTGAGACACTGTGATTGCTTAACCTCAGTATATCTGCAGAATATTGTTGCATGCAGTAATGAAATCTAAAATGTTTAATCCAGAACTGTCACAAACTGAATGGGGTTGATTTTAAATGGGCTTGTCTGTTCTATAAAACTGTTCATCAGATTTGAGGCTTGCTGAATGTGCCACGGTGTCATATTCTCTTTGACAAGGGTTTTGTTATTTGTTAGGTTTTTGTAATGCTCTGATTGGTTGGCAGGTGTTGCTCTGCATTGCTCTTGGCCTGAGATGAGATTCCTCAGCTGTTTTTACTTTTTCTCAGACCGGGGAAAGAACGTGGCACAAACCGCAGCTGAAGGAGAGAGCAAATCTGAAAGAAAGAAATCGAGAAGAAACAGCACTGATGGAACATGTAAAATAAGTGGATGAATTGATAAAACTGTAGGAGAGCTGCTTACAGTTGCCGGCATAGAGAAACAAGCTCCACATCAGCAAACAAGACGCCCACTCTGGAAATGTCATTATGTTAACCCTCCTCCCTCATTTATCCTTTTATTTCAGTTAATCGACCCGCAGCTCTGCCCATGTGATGCTCCACTTACCATGGCCTGAATTCTCTCGACTCGCTGCTGCTCATCTAGTCACAGATGTTTTGGGGGAATAATGTTTGAATTGAGCTCTGTTTTTCCACACCACATGCTGTCTTCAAGCATTTATATTAGAAACAAACCTCACACTACTCTAATGGTTCATCTAATCCATAGCAAACAAACCCAGTAACCTACTGGAAGAGAAATGAGGTCAATCTCCCAAAAGTAGAAATATTCCCTGTGTTTTACAGTAAATACCTAATTTTCAATTTAATAAACAGTTTACATAGCTACCGTCAGGATTCATATAATTTATTTTCTCTCATGTTTGTCTTTTCTCTTTATATTACAATCCTTCCATGTTCTCTCTGTCTGTCTCTCAGCCAGGGAACTACCATCGGACAGTGAAGCGGACCGAAGACGCCTTCCAGGCATGTAATGACATAGTGGCATGTTTTCAAGAAAGGGCCAGGGTTGAGCGGCAGTACGCTCAGCAACTGAGTGAATGGAGTACCAAGTGGAAACCCCTAGTGGACACCAGTGAGTACTGCTGTTTTATATATGAAGAGTGTATTTGCAAAAAAAGGTTTTTAAAATGTGTTTTATTGTGTTAGTTAGCTGTATTTTTCGAGTTATTACTTAATCAAAACAACCAAACTGCAGTTTGATTGCTATTACTTGGGAAAACCATAAAAACATGATTTTTGAATATTTTTAAAAACGAAGTTATCTGTTTTTGCTTCATATATATTTTTGTGTATATATATACCGTGTGTTACATTTCAAAACATAGTATGTGCAACAGAATACTATGTGTTATGACAAAATAAATGCTACGATGTCACAAAAACACTATGATTGAATGCATTTTGTAATGGCTTTGATATGTTGCGTCTGCTTCCAGGCCCTCTTTATGGCTCTCTTTTACAAGCATGGCAGTGTTTTCTGTCTTCTGCTGATCGTCTCTCCTCACTGCACTCCTCCATCTGTCGGTCTCTGGTGTCAGAGGACGGAGATCGCATCCGGACATGGCAGAAGGAGACTTTCCATAAGAAGATATTTGGAGGTTTCAAAGAATCCCAGGATTTTGAAACAGGTTTCTCACGTGCCCAGAAGCCCTGGGCCAAGCGACTGAAGAAGGTTGGTAGTAATGCATACACAAAATTTTCCATCCATATCATGGGCCTCCGTTTAAAATTAAATATATTAATATCAATTTTTTTATATTTAAAGGTCATTTTCAATATTTACATATTTTATTATATTTAATTATTATCCGTCACATAGCACCTTATTTTAATTCCACCATATTGTTTGTTGTTATTGTGCTATTTGTATGTCTCTTGTTTTATGTATAATGCTTTGGCAATATTGCAAGTACACACAAACAAGCCATTAAAGTAAAACGCGAAAGTAAATTGACGAATTAAAATGCATAGGGTTATAATTCCTTTTAGAAAGTACAAAGGTCCTTGCAATACTAAAGAAACCTTACCTCCATAAATGTGCATGTCTTGTGACAGCTAGAGAAGGCCAGGGCAGCGTTCCACAAAGCATGTCGCAAGGAACACATGGCACGCGAGCGGGAGGCCCACGCCCAAGGCAACCCTGACATTGCCATCGAGAAACAAAGGAGGATCCAGGAAGAGACGGAACTGGCACACCAGGAAACCGAAAAAGTGAGTGAATTATTGACTGAGCCTGGAAAGGCTCAAGCAGAAAATGCTGCATAATGGTGCAGTGAAAGGTAGGGCCAGCCACAATATATGTCACACTTAACAAGCGGGCATTAATCACCCCACAGAGTTATAGAGAAAAAGCAGTTCAATGCAGGGCCAAAAAAACAAAAACAAGATGACTGCATCGATTGATTGCAAGTTCCTGTGTGCAGGTGCGAGCCCGCTATGAGAAGGTTTTGGAGGAAGTAACACGTTACGCTCCACGCTACATGGAGGAAATGGAGTCTATCTTTGACCAATCGCAGGAGGAGGAGAGGAAGAGGATAAGCTTTCTCAAACAGGCTTTTCTGTCAATCCATAGACACTTGGACGTCACTAATAATGAGAGGTATGTGAGATGTGAATGCAAGTGCATTTTATCTACAGTTTTCATATTTATTTTCTATAAAAACACGTCTTAAAGGAGCAATTCTTTTACTGTTTTTGAGGCTTTGATTGTGTTGTTTGGGTGTTTAACAATGGATGTTCATGTTTCTAGTTTCAAAAAACGATTTATATTTCACATATTTCAAGTCTATTGTTCACCGCTGTCCCTCTTCTAACAAAACGACTGGATTTCTTCCGGTCTATATAAAGTCCCTCCTTCCGAAACGCTCTGATTGGTGAAGCTGACCTGGTCTGTCGTGATTGCAATAAACAGTAACAATGGCATCAACTTCACTTCATCAGTTAAAAACATGCGGATCGATCGAAGTGTAACTGAGGTCTGCTAGTGCATGTGTGAACGTCAATCTTTGTTAGAGATTGCGATCGCAAAATGACTGCTTACAATATCAGGAAACGCAATTCCGTTTAACATTTCAGTATCCAGGAACACTTGATTCCTTTGTAAGTCATAGGGAAGTCGTAAGGACCACCGTCGAGTTCAGCTGCTTATAATTTCAGCAAATAATTGCATGTTTTAGTCCCGGTTTCTTTGTTTCTCCTATTCTCCTCAGCCATTTTGCTGCGTGTTTTACCACACAGGGGAACGTGTCCTGGCGCTCAAGGGGGGCGTGTCCCGGCGTGTTCACGTAGGAAAGTGACATCATTGCATACCCTCTATTCCTTTGAGCGGAGGTTTTTCAAAAACTCAGAATAGTGACATCATTTACCCGGGAAGTATGGACTGTAGTCTGATTCCAGCAGTTCTCTAGTCCTTGAAAAGCGAATTCCATTAAAGACAATATCTCGCTTGGCATTGAACTTTGAGCTTTATCATTTTGCAGTTATTGTTTATGCTCTAACAGCAACATTACACACTAACTAAAGGTTGAAAATTGGCATCACAGGGAATGGCCGCTTTAATATCTCATTTTGTTTTTCCATAAGAAAGAAAAATCACAGATGAGGTCTTTTTAATATCTCAATTATTTATCTTAGACATCAATGAGTTTAATGGAAAACGTTATACATATTTTTGTTCTGTTGAACACAAAATAAGATATTTTGAAGAATATAGGACATCAAACATTTCTGGGGCACTTTTGACTGCCATTGTAATTTTTCCCACTATGGAAGTTAATGGCATCCAAGAACTGTTTGGTTACAAGCATTCGTCCAAATATATTTCTCTGTGTTCAACCAAACAAAGACATTTATACAGGTTTGGAACAACTGGAGAGTAAGTAATTCATGACAGAATTTTCATTTTGGGGTGAATTATCCCTTTAAGTCTCCTGCATCTCAGATATTTCTCCTGAGAAAAAGACCCAGAAATTTCACCAACGTCTCTCAATAAACGATTTGTCAAGTCTGGAATCAAGTCAATATTATTGAAGATTTTAACTCCATTTCTCATCACATTTAGCGAAATCTAAATTATTTTACCTATTTATAATCTACATTCATTTTACACTTCTTTACTCCATACATGCATTGTCTCATTTGTTTCTATTTTTATTTCTCCTAAGCAATTTTAGGACAAACATCTGAGACTAAGTTGATAATTAAATTAAATGAACAGAGAATACCTTAGCTATGAAAGAGCAAGCATGTTATAGATTTGAAAGGATGCAAGGATGTTTTGGATATTACTAAACATGTACAAAATAACATGATGATAAATTCTGTTTTTGCAGTGTAAATACTGTTGACTTTCAATAGTACATATGGTAAATAGCTTGTGTTTTCTTTCTGTCTTAAAGTGTGAAAGCGGTGTATAATGAGCTCCATGACACTCTGATGTCCATCAGTGAGCAGGAAGATTTGCGCTTGTGGAAGAACACACATGGGCCAGGCATGCCCACCGACTGGCCTCAGTTTCAGGTATTTATGCATTTCATTTGTTAGGGGTTGCCAGGTTATTTCTAAAATAGCATTTTCAGGGTGGCTGCTACCATGTTCTCAGATGTTACTCGGTCGCTTACTGGACCAGTCATGAGAGCCCACCTTCGAATCTTTACATTGTGGTATCTTGTAGCTGGAGATATAGCAGTTTTTTGACCATTTTTTCGTGTGTTAGGTTTTCATTTATCACTAACAATTTGTATGATTTTGTGCCGTCAGGATGAGTTAAGTCCCAAATGGCAGGCCGAAGAGTTGCTAGAATTTCCCCTCTCCCCCTGCACTAAATGACTAAACAATGTTCCCAGCCGCCTTGGCAGGCACCACTAATAACCTCTGTTCAGTTTTAGAGTGGCAGTTCTTGTATATTTTAGTAATGTGTATTGTTTTGAGGTTAATTTATTCATATCAGGATGCTGTGTGAATGAGGGTGTTAAAGTTGTGTCATCTAGTATATTTATGGACCTCACAAAGGCGCATCCACAAATAGACTTTGTTCTGTAGTGCCAAAACACTTTTACTCCTTCACTGACTCTGTCTGTTGTTATCTCTATTTTAGGAGTGGACTCCAGACAAGAAGCATAAAAGGGGAAAGAAGGAGGTGGAACAGAAGATAGCGGTGATGGAGAGAAGGTCAGTCGATTGCTCTTCATTTGGGTTTGCTACCTGAAATTTATTTGCTGTGGGGCTCTTACAGGACAGGGCTGTCATTGTATGTGAGCAGAGCTGTTTGGTTGTTGTCGCATCTACTATAACCTGATTCCTAAATCAATACAATATTGATTTCTCAATCAATAACTGAATGTTAAGTTGTTAACATTAATTTATAATTTACGTAATTCATTTCATTAAAATCTTCAGGTTAGCTGTATTATTGATGTTAATGTATGTTTTCCCTCCTTGGGTCAGTGTTATGATTGGAGGAGTGAGAGTCAGAGCTCTTTATGACTATGTTGGACAGGAAACAGATGAATTGTCATTTAAAGCAGGTAAGATGTCTTGTCCATCTGTGTGTGTGTGTCATTGAATGTGCCTGTCCTCACATTGCTTTTGATACTGTTTGCCTGTGTTTTTATGGGCACAGGTGAGGAGTTTCTTAAGATTGAGGATGAGGATGATCAGGGTTGGTGCAGAGGCATGATGGACGGTGGAAAAGAGGGCTTGTACCCGGCCAACTATGTGGAGGTGGTGTAGAAGCACAGGACAGCACAGAGCTCCATCTACTCACAGTCCTCATGCTAATGCTTGTCAAGAGACCCCTGGCTGTAAATGAATCCAGCTGTGGGGTCCTTAAATGCACAGGTGCCCAGGTTTATGCCTGTTTTACAGCCATTTTTATTGAAGTTTGCTTTGTTTTGTCTGAACCGGGTAATGGACGGTATGCTGATACGGGATTAAAGTTGATGTTTGAAGTTTAGGATGTTAAAATGCTTCCAAAAGTGCTTTCAATAAAATCTTGAGAAAATTGTTATATTATGTTATTGTGTGCCTTCCCTACTGAAAAGACCATCATAGCTGGTCACCAACGTATGTTGTGTTTGGTCAAGCTAAGTTTTGCTACCACCATCTAGACTTCATCAGTCTCATAAAGACGGCTGGCATGTAATGTAATTTGGGTCTGTGATGGACTTTTCATTAGGGATGTTGTGGCTTTAATGGAGACGTGAGAGTGAATTTTATATATTATATGAATAGGTGCTGAAATCCTATAATATAAAGAGAGAATATGAAGAGCATTGTCTTGATGCATGAGCCTACACATTGTCAGTATGTGACACCAAAGACTTTATCGCTTGTTGACATTTTATCAATAACATATTTCTTATGATGACTCACACTATGAACATTAAATGATATCTGATCCCTGTGTAAAAGGGGCCATGTGGTTAGTCATGTGTTAATTGATTTGACATTGTGTCATGTGTATCTTCTTCTGTTGTTTTGTTTGTTGCTTGTTTCACATAGCAGTTTTAGTATCAATAAGGCAGTATTAATTATCACCCCTTTTAAAGTGAGACTTATGAAGGCCTCTTCTTGTTCATTTCTTTCATGTGTAATGTCATGATATCCAAAGATTATGTATGCAACCAAGGGTGATGTTTGTTTGTACGAGTAAATGTAAGTATGCACCATCCCTAATTTAATGCAAATACTACCAGTATTAAAAGGGATACAGATTACTGTGAGGCTTTGTCATTTTTAATCATCTTGGAATATCTTTTATTACATGTAGATTATACACATGCACTGTTTATATTCACTCCGTGCATTTCCCGAGGCCGTGTTCCGCAACTGCATCTGCAAATGGAGCTGTAAATAAATGTGTGTGTGCATACTCATGTGTGTCATACTGTACTCGTACAGTAACTTTGTTACTATGAAACACGGGACAAAATTTGATCTGTGCAGCAGTGCTAATTAGCACTGGCAAGACGTCATTGCTTCGTATTTGCGTTTACTCTCTGTACAGTAATTTAACATTGTAGCACAACTAAATGCACAATAAAGCCGTTCTCAATTATATATTTTCCGTTTCTGTTAGACATAAATTAATAAAATAGTAGACTACGCGTCCGTCTGGGTAACAAACTACATTCATGTTGCTTTTCTGTCAAAAGTCTGTTAACACTGCTTTGTGCGCGCGTGTGTGTGTGTGCGTGCGTGCGCGAGCGTGTGAGTGACTGATGCATGCTTTGCAGATTCAGAAACAACGCCGCATTTTGGCCTAATGTAAACTGATGCGTGTCAGAGGGGCAGTGATTAGATGAGAGTGTATTGATTGATCACTGCTGCTGCTGCTGCTTCAATACGCGGAGCAGTCAATTAACGGGACATGGGAGGTCACGTACGGGACAAATCAGGCAGGCTCAATATACGGGACGTCCCGGCTAATACGGGACGGTTGGCGTAAATTCCTCACATACACAGATTTGTCCCGCATCACAGAGTAGGTGAGTCAGAAATGTACCCACTCTCAGCTTTTCACAGGGTCAGTTTTCTTCCCCGCAGTTTTGATCAACATTAACCTTTCACTTTTGCGAGCAAAAATAACGCTCATGCTAAGCAGTGCTGGCATGAGCTATGAGTAGGTCAATGACGCAACCAATTTTGTTGTTCGAGAAATGTGGTTTTACTTCACAGTTTCGTAAACTCAACAAACACAGTGTTTATCTGGCAAAAATGATTCAGAACACTGAGGAGACGGTTTGCTTAGTCACTCTTGTTGTCTGCATGCATGCATGGACTGCACAAATACAAAGTCATACAATTTCACAAAAAAGCATCAGTGTCAGTATCGACTTATAACATGTATATTTTGGTGAATATCTGAGATGCTACAGAATATTCCACACTAAATAAATTAGGCATTAGGAATGATTGACAAAATACACAAATACAGCAGCTTAACTAATTATTATTATTATTATTATTATTATTAATAATATTATTGTTGTTATAATTACACTTACTGTACCACGCACACACACTAATGGTGACAAGAACTTTGTTTCACATTTGAGGAAACACCAAACTTAAAGAGTAAACGCCTCTTTTTACTCACCTTGCACAGGTATTATGACGTTTTCTAAATCAACAGTAACGAATGTTCACAACGTACCGCTCGGATGATTGACAGGAAGCGTTCTGATTCGCTAAACAGAGATTACGACCGCTGTCTTCTGTTTGTTGTTTACAGAGTCTAGGGGCTTAATTAATGTTTATTCAGTGAGATCTCCCTCACGAAATGAAATGGCAACCCACAACGATTGGTTCCGCAGTAACGTTACACACTCTTAACATTATACAACAATGACAAATCGGATGTTTATGTTTGTTGTTTGAACGGTGTTACTGGACATTACTGTGTACTGTTGCTGTCAGCAGTTGGCAAAACTTACCTGAACACTTGACAGCTAGCCTACTGGTTTAGCCAAAAACATTTCACGGTTTTTTTTACATTATAACATTAGCCTGCTAATGGAAAATGTGTGTTAACACGCGAAAAACATTCATGGCATTCAAATCTATTTTCTTATATTTATTTTAGTCACAGAACCCCTTCTAGTCGTTTAATGCATGAATACATTGTATCCCACCTTCCTTCTATATTCCAAAATCATCTATGCTGGATTTTATGGGTCTGTATTATTTTCAGTGGGCAGCGAGTGCCTCTCAAATTTTACAATTCGCCTGCCAGTATGCTTTCATAAGCTGATTACCTTACAATCCTGATGTGCTGTATTTATTATTTAAAGTGGGCATCAGGCAGTTGTTACGTAACCTCTACAGAAATAGATGGCAAGGCCTACATCTTGTAGTAGCGTTGGTGGATAATTTCTGCCAGCAGAGAGCGCTGTGGTTTCACTGTACCCTACACGCTGACATCTAACACTGACTGTACATTCTCCTCAACAAGCACGTTAGAGGCCATAAAAATGCAGATGAAATATTTAAACTGAAAAAACTCTATATTTAATTTGATGGGATGGTTCTGCGTGATGCTCTTGCAGCCAGACAACTCTGGACGTCTGTATTTATGTTTATTTGAACAGAATCGGATCATGAGGTTTGCTGATGCTTTAAGCAAACAAACATGTGTGCGTGGATGTATGTTAATGATCTTAATTCCATAATTTTCACAGTTTGGTGACCAATTCACATAAATGTCTATAGATGTGTGTGGGGGAATGACTCACACAGCATATGAGCAGTTGAGCAATCTGTCATTCACAGACTCCCCCTCACAGTCCCGTGTGTATGTGCGTATTTATGAAAGAAACATAAACCGAAAGATCAAGTGGGAAAAGGTCGGTGTACAAATAGCGCCATTGAAAAATGGGTATAGACTCTCCATGTTTTCTAGTAACTCAGTATAACTTTATGTTCTGCCACATAGATAGATCTTCATGTTCAGATTTGACTGGAGTTTGTGTTTCTTGGCTTTATACCAGTGTTTTTCAACTAGGGAGCCTGAAGATGACTTACAATGATTTAAATGAAAACCAAGCAAGCATTTATTTAAGTTAACTATATTCTTCACATTTGTTTATATTTCTCGTTTGTCTGTTTTTACAGCAAATATAAATCTTCCTATTAATGCCAAGCTCTAGAATATTTAGCTGGGTAGAAATTCTGAATTGGGTGGGGTGGTCTGGTGCAAAAAGGTTGAGATCCACTGCTTTACACAGGATTATAGCCCTAGTATGTGTTCAGTTCTTTTAAAAATGTGCCTGTCTTTACAGCATAGGAGGCAGACGTGTATAATAAAACGCAACTAGGCCTATGTGTGCAACAAAAACGATGTAATGAAAACGTAATGAAATACTTTCAATCTAGAGCAAGACATCAGTCTTCACTGGTGCACAGTCAAGTTTCCTGACCCCCCTACCTGCTACCATTATTTCAGAAATGGAAAACTCACATTAGGCTGAAATTGTCATCCAAAAGGAAATTTTCACCAAGATGACAAATTCATCAGTCACGCTGACCCCTGAAGCTGTGAGAGAGAAGCGAGTTAGAAGACAGCTGGATTTGTCATACAGTCAGGGCTGTGTGTTACACTGTCAGCCTAATTCCATGTAACCCAGTTTGTGTGTAAAGAAAGTCATTTTCATTCCAACTGGCACACCAATGGCAGGTGGAGTAGATCTGGAAGCTGGAATCAAAAAGGGTTAGTTCACCTAAAAAAGCTGCCATTATTTAATACATTATTTATGTTGTTAAAACAGAAACATATGTCATACAAGACACGGCATGTGTTTTTCTCCTTTTTTGAATCATTACTTTTGTTGTATAAAACAAAGAGATGTCATTGTATGTGTTTTTGGAACAAAACATACAGGTTTTAAAAAAAACATTCATTAACAACCCATATTTTGGGGTAAACTAACCTAGTTGTTCCATATCTGTTGTTCTAGATATAAACTCTTGGATGTCCTCTACCTAATTAGATAGAAATTATTAGATTCATAAGTTACCAATTATATGGTAGTCTCTTTTTTGACAGGAAGGTTTGATTTAGGACATTTGTCCTCTTTCTTTACTTTCCCCCATAATGGAGTCCATTTCCTCCATGTGTTAAGGAGCTTATTGTGTCACATCATATAAAAACCACTGACAGAAAGTAGTGGAGCTTGGAGTCATCCTTCACAATAACAGCATGAGTGGGAGAGACTGTGTGCGTGTGTGTGGTTTTACTGGGTCAGTAAAGGGAAATGAAGAGACTGCTGACTTCAATTCATTTGCTCAATTCTTTAACTCCCCGAAATCTGTAATCAGGAGAATGGTTATTCTAGCCTCTCAATTAGCGTAATTAAGATGTTGGCTGGCCACAGAGGAGAGACACTATTCTTTGTTTATTTGTGTGTGCGCGTGTGTGTTTCCAAAACCATTTTTATGTGTAAGCTCTTGAGTCACAGTTGTATTTTTATTTCTAATGCTAAAATAATTGTTGTTATCATGAATTTTCTAATTTACTGTTTTACAAGAAAGGCAGATTGTTTTTAAAGCACTTTATTATTTTTTCTATTCAGGTGGACAATTGCAGTTATTTATTTACTTACACTCCTTAATAGAAATGTAAGTTTTAATGGTTGTACATAGGGCTGCAGCTATCGATTGTTTTACTAATCGAGTATTCTACAAATTTTTCCATCGATTAATCGGGTATTCGGATAATAAGTACTTTTTCTTTATTAAAAAGCAATACTAAATATACAAGAGAAAATAAGACAGGTCTCTTAAAATGAGTAAAACAACTAATTTGTTTCCTTTTTAGAACAATTAAAGTTTTTATTGCTGAAATTGCATACATTAATATCTGTGAAAACTAAACCCATTTAGTACATTCCATTGCCATATTAAATTCAAAACGCAATATAATACAAATATATAAATAAGAAACATGAATAAAAATAGAAAGAATAATTTCAAAGGTAAACAACTAACTTCAGCATATGCATGATGCATTCAGTTTATATAAATTAGTTTTAGTTAATTCTTTTACTATTAAATAGTAATATATAGCCTATGACTTTTATTTTGGCAGGTTGTCGGAAGACGCTTATTTTTTAGTATGTCTGTTTCTTCACTCAAACAATAACATGTTCGTGAAATAAACTCTCAGAGCAACTCTGGAGGTTAAGTTCATGTCCTCATTCAGCGCAAACGCAGACAAATGTATGAGCATCACGCGTGTAGCACGTTAAACTGTGCAGTTCATTCCCGCAGAACAAACAGATGACGTGTAAATAACAGGATTCGGCGTCCACAAGTCCACATCTAGTTTGATGGACTCAATGCAGCCGCAAAACAAGTTTCACTCGCAAAATAGACTAAAACTAAGTAAAATAGCAGTTCACCATTTCAATAAGATATCAGATATTTATCAGCGTGAGCGTGTGAACAGACTAAAATGCGTGTGTCTCACGGTGAATGCGTGAGACTTGAGAGCCTGTAACATGAATAGAGTCTAGCGGGCTGTGCGTCAGTAATAACGGTCCGTGGGGAAACGCAGTGCTCCGTTTGTACTGTAGTTAAATGGATTAAACGAGGCTTCGAGGCAACAAAATTTGCCTCGATGATTTTTTTTGTATTAGAATAACTCGAGTTACTCGAGGAATCGTTTCAGCCCTAGTTGAACATTGCGTGAGATTAATTTATGATTTCTGAGAGAAGTTGAATGGCTGGCTCAAATTGGGTAAAAAATGAATAAAGACTACTTTTAATTATTTTTATTTATTACTATTTTAATTATTTGCCTAATAAATAAAAATCTTTAGTTTTAAACATGTCTTTGACAGATTACTAAAATATTTGTGTTTACAATGACTTTTTATTATGACAGGTGGCCTAGTAAATTGTGACCCACGGCAAGTCTTTTTTGTGTGATTTGCTGTTTTTTATACAAAATCATCCTACATAATGTAAAGAATATTATAAGAAAGTATAACCTTGATATCTGAGTAAGGCCATGCCAAAGATTGAAATCATGGTGAAATGAATGCTGGAAATCAAACTTCAATGCTCATTATCTCCTAATTAGATTTTGAGACTTTAGCCTGGATTTAACAGACAGGGTCAGAATTTGTAAAGCACTGTATATAAGTGTGTTTGTATGCGTGAATGTTGCACACCCTCGGATATCAGTGCACGTCTTTTAGATTTGCTAGTCGTAGGTAAAGCAGTGGGAGGAGGAAGATCCAAGTAAGAAAGAGAAAGCGAGAGATATGGCGTCCATTAGCAGAGAGCTGGAGCATTGTAGAGGTTAATCACTACTTTAGCATCACTTCTTCAAGCGAGAGCCAGATGGCTGAATGGAACCCTCATGGAGATAGAGCAAGAGCTCAGAGTAGCACCCCCTGCTGGACTACACATACACAAACACACACACCCACACACCCCCACACCGTTCTCCAGATTTCTGCTCCTCCACATTGAGTCTTTTCCGCCTGAACACTGGAGCTCCCCAGTGCCGAGCAGAACGGCTGAGTGAGCACGAAGCTTATTTGCCACAGTGATGGCTGTGTTTCCACAACTCTAACATGTTTAGGGAGATATCATGTGCATTGACTGACTGAGATCACTCAAACTGTTGGTATACAGAGGGCTCTGAAGGCCTGATGTCTTCTTGTTTAGAGGTAAACACATTGACATTGATCTTTGTTAGATTTCCAGAATTTCTGTCACGGGTAATTACGAACGCTTATTTTTTCTTTCTTGTTTTCCCCTAAAGCCCAAACAGTCCCCTGTCACTCTTCCATCCCTCATCAGTATTTCTGTCTTTCCCCATCCTCTCAGTCACAGTCTAATAGTCATGCTTAATTGGCAGCTGTCTAATTGCTTCTCATTAGCTTGTGAAACCAAACACAATCCTGACACAACAAATAAACAACCTTTTCTCATTTGCTCAAGTTTTTCATTCCTCAGGGTCCAACGCCACCCCCCTTTCTCTCTCTCAAACTGTTTGTCTTTCACTCACAACCACCCATGTGTAAAAAGACATGATTAATAAGACCATTAAATCAAAACTGGACAGTTAGTCCATGTTTGTTAACTTTGAGGGCATCTGTAAGGTTGTGTACTCTTAAAATTAACTAGCAGACACATTTTGTATTTGTAATCTCTCTTGAGGAAATGAAACAGAAATATCGATGACTCATCTTGCATTACGAATTTTTGTCCAGTCATACACTGTCTAGAATATGAATGCCACTCTTCATAATACTGCCTGCCTTTTACTAGTCTCACATAGTCAGACCTTTAGACTGAAAGCTGAAAAATTATACTCCATAGCAACTTTCACTGGCCAAGGCGTGATATGTAAAGCAACCAAACACTGTTTGTTTTGTTCAGCGACAAGTTGATGTTCTTACGGCTCCTGGAAATCCTGTAGAATGATGCTGAGACTCGATTTCTACTCACAGATAGAAGTAACAAATCATGCCATAATTAAAGCCTACTGGCTCTTTAAAAAACAACTATTCTCTCTCTATCAAGCTTTCTTGCTTTTGTCAGTCTAAAACATTTTTTGCATTTGGCAGTGTTTGAGTTCGGGTAACCCATGTCACCTTTAAATCTATCCCCCATGTACTTCCGTACCTCACAGAGAACTCCTGATTCTAATTCCCTTCTCCGTGCAGAGTGCTTTAACAGCCTGCTGGCCAACTCCACACACCCAGCAATGCATCAAGCTTTAAAATGGACATCTGAACAGCAGAGCAGTTTTGCCAAAGCCGCGTGATATATAGCGCTCTGGTGAAAAACATCAGCCCGTGAGATCAGCGATGCCTCCCCATATACCACCACTCTGCTTTTGCCACAGTGGGTCCCCAGGGGTGTAAGAAATGTGTGAACAGCGGTATTTGCTTTGAAGAGAGACGTTAAGGAGATGACTGCTCCGGGTGAAGTGCACTCTTTCTTTTTTTCAGGCACTCCATCATTCCCATGCAAACAGCTCCATGCTAAGTATGCCAGAGGATTGAATATTCATAATTTTTCTCTTCACCTTAAAAGGAAGGGAACATAACGTGGCCAGTAAGTCTGAGGGCTGGATTTTTGTCCTGATAACACAGTAAGATTTTATTGAGTGTGTCTGTCTTCTTTCCGTGCCATTTTTGTTGGCTGTTGAAACAAAAATCTAGTCTTAAACCTACTTAAACCAGCCTAAGCAGGTCTGCTGTTTTTGAGGTCTTAAAGGGATACTCCACCCAAAAATTTAAATTATGTCATGAATTACTCCCCCCAGTTGTTCTAAACCTGTATAGATCTCTTTGTTCTGATGAACACAAAGAAAGATATGTGGAATCATGTTAGCAACAGACATTTCTGGGACATTGATATTCATACTGTAGTAGGAAAAATAAAAATGGTAGTCAAAGGTGCCCTAGAACTTTTTGCTTTCCTACATTCTTCAAAATATCTAATTTTATGTTCAACAAAACAAACAAAAAAATTACAAAATAATTGTTCCTATGATAGTCCCAGAAATGTCAGTTGCTAACATTCTTCCAAATATCTTTCTTTGTGTTTACCAGAACAAAGAAATTTATATAGATTTGGGACTACTTGAGGGGGGAGTATCCCTTAAGCCCTGGCATGAATTGTGCTCAGCTGGTTTTGCAAACATAGTTTATTTTTGGAGGGAGCACAAGTTTCATAGTTTGATGTTAATGTAGTTGCTGCATTTGATGTTTATTGTATTGTATTTCTTAATTTTTTATACCCAGAGGCCCTTATTTAAATAATTGTGTACTGTATTCTATTGTGTTATGGTCTCTGTGTACTGTTGTTGCTGTTTCTGTGTTCTGGATGCTCCTGTCACCAAAACAAATTCCTTGTGCAAACAAACTTGGCAATAAATCTCTTTCTGATTCTGATTCTGATCTTTACTCTGGAACAAACCAATATCCTAAACTTTGTGGTCATTGATCTTTGTCATCCTCCCAATAAGTCCGTAATAAAGTCGGTTTGGTTACAGTTTTAGACAGGCACATATGTCTGAAAGTCAAAAAGCCAAAAGCATCTCAAATCTCATCTGAAACACTACATGTTGGAGATGTCTGGAATGAAGTATAAATATTTTATAGGAAACTGTAGTGAAGACGGATGAACATAAATCTGAAGCACGTATTACAGTGGTGATGAAGTAAAAGCGTAGATAAAAATGAAAAGTGTAACTGTGATAGAGCAAATAAAAGTAGCAGAATGAGTCAAGAAGACGGGAAGATGAAAGTCACTGCAAGGAAACTAAAAAATGAAAGAGGAAAGGGAACGAGAGATGTGGGCGACTCTCTGAGAGACGGTCGTCATGGTAACAAAATAAAATGGAGAACTCAAAAAGGAGCAATCTAGTGAAAGAGGGCAGCCAAACTGTTGCAGATGAGAGAGGTGAACTTGGGCATTGAGGCCTGAGACGTTATCAGTATTTTCACAGGCCCCCTTTCTGCACCTCTCAAACCTTGTGCTAGATTTACCAACAGGGATTCAAAATGGATGAAAATAAGGTCAAACGCCACTTTAGATGGCTGTTCACACTTAACGTGATTTGCACACATGCATAGGACATGCTCCTGGGTTATCTTATTGGAAATACATTCCCAACCAATCATTGCATTGGTTTTAGAGGTTAGGACCGTGGTTCTCATAGAGTACATAGTATCAAATATGTGTATTATTTTGAAAATGGAAATATACTCAAATGCTATATTATAATTATTTTGATCATAAACTAAGTAGACTTAACAAAATACAAAATTAATAAAATGACTAGGACGATTGACAGTTTCTACTTACATTTCCATTTGACCATATTGCCAAAAATGTTTACCTTGCTGCAAGTACAACTGAATTTAATATCTTACAGATCATATTTTCTTTTTCACCATTTGTTTTTCTTATAGTCAGCAAAATAGAGTTTAATTAAACACCCACAGTCAGATCATACCTGTGACCCATTTTAGTGTCACAGCCCACCAGTTCAAAACCACTGGGTTAGTATTGAAAGGGTTTGGACTATGATTGGTTAAAAGGAATGTTGTTTCCATTACCAACAAAGGACGTTGATCCAAGAACACATTCTACTTTTGTAAATCACATTCTGCGGCTCTTTGTTGGTTTAAAAGCTCATTATTTATGCAACTCCTCAATTACTGAAAAGCTCTCCACTCCAAGTTGAAGCATAGCGTTTCCGTTGCCAAAAAGAAGCCTCCAAGAATCTGCACATTTCTGTGTGCATGGGAGTGTTTAAATGTAATTTGTTAGTAGGAAACAGGAGCACTGCCAGTGCATGTTGCCTCGCCGACATGAGCTCACTAAGGACAGCGGCTGCCGCCCAAGGCCAAGCTTTCATATTTCTCTCTCCGAACCCTTTTTGTCTCAGATCTCCTCTTCTCTCTCTAACCTGTCTCTTGCCCTCTCTCTCTATAGCTTCTCCTCTTTTGTCTCTCTCTGCCCTGTTCTGTTCTGTTTTCTTCCTCAGCCTCTCCCTCTGCACTGCTCTAACAGTTAGCAGAGGCAGCTGTTTACACTCATTTATACCCCAATTGTCATGCTCAATGCTTCAGGCTGATACACTACGTGCCCTTTATTTTACTAAGGTATTGACTGCTCATCAATACCATACATTACCACAGAGGGAAGATTATTGGGATAGCCCGTATGTAAAGTATTCGTGTTTCTGTCACTCTGCTGCAGCTGCTCGATTACCTGTAATAATGATTTTAGCTGTACAGCAAGATACTATGATAGCATATCAAGTAGAGTTGTTACTGTTTTCTAAAAATAAAGTGGCTGCTCTTTTTGTAGTTTTAAGTAGTGCCTGGTTATCACACTGTATAAATATTCAGCGTAACTGTTCATGTGTGAAATCCCATCGTCTCATTGATGACGGAGAATGACTAGCAAATTTAAGAGCACCTGATTGGCTCATTTACATGAAACATCTTTTAATTACTGACGCACTGTTCCTGCAGCGATAAGTAAGGGATAATCTTACTTCGCAGAGGCAACCCCCCTCCGCTCCGCCTCCACATCGTGCATTAAAAATCCTTCAATCCACAGCTAGCCGTGGATTATCCCGTTTATACCATGGTCATTTGCCAAGTTAAAGCTGTTATTGATGTTTACAGTGTATTTTTGATCAGACAGGTGAAAATGGCAGTTATTTTGTCAGTTAATATAAAACATTGATTAAACTGACTGGAACTACGTAATGCACACCTTCTGGCTTCTAGCCAATCAGAATCGAGTATTCAATAGACCATTGTATATAGTGTTTAAAACATTGCAAAAAATGTATTTATAGTACGATTACAGCACCCAGTTAGTACTGATTGTTTATAATGTCTATAGTAACTGCCTCGGAAGACTAAACGGTAGCAATGAACAAAATTTGTACAGCATTTATTCATCCTAATTCATAATTTCCGCGTTTACTATACATGTTTAAAATCCAAAGTGGTATCTGTTAAATGCACCTTGAACTAACATGATTAGTTATATTGATATTTGATAACAAATACTGAAACTTTTCTGTTCATTGTTAGTAGTTAATGCATTTACTAATGTTAATATTGATATTTGATAACAAATGCTGAAAACTATACTGTTCATTGTTAGTTAATTATATCTTCATTTTGTCTGAATTAGGCTGCACAAGCGGCTCCTGGCTGTATTAATACATCCATCGTTATTATCCCATCTACGTAGGCCTACTTATGTAGGTATACCAATAGTCAGAACATATATAGAAGAGCTGTCAACCTTATATAATACGCATCGCCATTATCAAGACGATATCGTCTGCATTTCTCTGAGCATCGTTTCATCGTGCTCTTCCCGTGACTGGTCGACCGTACACCAGTCCATGATCCATTACACCCCCACCCCTGGCCCGTCCACTCTCTCTCGCTTTCTCTCTCTCTCTCTCTCTCTCTCTCCCTCTCTCTCTGTCTCTGCCTCTCTCTCTCTTCCATACATCAGTATGTGTTTAGAGCTGCACGCGCACTGGAGCCCGTGAGCAGAGTCGCGGCTCGTTTAGTATTCCGCGCACAAGGCAAAGGAAGGGAGGGCAGAGAGTGAAATATAGAGGAAAAAACGAGGCTGTGAAGACAGGCGAAAACAGAGAAAGAGAGGAGGAAGAGGGGAGCGGAGAGACACCTCCTCTGTCCCTCTCGGTCTGCCCTTTGGCATCCGTCTGTCCCAGGTGCGGTATTTCAGTCTTTATCTTTCTTTGGCTTTGCGGGGCGGATGTTACAGTGTTGCCGTTATATCGCGTCGCATGAGAAAAAATAATATTTGGATGAACGTGAGCTCGAAAGAGAGCGTGCATGTGATGGAGACTGTCGTTGTGTTCGAGGTCTGCACTGCTTGAAAAAATAAAGACTCTACGGGTGGTGGTGTTTCTGTTATCCTTAACATATATAGCTG
This sequence comes from Triplophysa rosa, assembly GCF_024868665.1. Lineage (NCBI taxonomy): Eukaryota > Metazoa > Chordata > Actinopteri > Cypriniformes > Nemacheilidae > Triplophysa > Triplophysa rosa. Next base: position 11,656,639 of record NC_079900.1, on the reverse strand, counting down.
TATGTGCCGCTTGTGTGTTGAATCTGTCCGGTATCGTCGTGCAAAACCCATCAGTGTGGGAATTTGCCTCAGCAATCTTAATTGGTCTATTGCAAAATCATGCATGAATTTTTTAACTACAGTGCTCTGAATCGTGACCTCGCATTTTCAGATGTGCACATTATGTGTAGGCTACTATATATGCAACAACGTATAGAAGCTTAAGTGACTCACAGTGCAAGATTATTTGATGTAATTCTCTTCTTAACTTTCCTCTGTCTGCTCAACATGCACAATCTGCACATGCATGTGTAATTCTAGAGAAAAGATGGGAAATATATGAAGCTGCTTCTCTTCAACCCCTTATCGGTGTTCCTTCCCAACCCCACCCCTACCCATAGTCTTCAAAGGCAGGCTTACATGGGTTTCTATCAGGCACAGGACTGTAATTATGCAAATATTAATACATCCATATGGAACCGTCATAGGAATACTCTCCCTTGCTTGCAGACGGGCATATATGGGCATTCGTAAAAGCCATATGTGGGGGCGATTGATTCCCCCCACAATGTGACGGAGCAGGTGATGACGTTGCCTGGCTGTCGGGCTGCTGAGAGCTTCCCTCCACGCTCTATCTGTGTGGGAGCAGAATCTAAAAGCTGGCGTAGAGCGTCACCAGCATCCCAGGGTTACTCGCAGCGAGTCTGTGCTTTTTTCTGTGATGTTATAGATAATTTAAAGATGCTTCGAGGGACAGCAGAGCCGAAAAGCAGCACCAGTGAGAGCCAGGGAGACTAAGTATGGGCAGGGATAACTTGCAGAAAAGCTTTGCTGGAATATCCAAGTTCATGTGCAACTATTTCGTACACTTTCAAAGTATGCGCACCTGAAAAGGTTTGATGTTTTTTTGAGCTTTATAAATGTTGCGTGACAAAGTCGGATCAGCAGTACTACACTCTTCCAGAGACTCAAACAATGTTACCTCACTTTGGGAGCTTCTTCGGCTTGTAGTCACAAGCTGTAATGTGATGTCCCAAGTATCATGTTCTTATTTTTTATAGCCATATGTAATATCACCCCTCATTTTGACCAGCAGTAGAGGTCCGGTCGTGTTAATGACAGCAGCCCTTGGCAGTGCCGTTGAGGCCAGTCGATGCAGAGACAGGAAGAGTCAGATATACAGTGTCTAGGAAGTCACAGCATTTTGGCAGATTTGAGCAATAAATAAGGAGATGTTGCAGTTATGTGTGTTTGGTAAGCAACCTGAAGGTTTTTTACTTTCTTCCAGTGCATGATGTAAGAGAATGGTACGATACCAGTTGACAGAAGGGCTGGAGATGGTAGAGAGTGGTGGTATTAGAGAAGAGAATGGAGTTCTACATCGACGTACTAAAACAGTGTTGCTATCATTTATTCATTCATTTCCACTTTGCAGAATGTCTGAAAACACTTGGCTTTGAAGCCAAAGGGGTAAAGAAAATTACTGTTATCTTCTGACAGGTTAAAAAAATGCCATAGCCTTACAGAAACAAAAGCAGATTAAACTCCTGATGACATTACAGATAAGACCACAGGCATGGAGGTAATACAGTGAGTGAGAGAAAAGGGAGGCGTTAAAAAGGAGAGAACGAAAACCACAACAGCTTCATTAAGACATTACTTGAATATCCGATTGGATATACTTAATGGATTAACATCCCTTGTCAATAGAAGTTTTCAAATTCATAGCCTCAGCAGGAAAGAAAGGGATTAGGCATCTTTTTTCTTTTACAATTAGTCTCAGTCACATCTATCAATTTTAGCCGAATAGGGGAAGTTTTGAGAAAGGTTTACAAAGAATAAAGGGGAAAGACATTGTAATGGGAAAACCCCCCAAAAACTGAACAAGCTCTTTATAGTACGTGAAATGTTTGCTTAAAAATTTTCATCCGATGATAATAAGCTATAGAAAATAATATTTAGCCGATGATGCATACATCACTGCATCTATACCATTACACAACAATTAAAACATATTTGTTTATATTTGGATATGGATATTTGAATGCTAAATGTGAAACTAGAGAACTCGAATATAGTGCCCAAGTGAACTGCTGAACAAAAAAATAAAGAAATTTCATAAGCTATGAAGTTTTATCTGTGTGCATCCTCATTAAAACGCACCATAATGTGTAGGGTTTGTTTGTGTATGCATACATGAATATAAACCAGTGTTTCTCACCAATAGGTGAAATATTTTATGAAAGAAATGAAGATCCTGCTTACAGCCATTCCTACATCTTTTTAACCAAACTGGTCAACCTTTATAAATAGGAAAGCGTACAGTGCCTGTAGGGCAAAACTAATAGCATCATTCTTCATTGGCTTGAATAATTTCACCTCAGGACTCAGGACAGAACCTCAAACCCATCTGCTACGTGCTGTAAAAAAACATTCAGTGACCCAAGTGACTGCGGCTGATACGTGGTGTTGATGGGCAACTTACAGAAATATTTCCACTTTAGAGATCTGACAGTTATGCAGTGAACACCAGGTGTCCTGTGTATGAACAATCAGTTGTGTATCCCTTCTGGCTTCAAACGTTGGTGGCTGCAGTGAGTTGAGAATCTGATAAGATGTTTATGTCATTAATACCTGTTGTATTATTGGAAAGTGTCATTCGAAATCTCTTGATGTTGACACTGATGTTTTGTCCATGAGGGGATTTTTCATTGACAAGATTGTCTAAATATTATTATTCATGTTATGATCGAACAGCGCTTACAAGTAACATTTGTAAATGTTTTCATTTGAATGAAAAGTATTGATTTTTATGTCAGTGCTTTTTTTGAGATAAAACCTTCTTTTGGCTGCAGGTCCACGTTGGGAAGCTTACAGTTGTCTGTCATTCAGTGACACAGCGACCTGTTCTAGTCTTTTTTTTCCCTCTGTTTGCAATTGGCAGTCTAGGTATTGTCTGAATTGCCTTGACACCAAACAGAATTACAACCTTGTAATGTTTCTAAATGTAATGGTAGCTGATTCAACTACAAATTTGAAGACTCAATTGTTCATTCTAGACAACATGATTGAATGGAGAGCATTTTGCATAATGTCTCCTGTATTTCTGTTTTCATATTTTTCTGAGACACACTCTTTTGTGGATCTCTACAAACAGGGCTCAGATTTGGCCGGAAACAGTAAAATAGCAAATATTCTTACCAATACCAAATTATACCATCTTCCCAGCTAGAATAACTTTGTCTAAGGTTCTCTAGAAGGTCTAAATGTTGAAAAACGTTCATGCAACATTAAAAGAGCATATTATTAAGGTTACTGTATACTGTATATGTAATAAACATTCTTAAACAAAAACGTTGGTATAGACATTGTTCTTGTAATGTTATGGAAACATCCACAACATTCAGAAATAGGCATGGGCTGGTTACCGGCTTCAAGGTATACCGAGGTTTGAAAGAGTCAAGGTTTCGAAACCACAAAATGTTTCTGTGATACCTTTCTAAGGTATGAGCTATGTTTACATTAAATGAATTTCATGTAATTGTAACGGAGGCTAGCTAGTGAAGAGCTGTGCAGTGTGTAAACCTCACTCCCCGACCAACAGAGACGCTCTAGCGACAGAAGCTAGAGACTGCGGTCTTTAGCCTCCTCGTTAGAGCGCCCGTCTCCCATTTGGACCGACGCCGGTTCGAGCCCGGCACAGAGCGGGGCGAGTAGAACCGGTTACATTGGTGCCGTGACCCGGATGGGAGTGAGGTTTAGGGGGGGTGAGTGTAACGGAGGCCAGCTAGTGAAGAGCTGTGCAGTGTGTAAACCTCACTCCCCGTTCAACAGAGACGCTCTAGCGACAGACGCTAGAGATTGCGGTCTTTAGCCTCCTCGTTAGAGCGCCCGTCTCCCATCCGGACCGATGTCGGTTCGAGGCCCGCGCAGAACTTGGCGTGTAGGACCGGTTACATAATTCAATGTCTGATGTTTACGTTTAATAGGCCTATATATTTCAAATATATATTTTTTGAAAGAATATTGTAATTTAAAGTAGGGCTGAGCGATTAATCTAAATGTAATCGAAACCGACATTAAGAAGCTCTCACCAACGTAATTTTTCAATGTCGGTTATTTCGATTGTTTTCCCTTTAATATCCATGTCGACGCGTGCCGCTATACCTCACTTTTTTCTTATCAGAGCAAAAGAGACTTAAAATATACATTATTAGTAAGTTGTCTTTTATGTGTGTACGCTTACAATAACATCAAAGCGTTGTTATTTTGTAAAATAAAGAAAATAAACAAGGCGCGTTAGCAGCCGTCTCCACTCCGCTCACATAAGTAATTTCTGAAATGCGTCTGATCCAAAACTCTGCAAATACTTATCACACAAACATGAAACGTATGTCTAAAGAAAGCTTAAAATGTCTACTTTTAAATGACCCGATTCAAATGGAAATCAAATATTCTGTGTTTATGTAGCCTAATATGCGTGAAAGACAGGTAACGTTACAGTTGATACGAGACATTCTTCTAAGTCTGCTCCTGTTTAGTAATAACAAGACTTTTAGTCCAAAAATGTGCGTATTGTGAGAAATATAGATATACTGAAACACGTTTACTTCATATTTCTTTTTTGACAGACTGATGAGTTTTAAGCTCCGTTCAACTATTAAAAACTCCGTTAAACTCCGTCTGTTTCTTTCACGTGACAGCTCTTGTGACGGCAGGACTGGTGTCTCCAGGCAGGGTCCTAAAGTACACCCGATTTGTCACGACACATGCAGACAGATGATTTGCTGATTTGTGTTGCGTTTGTTCTGCTGTCTTCAGTGGCAGAGGAAATGTTTCCAAAAAGTAACACAAAGATGCCTATTATTCGAAATGTTCAATAAATAACCATAAATACTTTGTATTTTCTTTGATTATCTAAAAATAACATGAGACAAGAAATGTTTCATTAGAAAAAATACCCCACCTTTAGTTGGGCATATTTACACTGAAGGGTGTAACTTTGGTTTGAGAAGCGGAGGGACACAAAATGGGGGAAAATGTTTTTGATTTGAATCCTATCACAAATTCTAAATACCTGTGTTTTGCGTTGTTTTTGATTGTTTAAATTGATTAACCCATGAAACCAAAAGGTGCTTTTATTGTGTAGCAAAATTTGATGTTCATGAAGGAGACTTTCTAAAATGCTTAACAAGGTTTAAAGTACCTAAAAAACGACCAGGGAAGGCCACGTTTCTGTCAAGCCTTGTCATAAACACAAACGTCTTGGTTACGATGTAACCTCAGTTCCCTGATGGAGGGAACGAGACGTTGTGTCAAGCCGATAGATGGGTTCGTCCCTGAGAACCAATCGCTTCCGACTTCGTAGAAAAGGCCAATGAAAATTGGCGAATGAAATTTGCATGCCGGACTCCGCCCCCGAATATATCCGGGTATAAAAGGGAGACGGCATGCCTCATTCATTCACCTTAGTTCTGAGGAGCCTGAGACCTCTCACGACTGCTGCAGTGGGCAGCACGTGTTGTGGCAAGAAGGACACAACGTCTTGTTCCCTCCATCAGGGAACTGAGGTTACATCCGTAACCAAGACGTTCCCTTTCTGTCTGTCTCTCGACGTTGTGTCGAGCCGACAGATGGGGTTCCTATGGAAAACACCACAATACTGTGCCCTGTCACAATCTCTAGCGAAGCGATGGTGACTGGCCTGGGTGTGTCAGCCGTGAGCGCTACCGTGAAATTGTAACCTACCAGTGGGTAGGTAGGGGGTCCCAGAGCTTTACTTGAAAGGTCGGAAGGCTCCTGCCTTCGGCCTCACAGGCGGCGGCCTTGTTTCTCTAACAGCGAGAAGCCGCCTGGTACCGTAAGGCCACTGGGTAAGCGCTACTTCCTCAAGCGTGGGATGCGCTACAGAGACCACTTCCTACCGGAGGGAGGAGTTTAGTGGAAATACCAACATGGTCTCACCGATGGGGGAGAACTCATGGGAAGAATGTGCAGACTGAAGGAGTTAACCGCGAGGTGGAGGTCGACCTAGGGAAGGTCATGGGTTACCAAGGTGGGAACCAATCATGAAGATACATCAGACGGAACCGCCCTGCTGGGGGGTTACAACGTCCGGTAGCACTAGGTCCAGTTAGAGCTATGTTGTGGATAACTCAGTTGGTACCTGGCCTAAGGGGCAGGGCTGCTCTGCCCAGCCCGCCCGCAGGAGGTGCTTGCTTAGTGATGGATGGAGTGCCTGTTCTTCACCCAGTGGGGGAAGAAGGGAGGCTAGTTAGTACGCTGACCCCTTAGGAGAAAGGGGGGAAGGTACTGTCATAGGCGTACACCCTACCGGCCACCAGTCTTGCCTGATGCCTGCAAGACTCGAGCCGATACCGGTTTTACGCAGAGGCTGTAGGACCTCGCGAAGGTGATGGGTGTAGCCCAACCCGCAGATGTCTGCCAGAGAGGCGCCTCGAGCAAGTGCCCATGAGGAGGCTGTACTCCGTGTGGAGAGAGCTCTCACCCAGTGGGTGTAGGTGATCTTAGGACAGGTACGCCATAGTGACGGCGTCCATGATCCAGTGCGCCAATCTCTGTTTGAGACAGCCCTCCCTGCTGATCTCCAAAAAAGACAAAGAGATGCTCAGAGCTCCTGTGGCTCTGCGTGTGGTCCAAGCAGAGGCGCAATGCGCGTACTGGACACAACACGGATGGGGTTGGGTCTTCCTCCCCGGTGGGGAGCGCCTGTAAGTTCACCACCTGGTGTAGGGGGAGTGGTGGGAACTTTGGGCACGTAGCCCAAAAGTCTTCATCATGAGGTGAGAAAGAGCGGCATCTGCGAGGGGCTCCAGGACCGCATCAAGGTCGCAAGAGGGTACGGAGCGCGGGTGAGGCAGTGCCTTCCCGCATTCCTTAGGAACCAATTGATCAGGTTGTGCTGTCCTAGAGACTTACCAGCAACTGGGTCGTGATGAGTGGCAATAGCGGCTACATACACATTCAGTGTGGAAGGGGAGAGATTACTCTCGAGTCTCTGGAAGGACAGCACGTTCCCAATCGAGCAACTCCGCGGGTCTTCTCTTCGAGAAGAGCACAAGGATGAGAAGAGGCACCACTTACAGGCGTATAGCCGCCTAGTGGCCAGGGCCCTAGCCTGAGTGATAGTCCTAACCGCCGCAGGGAGTAGGCCACTCAGGATCTCCTCATCTCGTCCAGGGGCCAGACATGGAGGTTCCAGAAGTCTGGCCTGGGATGCCATAACGTGCCCTTCCCCTGGGAAAGCAGGTCCTTCGTCAGGGGAATCAGCCGGGGGGGGGGAGCTGTCGTCAAAAGCATTAGCTCCGAGAACCAAGTCCGGTTGGGCCAGTATGGCGCAACTAGTACACTTGATGCTCCTCTTCCCTGACCTTGCACAGAGTCTGTGCAATGAGGCTCACTGGGGGGAAGGCATACTTCCGCTTGTCCCACGGCCAGCTGTGCGCTAGAGCATCCGTGCCGAGGGGGGCCTCGGACAGGAATACCCTAGCGGGCAATGGGTGGTGTCCAGGGAGGCGAACAGGTCTACCTGAGCCCGCCCGAACTGTACCCAATGAGCTGGACTGGAGCTGGGTGGAGTCGCCACTCTCCGCGAGGCGTCAACTGACGAGAGAGCGCATCGGCTGTCTGGTTCAGGTTGCCTGGGATATGTGTGGCTAGCAGGGATCTGCTCACCTGCGGACTCCACAGGAGGATGCGTCGGGCGAGTCGTGTTAGCTCCCGACACTGCGTGCCCATTGCACACGGCACCCCAACCCTGCAGGGAGGCGTCTGTCATCACCACGACCACCACGGCCTCATGACCTGCCCGAGAGGGACCCCTATCCGTAGAAAGGTCATTGAAGACCAGGGGTTAGCGTGCGTCGGCAGAGAGGCGTAATCACCATCCGCCTGCTGCCAGTGTGCCACGCTCTCCAGGGAACTCGACTCTGTAGCCAGTGTTGGAGCGGTCTCATGTGCATCAACCCGAGGGGTATCACCACCGCTGAGGATGCCATGTGCCCAGGAGCCTCTGAATTTCAGGGGGACCGCTGGCTGCTTGAAATATTCCAGGCAGTTCAACACTGACTGAGTGCTTTCTGAGTCAGTCGCGCTGTAATGGAGACAGAGTTGAGTTCCATACCAAAAAAGAGGATGCTCTGTACAGAGGAGAGCTTGCTCTTTTATAGGTTGACCTGTGGTCCCAATCAATCTAGGTGCTGAAGCACTAGGTCCCTGTGTGTACATAACAGATCTCGCGAGTGTGTCAAATGAGCCAGTCGTCGAGATAGTTTAGTACCCGCACACCTCTCTCCCAGAGGGGAGTGATGGCGGCTTCCACGATCTTCGTGAAGACTCGTGGGGACAGGGACAGACCAAAAGGGAGGACTCTGTACTAATATGCCTGACCCTCGAAAGCGAACCGTAGGAACGGGCGATGACGAGGGAGAATTGAGACATGAGAGTAAGCGTCCTTCAGGTCGATTGCCATGAATCCATCTTGACATCTGATAGATATCAGGATGCGCTTCTGCGTGAGCATCCTGAACGGCAGCTTGAGTAGGTGCCTGTTCAGGGTACGCAGATCTAGCGACCCCCGCTTTTTTGGGGACGATGAAGTACGGGCTGTAAAACCCGTTGAACATCTCGGCTAGAGGGACGAGCACGATCGCTTCCTCACCAGAGGGGTGGCGACCTCGGCCCGAAGCACGGCAGCATCCTTGCCTCTGCTGAGGTTGAGAGGATGCCCCAAAACTTGGGCGGGCGTCTGGGGAGTTGGATCGCGTACCCGAGACGGACCGTATCCCGTAATCACCGTGACTGTTTGGGAAGCTCTTGTCAGGCTCCCAGGGACCGAGACAGGGAGGCTAGGGGTACGTTCTGCTTCATCGACCTCCCGGGGGTGGTTCGATGGCTGGCAGTGCAGATCCCTCGCCGTGGGGGGGCCCCCGGAGAGGAGATCGGCTCTGCAGTTTTACCTGTCTGGCGATGATGTAGCACAACGCACCATCAAATGAGAGTGCTTAGGCTGATGATTATCCAACGTCGAGTTGCCGAACACTGTCGTGTAGAGGGTGAGAGCAGCTGTGATAAACGCCCAGAGAGAGAGAAAATTCTTAGAAGTGGGCTGTTGGCACGGGGCAGGAACCGTCCTGGATCGACTACCAGCAATGGAATGGCTGGGGTCGGGCCCGAAGGTATTCTCGATCTCCCTGGGGTCTTCCCATGAGGGCCGCTTTGGCTTCCGCCGCGGCTGCTGACGGGGTGGTGGTCTCCTCTTCGAGACATCGACCAGGGCTGCTGGGAAGCAGACGGTGCACGGGATCTCGGCGGCCAGAGGGCGGTCGAGTTGCAGCTGGGAAGGATATACTTGATATCCTCTGTCTGCTCCTTTACTGTCGAGAACTGCAGCTCGACAGTATCACCAAACAGCCCCCCTTGCGAGATGGGTGCATCGAGAAAGCGGACTTTCTCGGCGTTACTCATCTGTGCAAGGTTCAGCCAGAGGTGTCTCTCCTGGACCACAAGTGTGGACATCGCCCAACCCAGGGCCCGCGCGATCACCTTGGTCGCCCGTAGAGCGAGGTCGGTGACGGGGCGGAGTTCCTGCATAAGCGCTGGGTTGGTCTTACCCTCGTGGAGCTCTCTCTGTGCATTGGCCTGATGGACCTGCAGGATGGCCATAGCGTGGAGAGAGGAGACAGCTTGTCCCGCAGCAGAGTAAGCTCTCGACACCTCAGATGCCGAAAAGCCTACGTGCTTTGGACGGGAGTCTAGGTCGAGCCCCTGGGTGACATCGACGTATCCTCTAGCTGCCCCACCATCGAGGGAAGAAAGGGCGATGGAACTAGATGACGTGTACGTGCCGAAGGGGAGCGTTCCAGGTCGTACTAGGTTCCTCATGCACTTCCGGGGAACACAGCACTGGGGGCGAGTGCGACTTGGAGCTGCTCTCAAGCCCGAGGTACCGTGTATCCAGCCGCGAGCGTTGGGAGAGGCAGTGCGGTGCACCGCAACCCAATGCCGGCGGCCCGGGAAAGCATGGCTGACATTTCGACGTCCGCTTCTTCCTGAGCTCGACCCCCCGAGGGAGAGAGCTTCAAGGAATCGTCGGAGTCTGATGCCAGTAAGTCACCCTCCGATGCTGCAACAGACATCTCATCATCACGTACCGTGTCCGATACGTGGTTGAGGAACAAGACGGTGGGACCGCCTCATGGGGAACGGTCAGACGAGCGAGACGAGGTGCGAACGGTCCGCGAGCCAGTGGCTGACGGATTAGCGCTCACAGTAATCCTCAAATCATATCAGGGCCGTAGTCCTGCCATCACAGAACGGGAAGCAGACGAGGTGGTGGCTGAGTCCCGTGGGAACACAGCCACCCGTGACGCAACGTCTGAATCGTCAACCGCCCGCAGTGTGGGCAGGACGTATCCACAACATCTGTCCCAGCATACTGGAAGCAGACATCGTGTCCGTCCCCCTCCTCGATGAGTGTGTTGTACCTACGAGAACAGCGGGACATGCCACGCTGGAGAAATTTGCTCTTTTAGAGAAAAAACTCGAACACTTCTGGAACCGCTGAGATGCCCAGGGGAAGTCGCCGCAGGAAGGGACAGTCCGCTGCACCACGTCGTAGAGCCGGCAGTCTTGTAGTTGCTACTTGTAGCGAAGTCTGTTGATCATGAGCGAAGGCTCCGAAGAACAAAAGGTGAATGAATGAGGCACGCTGTCTCCCTTTTATACTCGGATATCCGGCGGCGGAGTCCGGCATGCAAATTTCATTCGCCAATTTTCATTGGCCTTTTCTAAGAAGTCGGAAGCGATTGGTTCTCAGGGACGAACCCATCGGTCGGCTCGACACAACGTCGAGAGACCGACAGAAAGGGAACTGCTGTTAAAAGAACGAGTCCTTATTAAACGAAAAAAGTCATAAATCACGCGTTACGTGTTTCTTCCCCATAGAAGTCCATTATAAGGAAACAGCTTAATATAGCCTACCGAAACAACGATTCAATTAAATTAAATTCAATTTTATTTATATAGCGCTTTTCACAATGTGCATTGTTCCAAAGCAGCTTTACAGGAGCAAATAAGAAAACCACAGAAAGGTAAAACACAGCACAGTTCATGGTGTTTATAGACCAAGCAAGATCATTATAATAAATAATATCTAATAAATAAATGAATAAATAAATAAATAAATAAATGCAGTCTACCGGTGAGCAAGCCAACACTGCACTGCTCTGCTGTGGCGAGGAACCCAAACTCCAATGATGAATAATGGAGCCACGACCACGTAAAAACAATTTTCTATTAAATTCAAATCAAAACCACGTGATTGAAAACAATCTTTCAGTGATCTATTTTTAGAGTGTGCACGCGACGCGCGCATCGACACAGGCAGTGTCCTGCTCGGTCCTAGTACTTCTCCGTGGCGATGACAGCGTGTGGTTAAAAAATCAATACAAACTAAAAGTGAGAGGGACACGAACAGGATTTTGAAAAGTGAGGGGGACATGCCCCCAGTGGAAATTACGCCCCTGTTTACACTACAAACCTTATCTACGCAGGCAAAAAACTAAGAAAACAAATATTCGTTCAATAATCGTAATCGAGAGAAAATGTTCAGTTAATTGAAATTTAGATTTTAGGCCAAATCGCCCACCCCTAATTTAAACGCTTTATTTTTACCTGACATATATGTTGCATAAAATTATTTTGAAAAGTTGTTGTTTGTATGCAGACATTCGAAAATAACAGATTTTAGTGTTTTTAGTCGCAAAACCGTGAAACGGTAGTATTTTTGCTTAAGGTTATCATGCCGTCAAAATATCATACCAGCCCATGCCTATTCAAAAATAACGTTTTTATAACGTAATGGGAATGTTAGAAAAAGTTCTTAGAACATTTTTGCAAGCTGAGTTACTGTATGTCAACAGTTTTGAAGTTTTAGTCTAAGCTAAACTAGGAGAGACATCAGAGACAAAGTCTAAAGAAATATCTTTTGATTTTAGACCTCTGGGAATGCAATTATGGCAATTTTGATTGATGTCACTGAACATCGACCTTTCCTTTTATTTGGGCCCAATTACATATCTACATAATCGTTGCTTTTTCTATCATTGTTTTTCTCATCTCTAGTGTGTGATTGGACAGGGCTCGCCGGCTTTGCGGCCTTTATGTGGCAATTCTGTTTGGCTTGTGTGTGTGATTGGACAGTGACCATGCAGTTTGCCGGGGTCCCTGTTGTGAAGTATTGCGTTTCCTGGAGATATTGATTCAGATCTGGACAGCAGTCAATGGAATGTCTGAAATGGGTTTCATGTTCTGTTGTTCTGGTTGTGCGTTTCATTTCTGTAACAAACATTGCTTCACTTGTACTTTTATTACAGTATATGACTTGTAAATGTCCATCCGCCAGACATGCATCAGGAAGATTTTATTTTTATCTGTGTTCCAAGGCCACATGCTGTATGGTGCTACAAGGCACTTGCTTGCCCATTGCAGTTCCCTTTTTTTATGTCTTATAGTTTATACTGTATACCTCTCTCTCTTTCTCTCTCTCTCTCTCTCCCCTCTCACTTTCTCTTTTTCAGCTCCTTCCCTTCATATATTTTTCATTACCTTCTCTCACCCTCCCCTCCTTCCCTGCTCTAACTTCGTTCTGAATCGACCCAGCTTTTCTGGACAGTGGCACTGTAGTTCGGTGCCAGACGGCCATCTTTCAGATTGAGATGCAGTTTTTAAGTCAAACTCGGACAGATTTACAGACCGAGCACTGGTGAAGAGAACAGACAGGGTTTTTTTGGTGAGGGAGCATTTTTTACGAGCCAATCTGAGGCTCATTTTTACAATGGAGCGCAGATCTGAGACAGACAGATAAATGGGCCTCGATCTGTTTGGGTTTCTTCTTTTTCAGATCACACGCCAGACTGATGGAGACCATTAATGCGCTGATTAGGCAGGAAGAGGAGAAGCTAACGAACGAGTGTGGGTGAACATCCTGACCCGAGTCTTGTCCTGAATGACTTATAGCTGTACTTGAGGCTTTGACTGATTGATGGAATGACTGCGAAAGTGGCACCTCGCTGGAGAGAAACTATCCACCTCACAATGAAAGACCAATGACATTTTACAGACCTAAAAAGCATGAAAGAACAGTCTATCAGAATGATAGATGGACGGTCCGCTCAATAAGGAGGCATCCCATCGGAGAAAGAAACATAGGTCTGATTTCTTGAGGGACTTCACTGGTTTAGAGAGAGAAAAACACGCTGATGAAAGAAGGCGATCGGCAAATCGATTGAAAGATCGATAGATTTGGCAACTCTTAACGGCATTTTGCTGTTTTCGGCAGCAAAGGAGGAGTGGATAGAAACACTTGGAGGAGGGTTGAGGCACAGAGAGCAAAAGAGAAGGAGAAATAAAGGTGGAGCTTTGACCTGGTTTTTTGAGACAGAACGAGCACACCACTAAGAACGCTGAAGAGATCTCATAGAGACAGAACCTCACGCTGACAAATTATATACACACTGGTTCACTGGAACATCTTTATATCTCAATGCTGTGTGTACATATCTAAACAAAGATCTGTAGCATGATGTGTATCTTTTTGCATCTTATAAATGACAAATGACAAAATTTGCTCATTGTAGATATAATCCAAATGGATTGCAGAATTATTATTGTGGACACAGACTGCATAGGGACAGTTCACCTAAAAATTATAATTCTGTCTTTATTTAATACTCACCTTCAAGTTGTTCAAATCTGTATAAATTTGTTTGTTTTGGTGGACACAGAGGAAGACATTTGGAAGACTGTAGGGAAGCAAACAGTTCTGGGGCACGTTTGACGTTTTGACAACCATTGAAATTTTTCCTACTATAGAAATTGGTGGCCAAGACCTGTTTGGTTACAAGCATTCTTCTAAATATATTTCTCTGTGTTCATCAGAACAAAGACATTTATACCGATTCGAGGGTGAGTAAATTATGACAGAATCTTTTTTGGTAAACTGTCCCTTTAAATAAAATGCATTTAAAGAATAGTTCATTTAAAAACGAAGGGTATGTCATCATTTACTCACCCTCATGTCATTCTAAACTCTTACTTTTTTTTCTTGACACCCTCAATTATTTCTACTTTTGTGTTCTGCTGAAAAAATGTGAGGGTGAGTAAATAATGAGAATTCTTGGGCAAGTTGTTTCTTTAGTAAAAGAAAAATTGGTATTGGTAGCAGTATTCCTTATTATAGATCTGACCTTTTCTTCTAATCCGGTAATGAAAAGGAATTATAAATTCGGGGAATGAATAACATTAAGTGCTATAGTGTTGATCGGCTGCTTTAACAAGAACCCTAAATACTTCCATCCTTCGCATGAAAGTTTATCATTAAACCACTAGGCTTCCCTAATCTTTTATCATGGAATAAAAACAAAAACTCTTAAGATAAACATATTTTGTGGTTGACCACATTCTTGTTTCAGAGATGTACTATACTAGGAGAGCTGTTTGTCTTTGAGATGAAACATTTATCCTGCATGAACAGTTTTCCTCTGCATGCTATTGAGCTCTGCAAGCCCAGCGGGTTGCCTTTATAATTTAACCATAATTTTACAGCAGATTTTAATGATGTGTGCATCATTCTCTCCCCCCCCCCCCCCTCTTTCAGCCACTGTAGAACATTCCAGAAATACAGCCGTGGACCACAATCAACATTACAGTTTGAATGAAAAACGGGGAAAGACGCTGGAACGGTCTCAAATTCAACTCTGACCCGATGCTGCTTTAAGGACTTCGCCTGCGAATACTCTCCTCTCCTCTACTCTCCCGACTGATTGTTTAACTGAGAGTAATAGCCCAGCAAATCTAGGCTATGCTTTCTGAACAACAGCCCTAAATATAGTACCACTGTTTATTCATTGAGGGAAATACCATTTAATCTGGTCTTGACCTGCTTTACTATGACAAGGACTCAGGGATGTCAGTGTCATTCTTCATAAAAAAAGTATGTGGAAGACTGCTCTCACACAAACACAAAATCCAGTCGTTCCGTTTTAATTTATTTCATACATTTATCCATTATCTTTCCTTCCCTCTTTGTTTTCCCCAGGAGTCCATGTTATTATTGAGAGGAGTGATTGTGACCAATGGGTTTCGAGGCCATTAAAGGTTTCAATTAACAGTCATAAAGAGACCTTCACAGCTCCTTGTTGAAACGTTGTCCTTCAGAATCCAAAATAAGAACCTCCTGTTTTATTGGATCCCTACGGTAGAAAGTGGCCGTACACACGCTTTCCACTCAAGCGCCGTCCAATTGGTGTGGACGGTGAGGGCTGCGCCGCGATTGGCCGAGAGCAGGGTGGGTGTGCAATGCGGATTGGAGGATGTCGGGGGACTGGGAAGACGACCTTTGTAAGAAGGCGTTGGTGCTGGTGGAGGAGCTTTGCTTCCGGTCTGGAGGCTTCAGCCAGAGTGAGAGCTGCCAAGAGTTCAGCTACATGATGAGAGGACCCAACAGACAGATAAACACAGGTGAGGTCATGGCATAGAGATTTAAAGAAACAGTTCACCCAAAAATTTAAATTATGTAATTTGCCCACCCATACGTAATTTTAAACACATGTGACTTTGTTTGTAAAAGAAAAGATTATTAAATCTTTTTTTAGCAATTGTCCAGCCCCAAAAGTAAAATTTATATGCTATATATTTATATTGTCATCATATGCTTACCCATAAGTTGTTTCAAACCTGTATAAATGTCATTATTCTGCTAAAAGATATTTGGAAGAATGTTTGTAATCAATCAGTTCTGGGGCACTATTGACTACTATAGTAGAAAGAAATTTTCTATTGGAGTCAATGGTGCCCCAGAACTGCTTCCCACATTCTTTAAAATATCTTCTTTTGTGTTAAACAGAGAAAAAAAAAAAAACTTAAGGTTAGTAAATGATGACGGAATTTTACTTTTTAGGTGAACTATACCTTTAAGACTTTGAAATACATACAATAACGTTGTGTGAGGAACAGGCAGAAATCTGTAAGTATATGAAAGAAAAGGTCATGCAGGTTTGGGACAAAATTAGGGTGAAGAAATATGGACTGAATTTTCATTTTGAAGTGAACTATTCCATTAAAACCTATTTAGAGCTTAAATTATGTTTTTTTTTGTCCATAATTTTACCAAAACATTGACACGGAACAGACAAACAGCCTAAAAGGGTGATTTCGCAAAGCACTGAACTGTGAGACCAGGAAAGGGCATCGAGGATGAGCACTGGTAATAGCTGCTCGTTCGTGTAATTGCGGCTGGTCATTCATTTGAATTCACATCATGTGCACCCCAGGTGTTATGGCCGGTTGCTGTGTTCAGAGTGAGACTGTCCTGTTTACAGATTTACTCATTATTGTTGAAATTCCCAAGTGGCCAGTGATTGAAATGGAATTGAACTTGCATTCCATTAAATATGAAAAAAATATGGCACAACCATGGGTAATTGAAATGAGTGTAGCTTCTGAGTTTCTAGTAAAAAGAGGAGGCTGTTGAAGCTTTTTCACAGGTCTATAAACACACTAAATTCATTCAAAGATACAAGGGAGACAGGTGGGTGTATATAGAGCAAAATCACAAAAGTTACTTGTTTTAATTTAAGCTACAAATTCAGAGTTTCTGTATTAGATTTAACCCTGCAGGAGTTAACAAAACTATTTATTACTTATTACTTTCATTAAGGACTGTTACCCTATTGTGCACTCGTTTGGAGTTTCTTTTCTTTTCTTTAGAGCTAAATTAATACTAGGTAATTTGCTGTGAAGGTTTTGTGTGCAGTTCTTTTCTCTTTAAATGTGTTTTTTTTTACTGCAACCAAGGGTCTGTGTTAAACAGTATCTGTGGAACTGTGCCAAAACCAAAACATTATGGTGAGCTGAGTTAAATTGTGCATGAAAGTAGTTTTGCATATGTATAGTTTAGTAAATACAATATTGAATGAGTCGAATGAGTAATGCATTCACTTACATTAAAGATTTTGATAATGTGACTAAATGTCTGTCATTAGTTATTTAAGGAGTGCTGGATTGAATCCTGGTATCATGGAAGTTTTGCTGGAGGCTTTAGCGTTTCAAAGTCCTTAGTCAACATTTCTCCCAATCTAATTAAAACCATTTTTTATTCTGAACAGAATCTTTTTAAGACACAGAAGCGTCATGCGCATGCAACCTCAGATTTTTTAAGTCGATCTTAGAAGTTGCGCAGTTATTTAGGTAAATGGTGTTAGTCTGAAATGTTCTGGTACATGGAAATTCACATTTCTAGTCTAATCAAGTGACACCTTATGTTTCTCCACACTTTCCTTTGAAATGCTTTAAGAGTAAAACGAATAAAAATAAACAAGCATGCCATGGTAATCCTTGGCTGTCAAATGTGCTTGGTTTATTAAAACACAAGATGCTCTTTTCTCGTTGTTAAATAGAGACATACATAGATGAGCAGGAACGACAGCTAAATATAATATTAATTAGTGGAAATCTGAGGGGTGCTGCTTGAGGGTCTTTAAACTCTTCTTTACTCACCGGATGGCCCATATGTGCAGTACTGCTGAAGGGGACTGTATTCATGCTGTCAAGCATACAGTAACAAGGTGAAATGAAAAAAAGGAGTCAGAGTTTCACGTTCTGTGAAACATTAGGTGAATAACAGAAATGTTAGCTGTTTTTTAGCAAGAAAACCATTTGAATTGTCTGCTTATTTCAAAGTCTATGTTGATCTGTCACTGATTCCGTGTGAATTCTGTTTGTTGACAGAAATGTATCAATAAAGTATATTTTCTAATTTAACATTACTTTCTTTTACAAATTTGAAGACAGATTATTGGATCTTTGACTACACATTTCTTTACAGTTTACCATTATTAAAGTACAGTTATTTGCAAACTAGACTAGTTATGCAGCCCTTGAATGTCCAAATGTTAAGTAGGAGCATAAAAATGGCTTGTGCATCCCCACCCAGATCTTTAGGAGGTGGTGACGGTGTGGAAAAGTAAATGAAGCTTAGCAAGAGGGCAGAGTCTGTAGACACGCTCAGTTGTTTTGCTTCCAAATAATCTTTTTTCCCTTGCAAGCAGATCAATACATTAACCGTTCTAATCCCAAACCACTTCTCTGTTGGGTCTCTTTCTCCATCAGCGTCTGATCATTTGGCTCCACATCTTTCATTCTTGCAGTTCCGCCTCTCCCACACCAGTGATCGCTCTCTGTCTTTCCTTCCATCACTGTCCACTTTTCCGACCTGTTTTCTCAGCCGGGAGCTCTTGCGGACTTTATTAACCCCTCTCTTGCGCTATCTCGCTCTCTTCCTCACCTTCGACGTGTGGAGTAAATACGTTATCTCGACCAGTCAGCCGATGTGTCTGCTTCAACATGTGCACTAATCTGTTAGCTCCTTCCAGGCCCCTCCCTTTTCCCACTGCTTTTCTTTCCATTCTTCTTCCCATTCTGCCTCCACCGTCCTGTATCACCATTTCTCCTCTCTACTCCCTTTTCCTTTGATCTTCTCCTCTGTCCCTCTCTCTTCCATTTCATCCTTGTATTCATCACTCTTCTTTCTCCCTCTATCTGCATCTTGTTCTTTAAACTGACAGATCAGTCGCATCGCCCCTCCCTCTGTCCTGCTATCCGATCAAATCTTTTGAACAAGTAGTGATTAATGACATACAGAGACTGATGAATTATTCAACAAAGAGAGACAGAAAGAACAGAGAAAGGAAACATTGAGGATGAGAAGGAGAGAAGTGTGATGGAGAGAAAGGAAGGAAGAGGGCATAGAAAAAGTAAAGGTGTGAGTGTGCACTGCTGAATTTTCGATTTGTGAATTACTGTACTTGATATCACATTGAATTGGTTTATTAATCAACGTGGGAAATGCAACCTGTAGATTTTTTACATCATATTTAACGATTTCCTTATATTGAAATGCACCATGAACATTTCCTGGAATGCTCTAGTTTGTCTGTAAAGTCTCCAGTGTGGACAAAAATGAAGCAGGCGTGTTGTGTTAGACTAATGAAATGACGGTTTAATTTCTTTGAATTGCAATTTGGTTCATTTCCTGTCATTCCAATTTAACATTATGCGGGCTGTCGCCAATTAATTAAAATACCAACTTATGAATTAAAATAGAGCCAAATTTTAATTTCTGATTTTTTTCAGCCCTGACTCACTCTTAGAAACGTGTGAGCAATGGAGGAAAAGATGGCAGTAGAGAGAAGGAACTAAAGGAAAAGATTGACCTGAAAAACAGCATGAAGGGTAAATAAAGAGAGGGCTGATGGAGTTTGAGGTAGACATATGATATGGCTTCCTTGGGTAATAGAAATTACATCGTAGCTCTAGGTGGAACCGTCCTGGGGTTTAGAGCTGCTGGTGGGTGTAATGTCTGAGATAGTGATGTGAGAGAGGGTTAAGCCAAGGAACCATGTGGGTGTGAGATCAGACCGACAGACATGCTGACAGACCAGGCCGCTGTTCTTTTTGATTGGCAGGCGCTTGTTTGTTTCTGCTTATTGGAGGGGAGCTTTTCTCCCCACTGTGGTTCTGAAAGCGAGTTGCCAAAGTCTCATTTTTTCTCAGATGACTCAGTCATGCACGCTCTTATAGAAATTGTTATTAAAGGCTTTGTGATTGAAAGCTCATACTCAGAGAGAGACAGAGTCGTAAGGCTTAATCACAGTTTAGAGGACATCTTTGTGGAAATTGTCATTGGCGTCGCCACTTTCTCTGCTAAGAAATAAATCCATCGTTTTCTTGGCTTTGTATTCAGATAAGGGCTTGTGAATGCTGGGGGAGCCAGTGATAATTTACAGGCACAATGCACCATCTCTTTTCCTTTTTCTGCCTCTGATCCTCTCTCTCTTTCTACTTCCTTCAGTTTCTCCCAAGTCATTTCCCAAGCACAGCATCTGTCTGCCAACTCCACCTCATTTGCACATTTTTCTTTTCAAATATCTCGCTGCTTATCCATGATAACTTCCAGGTTACATAATGAAGCTTGTTATCTAGAGTTGGGAGCTAAGTACCAGTTTTTATTCTAAACCAGTTCATTTAAACACAAAACTGGAACTGAATGATTTTCACGATTCGTTCAGTTAATGAATCTTGGATGCTAGGTTTGATGCAGATGGAGCACCGTACCCAATTCTCTGACAGTGTTTCCTGCAACGCTACTGAATCTACAGCACTGCTGCAAAATTGATGTTTAACTGAATTGTGGTCTGAATTGAATGGGATATTTCATAAAGAATACACAGACAATAAATGTACGTCCTTCAGTCCCTGCAGGATTTTGCGATCGCAGAATTTAACGCATAATCAAACTAACTCCACAAAATTTGCAGCAACTTGCAAAATGTTGAGATTGTTGCAGATTTTCCGCATAATTTGGCCAAAGACGCGCCATGTGACGTCCTCACATCGCGCATTCTGTCAAAACCTGTTCCAAAAGTCAAGCAGAGAGAAGGGTCTGTAACACTTACAGTTTGCTAACATCATCCATTGCCATCTATTTAAAAAAATAGCCTCTGGTATCCTTCCTTAGTTGTGCTGAAGGCGTTAGCATTAGCCGTTACGCTTTTTTGGCTAAAGGTTGCAGACACACCGATGTGTGTGTCACGTTCTTAAATGACATAATGTTGTAAACATCATGTTTATTTCGGTGTCAATGAACATTCACCACAATCAACTAAACGCTGATTTCTTAAAAGTATGCAAGGTTCATGGCATAAACTCATTGCATAGACATTTCCACAACCATAAACATGAAACGGCATGAAACGATATGTGATTGGTTGATTGACCTGTCAGTCAAAATGGCCTTTTGGGCGGGCCTTAAACTTTAAGCGGCCAAGGTTTCCAGACCTTCAGTATGAATCTGCTGCATGCCTTTTAATCATAAGTAATGCATAAATAATGTTTTCACAGGTGGTAGTTTTAAAGAAGAACTCTATTTGCCAATTCAAGTAGTTTTTTTATATTTTTCGGTAAAACCCCTCCACAATTTTTATCGCAAAATTTTAATAAAGCCGCTGCAAAATTAAGCATTTTTGACCGCAGAAATCACAAAAAATCTCCACAAAATCCTTTGCTTTGCAAGCTGCAACCAACATGCTCACACATTCACATTGACCTTAATATACGTAGTAGACACATTCTGAACAGAGTTTAGTAAACTCCTTAAAAAATGTATATTTGAACTAGTATTGTTTTAGTTTATATTTCCTAAGTGTTTTGTCAAGACCAGTTATTCTTCAGGCACTAAAACAATCATTAACGGAATCATTAAGGAACTGGAACCAGTCAATGAAATCAATAACAGGCCCTGAATCATTAAATTCCTCACGATTCCCATCCCGGTTGTTACTTCCCAAGGTTATGGGAAATCAAACTTTCACCCCCCCTCTCTCCCTTTGTTTGTTTTCTCTCAGAGATCTCCGTGAGTCTGCTCTCCGTCATTGTAACGTTCTGTGGCATCGTGCTGCTCTCTGTCTCTCTCTTCGTCTCCTGGAAGCTTTGCTGGTTGCCGTGGAGAGATAAGGAAGGAGGAGGTCTGAGCTTGACGTCAGGGCTCCTGCCTGGTGGTGTCGGTTTGGGTGGGGTGGGGGGCGGAGGGGGCTCCTCTCTCCTCCCTCCCCTGTTGCAGAGGAAAGATACACACTCCTCTTCCTCACTGTATCCCACACTTCCCCATGGTCAGCATCACCCCCATTTCTCTGACTCGATGGGTGTGGAGGGTGGAGGAGGGCTGGTGGTGGGGGGTGTGGTTGGGGGTCCGCAGGAGATGCAGGAGCATTCCTACCTAGACATGGACTCTTATCCCAACAATGCTGGTGAGAATTTTCAAAACACTTTGTATTTTTTCACTTACAGTGATTTTCAAATACAACACCGTTAGCTAAATAACTAGATAAATATTTTCTTTTATATTTTGTCAGTTTGAATGATATTAAGTGAAGCATTTAAATTTAAAATTCTAAATGAGAATTTAGATGAGTGTAAAAATACTGGTAATTGTGCTACAGTTTAAAAAACAATGCTTCACTCTTGTTAAGAGGCTGTTTACTCCGAAAAGCATTTGTGTATAAAAATCTAGACGATGCGCAACATAATGCAACAAATGACAGGTGTCTCAAGACACTTTTTTTAAAAGTCACTATTTTTAAGTACAGAGCGTCTCAAAATTTACACTCGTGGTGTGAGAAGTAAAAAACCTGTGAGACGTGTCACATCAGTCAAAGGTGTCTGTCGAAGGTGTAGTGCTTGTTTGAACAAAAACTATAAAAAAAAACAGCACAGACGTACAATGGAACACATTTTGTGTAAACAGTCCCTAAGACTATAGTGAGATATAGTTGCACTCCATCCATTTAACTATACTTAATACACTTTTGATATTCTCTATGGCTTATGCTTCCTCTCTTAAATATAATAAATATTGCACTCCAGCCAATTAACTATACTTACCTATACTCTTTTGATATTCTCTATGGCTTATGCTTCCTCTCTACTTCTGATTAGCAAACCTTAAGTTGAACCAGACATCTCCTGAGTTGCCCCCGGCAACAGAAGCAGGCTCAGCTACGAAAGACCTGCCCAATGCCCACTCGCAGCAGCAGGTCACCACCAGGTCAGTGACCTGCTCTTCTTGTTCCAGTCTGTGGTTGTGTGTGTGTGTGTGTTGCAGAATGATGGAGTGAGTGTGTGGTTTGTGTGTTGGAGGATGTGTGCTGCTTTTTGTGCACAGTGTGTACTAAAGTATTTCATAATAGAAATAGACCTTTGTTTTTTAACCACACTACCAGATATGACAGATTTTTTTCAAGGACACAGTGGGAACTGAAGGAAATGAAAATTATTATGATTTTTTTTGCATTGCAAAATGATTTTTATGTTTTTAAAAAAAATTTTTTTTATTTGCAGCCCCCTCCTACCAGTTGTCACTACCACAATGTAACTGGAAATTTTATTTTTTTATTCCCATTTTCATCATTCATTTCTCATTATTTTTTGTTAAATTAGCATAAACTAAAGGCAATACAACAAATACAACCAACTGTACATTTTAAATGATAAATAAAAGGAATAGATATTCTTTTTATTATCATTATAAAATTAACACAATTTGATTTGCATTCATAATGGTCTTCATAAATCATTTCAAAGAAAGTCCACTTTGCTTTCTTGATTTCGAGGTGAAATATGGCCTGGCTTGTTCTCGACAGGTTTACCTTACCAGACTCAAGCCTTAAACACCACATCAGATCGCAGCACCCGCTATAATGGGTGTTTGTGCTTTATATGCATGTGTGAGTGAGTGTTCACCCTCTGTTCTCTTTCCAGGCCTAAGACCATTACTCACCAGCTCTCCAGTCCTGATTTCCACGGTGAGGAGAAGAGTGAGCAGCTGACCAGCATCGGGCAGATCAAACCAGAACTCTACAGGCTGCGCCAAGGAGACCAGGGGGATGGCAAACAGGGCGACACCTGCGGCAAAATCAGCTTCCTCCTGCGCTACGCCTTCAAGTGAGATCCATCTTTCCAGCTCCCATCCCCACGGGAAATCGTCTCATATGGAGTGGTTATACAATGTGGGGATCCATGTCTTTCAATACTTTAGATGGTTAAAAATAGATCTCATCGTCAAGGCCCACAATTGAAAAGGCGAGGCAGGGGAGTTGCAGTCAGCACAATGAGTTATATTCAGGCCCTCTGCGGGCAGCCCTCGCGCGTCAGTCCTGGTCCATTATTTCGCCGTCACGAGGAGGGACGTTAGAATGGTGGAAAGTGCTGATGTTTGAGAAATGAAGGAAGGAGAAGCTGTTTCGTTCATGAATTATATATGACCAGCCACTTTAAACAGCACAGCCTGTCAACACATAATAACACGGCGCTGTGTTTTGCCCAGAATTTACAGAGGAGGCAAAGAGAACAAAAAGACGGGCGAGTGGAGATTGATACCTAATTCTTCACACATAGGGAGAAGTTTAAATAAATGATTCGACAGATCTGTCCCCGTTCATCACATTATCAGTCTTTTTATGCTCTGCTGCTTTTGAGGTGAGCGAACGGGGGTTTTAAATAGGGATGCACCGAAAATAGCAAAAACGCAAGTTCGGTGTTCGGCCGAATACATTTTACCGAACATGACTCGTGATACGATAGCGCAGAGACACAGAGAGAGAGAAACGCGTGCGCTTTATTACTGCCGCAAACATTTTGTGTGCGTGTGTGGAGGAGCATTTTAAAGTGTCAGAGAAAGACACAGCACGGGACTTGCCGCACGGAAGTAAATTTCCGAATGAAAGCGTCTTTACCGGTCGGTAACTTTACTTCAGACGGAAGCGGGCTGTTTGACAGTAGCCCCGCCGCTCGCGACATCCTTTGACATCATACAGTGGTCGCGTGCACACAGTTCCCTGTACTAAACAACTTGTCAAAGTATGTTCTGTGCACCTTCTGAGAGAACAGTCAGCTTTTGTGGGCGGAGTTTGGAGGAGAGACGTGAACTGAAATGGTTGTCAGTCAGCATCCGTCAGAATTGCTTGCATTGGATGTTTTTTTTTCTCAATCATTTTGCAATGTAGCCTATAATAATCCAACAGTTTTAGTTTATTCGTATTTTTAGCTTATGGCCTAATGTGGAATGACAGTTTTTAAAGAACTGTTTTGTTGTAGGGGTACAGTGTAACTTACATTACATTCTTTTAGCAGTCAGTTATAGGCCTAATTAATATAGGCTATTCATGAAGGGAGAGGGCTCAATTTTTTGTTTGAATTTACTTTGTTTTGCTCAATTTTATATTAAGTTGTATTGTATTTTATAAAACAAGACAAATTATAAAAAGCACATTTTGACCATTCAGTTTGTGCAATAGTGAAAAAAATGGCTTAATAAATAGAAGACATGCAAAAAACCGTGTTCGGTATTATTCGGCCTTCGGCCAAGTGTTTCACATCATGTTCGGCTTCGGCCAAGAATTTTCGTTTCGGTGCATACCTAGTTTTAATTTAAAGAAATGCAACAGGATATGGAATGATGCCCTGCGGCCGAGATTATATCTCATCCCGTGTGTGTTTAATTTTACATAATCACACCTCTTGCTATGCTGTTGCATGTGGAATACATCAATGTGAATGTGTCACTGCTACAAGCATTTTGGGAATAGCGGGCAGGTTGACACCGTCAGTCAGAGTCGCATCCGTCGGGACCCAGCTTTGTATCAGCACAGCGGTCGACCGACAACACCTGCGGCACCGCGGGAATAGTAGCCATTACTAACCTATTGTGTGTGAGGGTTTGAGCTGAATTCTTGTGTTTTTATTATTTTAATTTATCCATCTACCTGTCAGATTCATGCTGAGTGGTGATCATTGTGTTTTCTGGACAATAGCTTTCAAGCAGCATGTGTAAAAGCATGTGTTTAGTTAGTTTGAGCTCTTGTTTTGTTTAGAAATTATTTTTTTATAGGGGGTGGAGGGAGCCTGTCATTGAATAACGAAATGCCACTGTGCGCTGCAACATGCAGTGTGGTTTGGGGGTGGCTTTAAATGCACACAAAGACCAGCCTGATTTAAAGTGTGCTATCGTGTTTTGTGTGCCATTGACACAAGATTTATTATCCCAAACAGATATCATTTGGGCAATTCCATGCAAAGTCAACCTTAAAAACATTTAATGGTTAAAATACCCCAAAAGCATTTTTTCAAAGCATGATTTTCTATGGCCAGGTAAGTGCCGCTTTCAGAATGAGAACGATCACATCCATAACGGTGCATATTCCTCATAAACGGGCACATAAAAATGAAAATAACTATTTTATGTTCTATGCAGAGCCATCCCTTCTTCATTTGTTGGGTATTATTATTTATGCATTTTAATTCACAGAAATCCTACAAAGTATGTAGCCTCTCAAAATATATATTTTCTGTGTCATATCCATGTTTATTCCCTGTTTTTAAAATAGAAGACGTCAGTGCAAAGACTGAGGGGTTTTCTACAAACAGATGCTTTAATGTATCATTAACAACTACATTCTCTGAGAGTTTATATGTCACATTCATAACACAATATGTCACATCCATAATGCTTGAATTTCCCATATATGTTAGTCTAGAAAACTCAGAAATCACATTGGCTGGCTATAATAAGATGCTATGGCATAATTAGATTTGCCATTTTATTGTGACCTCCAGATTGCATTAGAAAAATGAATAATTTAACACGTTTGTTTCCCTCTCAACTTGCACCATGTCATGTGCAAGTTAATGACACATTCGTTGTGACCGACATGTCTGTCTGCGGGTTTATTGAATTTCGGGATGTGCTCTCCCTCCCCCACTGTTGTTGATTTATTTAAGTGTCCTAATGAAGGGGTGATGCATTTGTTAACGCTGAGAGACACGTTCTAACAAGGCCTGATTAGTAACCACTGAAGTTCCCCCGCCTCTCGTATTTACATCTGTACAAACACCGGGTGAAGCTCACGCTTTCAGAAGTTCACCATCACGCTGTGTTTGGCATCAGACCGCAACAACCCACTGCAGGAATGACCTACGGTTTGTTTTATAATAAGCTGTGGGTTATTTATAAAGACCGGTGTCGAAGGCTCTCGCCGACCGCCACGGACATTGCGGTGCACATCAAATATTTATGTTTTGATATTCACATTATAGATGTATTATCTCATTAATTCGCGTTCATACAAGATCCTTTTAGCAAGCGCGGCACAAGTATCACTCCATCCGTCAATTAATTCCAAGCTGTTGAGTAGAGTTTTTCCACTGGCACCTTTCTGGCTTTTTTATTTCTGAACTTTGGTGACAGCCATAGAGGCTCTGTGAATTCAGCGGCCCGGTTGTCAGCCTGCTTCAGCATAAACCTCCTCCCCTGTCAACGCCGGTTAGATGATGCCGAAACAGACTCGCACCCGGGCTAGCGAGCGCAGAAAGTTCCAGATAGTTCAAAGTGAATAACTCTGACATTGATGTGTCTTTCTCACAGCACGGAGCAGCTGGTGGTTAAGATACTGAAAGCCCTCGACCTCCCGGCAAAAGACGCCAATGGGTTCTCCGATCCTTATGTCAAGATCTACTTACTGCCTGATAGGAAGAAGAAATTTCAGACTAAGGTATCTTTTTTATTTTACCGAGGCTGCGACCGGCTTTTGCTGCCTGTACAATAATCCACCGTTGAGATGGCAGACCCTCTTAGGACTCATTAAGATCTAGATGCATTTGTGTGAGATTTTTTTCCCCACTGCCCTAGTTCATCTAAAAATACATCTGTATCAGCCAGTGCATTTGAATTACTTTGTCGTTTGACGTTCTCAGCTTTTACACTTATCTAATGTATTCGACGTTTGCTCATATCTACTCTTGATTTTGTCGCTCTGGTTCACAGGTGCACAGAAAAACTCTCAACCCTATATTTAACGAGACGTTCCAGTTCAGCGTGCCGCTGGCTGAGCTGCACTCGCGCAAGCTCCACTTCTCCGTCTACGACTTTGACCGTTTCTCCAGGCACGACCTCATAGGGCAAGTGGTGGTGGATAACCTGCTGGACTTCAGCGAGGGGACTGGAGAGAAGCCTATTTGGAGAGACATAGTGGAAGGAACCGCGGTGAGATAATGCCTGAAATGTACATTTACATTCGTGCATTTGGCAGCAGCTTTTATCCAAAGGGACTTGCAGTGCTTTGAAGTTATGCGTTTTATCACCTTGTGCATTCCGTTGGGATTACGATCTTATGCAGCTTTCTCTTTTAAATATCCTAAAATCTCTATAAAATCAAAATGGAAGTTTTTTGGCTTTTAGTGTGAATCTGTTATAGTTAAAGATACCTATAAACCAGTATTCTCAGTACAACCGGTATATAAGATCATATTTGAAAGATATTAAAGCATTCAAAATGTACAGGCTCTCAATATGTCCCGACCTAATTTCCAGCTTCAGTGAAAATTATGTTAGGGCAGTGGTTCTCAAACTTTTTCTTGTAAGGTCCCCTTTGTGTAGAGTGCATTGCTTTGCGGCCCCCCCAAATAAAGACTTGTAATCTTAAACTTATCATTTTAATTAAACCAAAAACATATTCAATTATACAATGCTGGAACATCAATTCTTTTGGTTGGTGGTCTTATTATTCTGATGTTTGATTGCATAAAATGTGTGATAAATACCTATATTTCATAAAATGCCACAAAATTAGTGTCCCCCGGATCCATCTTGGGCCCCCCCAGGGGGGCATGGTCCCCAGTTTGAGAACCACTGTGTTAGGGCATCAAACAGAGCTTGAAAAAAGCATTTTCAAGGCACTTGAGTGGATCTTTGAATAAATGACCCTTCAGTCAGGTTAAATAAATAATCAATCTAAACAGTGTTAGCACTAGCAGCACAAAGATTTGGGGTTTGATTCCCATACTGACATACAGTCAATCTCTTTGGATTCAGTCTTTGCTAAATGCATCGATGTAACAAATGTCATAATGTTAGCATCATATATATATATAGCATTTCAATTAAATGCACTAGTAAAGCTCATTTCATATTTATGATACAGATGACTCGCATGTGAACATCATGCATGATTATATGCTGAGCTGCTGCCGCGTCCTTGGGGATGTTTGTAGCAGAGGTGTGAAGATCTTCAGCGATGCCTGTGCTTGTCCTTCTAGAAAAAATGACCTGAAATTAGTGAAGGTCACTTGAGCCGTGCTTTCTTGAGAGTACTTCTAAAAATGTCACAGCATTTTAAAGAGCGGTTTTTAGCAACATTTTTATCAACATCATTATTTTTTAATGAATAATGTACCGGTACCAGAACAGAGAGGAGATTTGAAGACAGAGAGAATAAATGAAATACGGCACAAGCTTCAGTATGTTTAAACAGGTTAAAGGAGCACAGATCTGTCAAATATAGGAAATAAGATCAATTTGACACCATCTACTGTACTTTCAACAAGATCAATTTTAAAATTGTGATGCTGGCAGGAGTGAATTGTGTCTCACAATATGACCACATTTGATTGGTGCAACTGGAATGTTTTCATACACCCTCCAGATCAGCTGCTCAGGTGGCGATAGCTT
This sequence comes from Triplophysa rosa, assembly GCF_024868665.1. Classification (NCBI taxonomy): domain Eukaryota; kingdom Metazoa; phylum Chordata; class Actinopteri; order Cypriniformes; family Nemacheilidae; genus Triplophysa; species Triplophysa rosa. The sequence goes on along the minus strand of NC_079900.1, from coordinate 11,627,523 downwards.
TTTTTTGCCCACTGGTTAGAAAATAACTTGAGGTAATTTTTCATTTGCAGCCTTGTGGTGTGTAACAGTATAAATCTCTGGGTGCATACAAATAACGTGTATGGAGTCAAACCTAAGGCTGCCTGCTTCTGTAGTTCTTTAAGACGTATCCCAGATGCTTGACGTTTTTGATGAAATACTGTAGCTCTTTTTGTTTACATCGGCTGCTCCTGTGCTTTTTTCATTATAGCTGATGATAAATTCTGTCTGGCAGAACAGGAGCTTTAGACAAAGATGAAAAGTCTAGACAAAGAGTTTAGGAGGAAAAACGAACGCGGCATCTCAACACGTGCCCTTCAGATCAGAGGATCCATCTGTTATTCATTAATCACATACAGTACAAGCGATAACAGATGACAAATTGAAAGCTTTTTTTAGTCTGAACTACAATTCGTTTTCTTCATTGTAGAAGTTTTGTGACCCGTTCCAAATTGGTATAAATTTCTTTGTTCTGTTGAACACAAATAAAAGAATGTTAGCAACTATCAGTTCTGGGGCACCATTGACTACCATAGTAGGAGAAAAATGTGTTCTGTTGGACAAAAAAAGAAGATAATTTGAAGAATTTGTGAATGCAAACATTTCTGGGGCAGCATTGACTACCATTGTATTTTTTCTACTATGGTAGTCAATGGTGGCCATGAACTGATAGTTGTTAACATTCTTCCAAATATCTTTGTGTTCAACAGAACAAAGACATTTATACAGGTTTACAGGTTATACATGATAGAATTTCATTTCAATTGTTTTTGTTTCCCTTTAAATAAAGCTATACTCTCCAAACAGTCTTTTGATGTTTATTCCAGTGCAATTACCTGCCCCATAGATTTCTATTGTAATAGACAACCTCATTGTCTTCCACTTGTTTATACAAAATGAAGGACGAGAAATTATTTTCCATGGTAATGGTTCTATCTGTGAGCTTTGTTTGAATTGAAACTGAAACATTTCTTTAAAAAAAATATTTGCTTTAGTGTTGACAACTACATTAACATTCCTTAAGTACTGTACATTGATAAAAGATGCTTTGAATTTGTTACCAAAAGTAGCAAAAAGTTTTGAATCACCATATGGAATATACTGTATGTAATCATTAAAAGGTTTCATTTTATTTCATTTATTTAGCATTACTCTCAATAATAGTCTCCAAATCCAGCACAGCCTTTGGTGTGATCTCTTGCCCTTCTTATGTGTTTGTTGTGCAGGAGAAAGCTGACCTGGGAGAGCTGAACTTCTCACTGTGTTACCTGCCAACAGCCGGCCGATTGACCGCCACCGTTATTAAAGCCACCAATCTGAAAGCCATGGACCTCACAGGTTTCTCAGGTAACCGCCCACCCAACCCTTTCTCCCTCCCACTCTAAACTTCTCTTTTAGTTAATCGCGATACCTCATTGTTAACATTCAGCCGTGATAAAACCAACACTCATTAATAACGTTAATGTCACACGTCCAGCATGTGACTAAGGTAATAACATTAAAGGTCATAAAAATATCAGTTTTCTAAGCTGTGAATATTATATAGCACCTCTGAAAAGTTGAATGTCAAAACAGAAACGCCTCATAAAGGCATCAACATGGCAGTCGTAAGGATGAGAGACATTCTTAATTAGTCTTGGCTAATTTAATTACTGTAGAAAGTACGTTCAACGTAATGTAATAAAGATTCCCCTCGTAGGACGTGATTATGTTGCATCACGGTGCGTTAGGAACGTTAGGCGCAAGCATCATTACGCCACTTCTAATGTATCGCTAATGCTAACACAATAATTATTGATGCAGTTATTAGCAGCATTAATATTAATGTAGTGGATGCATTACGTACCGCTGTTGCTAGTTCCCTGACATTCTCTAGTTTTATCTATGTATCCTTCTTTATAATTATATCTTTATTATTTTTCAGATCCGTACGTCAAAGCGTCTCTGGTTTGTGATGGTCGACGGCTGAAAAAGAGGAAGACGTCCATAAAAAAGAATACTCTTAATCCTACGTATAATGAAGCTCTGGTCTTTGATATTCCTAATGAGAACATCGAGAACGTGTCGCTGATCATCGCTGTCATGGATTATGACTGGTAAGATCACGACCGCTCTTCTCCTGTTGAGATGCCGCAATGTGTTAAACTCCGGGCTATGATATGGCTTGACAGGAAGCACACGCTTTTGTCTTACAGGGTTAGTTTAAAAAGAAGAATATAATTTCCTCACTTTTGTATTTCTCAACTGCATTAAAAAAAATCTGTGTTGAACAAAAAAGTAGCATTTTGCAAAATTTCCACACTGCTTGTTTCTAAAGTGAAAGTGGATGGGGACCAAGGACGGTTGTAGTCACCATTGACTTTTATTTTTGTTTACTTCCCTTCCGTCAAATCAGATATAGACTTTATTGACAGCAGTCTGTCCATGTTGGCAATATGGTTCTGTTCGGGCCAAACTGTCACGGATGGACAGAGCGGAGAAAACCCGGAATGAAACTCCCCAGGGGTAACGGAACAGATCCAGCAGAATAAAATTACAATACTATACACACCGTTTCATTTGCATAATATACGCTTGAAATAACCAAATAGTTAATGAGCTGGTATATTGAGAACAAGGTACTGAAGAAGTGCAATAGATCTCTGGTGTGAAATTCCTGAGAGCGTAGATTAGCGAGACAGATGTTAAAAGCACTAAGGCAAAGGGCTGCCAGACAGGAGGTGGAGCTGCAAATGGAGGGGGATGTGAGGAGCAACTTGCATCCATGCAATAGACAGGCAGCAGATAGACTGAATGAACGAAGGACCTAAAACAGATCTGAGATGTTTCGGAATTGCAGATTTTATTACCTGGAGGCTTAACTAATGTGACCTACCTGAATTAATGTGATGCTTGATTTTTGGGTTCGCTGTCCCTTTAAGACATAAACACAGAATGTGCAGAATGCCTTGTAGATTTTTTTAAGATCATCAGGATCACATTTACCTGTATATACCTAATATACATTTTACAATAAAAAAATGTGCAATGGAAAAAAATCTGCATTGCTGATAGTGATGGATTATTTGTCGTTTAATTATTAAATTAGAGTTCCTCCTGCACATATTTGTTCTGCTAAACATAGGACCATATGCTCCTGTGTGTCAGACCCGTTCCTGGTGGACGTCTGCACTATTTTGCATAAAGACAAGACACCTCATGAATATACATGGTGGCCTAATACTAATGGAAGCAGTGTCTCGGGGTGAATTCTGCCAGTGTTTCTTGTCTGGTGGGCACACCTTAGGTCACCTCCGATTTGTTTGTGTGTGTGAGTCACATTTACGGTTAGCTTGAGTATAAGTTGCTTTACTTTTTAAGAAGGCAATATTCCTGCTGCTATGTGTTTGCCCAGGTTTTGGTGTTCTTTTGAAGAACAAAATATGCCTTGCAGAAATCATGAGCTTACTAATCATGCATCAGATGCTATTTTAGGCAGTGCTGAGAAAATTCACATCTGAGTTCACTAATGCGTATTTGTCAGTGGTCTCCGAGATTCTATCTCTCCCCTATGGCATGCGGCACACCACCAACCCTTTAACGAAACAGCTCGCCTGCACGCCACAGATAACGCCTGAGTAATTACTCTTAGCATTACTGCATGCCATCTGTGCTAAAAGCCTATCTACTTGATAAGAGTCATTTCTGACATGTACCTGACATGCTAAACAACCCATTTTGAAATATGTTTCCATGTCTGGATTGATACTGGCATTGAGTTGGGCGATACAGGTGCAGGCAAAATAAAAGAGGTTTTCTTGTATTTGTTTTTCAAGCAGACTGCTTCAACTAAATTTGCTTACAGTATCCTGGCAGCCTTAGAAAAAGTCAAGTCGTTCATTTTAATTCAGCAGGTCTAGGACTAACATGGGCTGTGATGAGCTCAGATTGAGGACCAATAGGAGAAAAATGTGTAAATCAAGATACATTTACTTAACAAGCAAAATTACATGTTTTCTTTAAAAAAGCTGAATATAGTGAGTATGCCTAAAATAAGCACAAGTATTTAGAAAAATAAACTTACAGTAATTCAGGTTTCACAATTCAATCAACTTAAAGTTTTTTCATACAGATGGTTTTGGTTGTTTTAAGCATAGACCCGCTTAATATTGATAATTGTTTCAGAATAACAAGAAATAATCTTATGTCGTTTTGGTTGTCAAGTAAATGTGTCTTGATTTATAAATTTTTAGATATTTGTACTGGAAAGCAAAACAAAAATATTTTTTGCGGTGTAACATCATTGTCATTGGACAAAACCTTTACTGGCACTTATTTCTTATCGAAAGATGCCATTATGTGATATGTTTTAAACAGCATCTTCATCAAATACTCATAAACCAAACCTTATCTCCAACTAAAAACTAAAACTGTCCCCAAATTTATTGGGACCTAAAATGAACATTCTATCACAGAAGTACAAATATCTAAAAATTCTTACATCAAGATATGTTTACCTGACAAGGAAAATGACTGATGAATAATGAAAATATTTAGTAGGCCCTATTGTTTTATGAATGAAAATATAAGAATTAAGTAAGTTTATGTTTAAAACAAGCAAAAAAAGTCTGCCAGTGGGGTAAAAACATTAGGTACTAAAACTAAATTCTTACCCCATTGGCAAATTTTGTTTTTTTAAACATTTTTAAACATTTTAAACAAAATTTTAAACATAGAACACAAAACGAGATGTGAATGGTGACCAGGGGCTGTCAAACACCAAAAAGGAATACTTTAGCTTTGTGTGAGGAATAAGCTGAGATTTACATATTCACTGTAAATCTTGCTATACTGCTATCCATGATCATTATTCATTGCCATTTTATGGAAGGAAGCAGCTTCAGCATTCTACTAATAAAAGGATAGAAATGATGAAAGAATTTTCATTTTGGGGTGAACTATCCCTTCAACTCTTTGTATTCACCAGGGGAGAGAATATCATACAGGTTTGCAAAGTGAGCCTAGCATGCTATAGAAGAACCATTTGTGGCTCCCAAAGAACTAGTAAAAAAAAAACATTTATTTTCTTTTTACCACTACAAATAACCTTTTGTGAAACAAATGTTTTTCAGCATTATGAAGCACGTTCTTAAGAGTGTACTACTACCCCCCCAAATTCAGAGAAATTTTGAGAAAAGCTATTGAATGTTGTTAAGTGCCTGAGCCTGGACCTAACCCTTTCCCTAAAAATCCCATTGGTTAATGGTAATATTGTTCCAGGGCCAACAAGGATGTTGATCCAGAAACATGTCCTACTGAGTAAATCATATTTTGGCATGACATCCAGCTTTTAATGGCCGCTGTTCTCCTCAATCGTTCCAGCAATCAGAGAAACATACCAAAGTGATTGGTTTGCTTGTTATTTTATCTTCACTCTAGAAGCTTTTCATACTCACTTTTCAGGTAATAAAGTGATTATGACACATCTCTCTCTCTCTCTCTCTCTCTCTCTCTCTCTCTCTCTCTCTGCACATTTTCTCAGCCTCCTTTTCTTTATCCGTGTAGTCAGTAGACCTCACATAAGCCACATCCCATCAGTCCTCTGTGACGATTCTTCACTCAAGCGGTTCCCTGTGCTCCTGCTTCATTTTGTTTATCCCAGTAATTCAATCATTTGGATGTACCTCTGTCTTTCTCTGTTTCTGTTCTATCGTTTGACTGTATAATTATGTGATCCCTCAGCCTGTGTCTGCGTAATTAAAGGACCGTGTATAAAAACCTCTTTCAGTGTGTGTGTTTGCGTGTGCATGTGTGGGTCTTAATGGGCAGGTTGGTTATATGACATAGCTTATCCTGTCTGTGTCTTTCTAATTACATGATGGACATTAGTTTGTGCTCCTGAAGGTCTTCCGTGTCTCTTTTCCTTTCCCTCTCTCATCCATTTGTTGTAATGGATGCACTGTGCTATAGGTCTGGGCTTCATTTCTTAGCCTAACTGCATTAATTCAATCTCTCCCTCTCTGTCTCTCTCTCGCTCTGTCTCTTAGTATCGGTCATAATGAGGTGATCGGTATGTGCCGTGTGGGCAGTGATGCTGATGGGCCGGGAAGAGAGCACTGGACAGCCATGCTGGCAAATCCCCGCAAACCTATTGAACACTGGCACCAGCTGGTGGAGGTAGGCAGCGTGACCACATGGAGTGTGTGTGTTAGCATGTGAGAATCAATTAATGTGCACTGTGTGTTACTGTGTGTGGGGAATGCCCTCTATGCACACCACGCCCTTTTTAAAACGGCTTTAACCTTGATTTTAACCTTGATTATTGCGCCTGATGCCAGTTTGTCTTTATTAGTGTGACTGGTGAAGAAGGTGAATGAGAAAAGACAGAAAGAACATTATGTACATTATGATTACACTGGAGTACTTACCAATAATAAATAAATGGGTATTAAATATTATTGAGTTTACATAAATTTATGTCAGAAAATAATGCAGAGTGAATTCAACCCAGGAAAAGTGTACAAAAAAACAAGAAAATGTTTTGCCTGATGATAACAATAATGAAGTATGTACCTCAGAGTCTTTATCCAAAAATATATGACAGAGACTGCATTTAATACATTAATGCCATGTTTTAATGAACAATGCATTTATATAATATATATTATGCTCTATAGTATGTTACAATGCATTATACTATTAAAAGATGTAAACATGGAGTATACGTCAGTATACAATAATGTATTTTTATTTGTGGTTACAATTATTAATGAAAATTCCAAGCCATTACAATAACATTTTTTAATTTTAAGAACACATTTTCTTATAGACTTCACATAAAATGTTATCAAATCAAGAATGTTAATGTATGTTGTTTTTTATGTCCACCTCCCCAGGAGAAATCCATAACTACATTCGTGTCAAAGAGTGCCGCAGCCTCCCCTAAGCCAAACATAGTGGTGGACAGCCCTCACTCTGAGTAGAGATGTGAGTATACACACACTGTTACTTCTTCACATAAGAGATCTGTGTGGGAGAATACATTAAAGTGATAGACTGGAGTAGCTTTCATTCATGTATTGAAGTACTGGCACAGGCTGAAAGCATCCACATCTGTTCACTGGAGCTGTTGTATGCTTATGTAACATGTTTAACCCTCTTGCTGTGTGTATACTTGTTATAAAGAGCAGATCACCTAAACATGACATTTCTGTCATCATTTGCTCACCCTTGTGTCACAGCCATATCACTTTCTTTCTTCTGTGGAATACAGACGGTTGAAGAATTAACACCTCACAGCCATGTTAGAAAGGGTCCATTATTTCGGCTGGAGCAAGAGCTTGCCTAATGTTTCGTAAAAACTGAAAAAAACGGATTTATTTCTTATATTGTAGAGTTTATTTAATACCCATTTATTTATTATTGGTAAGTACTCCAGTGTAATCATAATGTACATAATGTTCTTTCTTTCTTTTCTCATTTTATTATAGAGTTTATTTATTATATATGTCATGTTTAGATGCAGGAAATGATTCATTCAGTCTAATTGATGACTTCAGTAGGACTAGTCCTAAATCATTGTGATTGCCTTGAATTCTGTATTCAGAATTTCTCATTTTATGTTCCACAGAAGAAAACCATGAGGGTGAGTAAATAATATAACTCTTTGGATGAACTAATCCTGTAACAGTGCTTTCTCTCTCTGTCTGTTTCTTTCTCTCGTGCTTTCTCTCTCTCTGTCTGTTTCTTTCTCTCATCCTCAGGTCAGCATTATCTTTTCAGCAACAGAAATACATTCTTTCTTTTCACCTGTGAATAATTGTTCATCAAGACAGAACCAGAGAAGAGAGACTGTGCTTGTGTTAGTGCTTTTCCTCCCTGCAAACCCAACACAATATTAAGAGATCCACCTAGACCTGGAACACACACACATACAGACAACACAACCATACAAACACTTGGAATCATAATAAAACTCTGGCATGGATGGTATTGCTTCAGGAGTGATGTTAACGTCAAAATATGTAACGATTTATTCAGGGGAAATATGATGAACATTCCCACTTTAAAAATAGATGATCTTTATTTAGTTATTTAAAACTGAGCCTAAAACATTTTAATTACTTAAAAAAAAAAGAATCAGGCAAGAAACCTGATCAATTCTGGACCACGAATGTGTGTGCGTATGAGTGCATGTGTGTGTGAGAGTTTGTACGGGTGTCTGTGCGTAGCTATAAAAACAAAAAATCTATACAAAGTGTTTTCAGTCGGACAAGTATTTGGAGTGGTCTTCTCTGCCAATGCAGAACACTAGCAACTGTTTCCTATATCTCTGGAGAGGACTACTTTATTACTGTACCCATCTGGAGAAGGAGGAATAAGGACGGACGCATTGGCCAATCACGTTGTGCAGTGTTGAAATGTGTCCCTCTGTCTTTCGCATTTTTATCACCTTCTTCCTGCTTGGAACTCATTGAGATCAGCAATTCATTTTATTTTGTTTATTTACCATTGTTGTTCTACCAGATAAGAAAGGAACAGTTGGTACGTTTGCAAATATGTTTCCCCAACCCGGACGCACTGGCAAGTTGAATTCCTTTGAGGACTCTTCCACGGAGCTAACATTGATTTCAAATATTGCCCGAGGACCCTGTCTAGGATGGACCTTGGATTGACGTGCACGTCCTGGGAAAAGATTTGACCATAGTATTTTATTTTTATACCACGGCAGGATTTTTTTGAGTTCTCTCATTTCAAAAGAGGAAGCGCGTGCTCTACATGACCCCTCTGCCAGGAGGACCGCTTCGGAAAGGCTCCTTCCCGTGTACCTTCGTGTTTGTGGGAGTATTCTTTTGTGTCGATATGCATTTGCTCGTCGGTTCGTGTGTGCGTGCGTATGCCCGTGTGTCGTATATGTCACTGTGACCCCGTGTTTGCCACCAACGTCCTTTCTCCTGCACAGAGTTTTTGTTTTGAACAATCAAAATGTGTCGCCTGTCCTGTGTCTTAGATGAACTATTTCCTGTTGCACTAGATAGGGACAGGGTGTATTTCTCAGATGCGGTCGTAGAATGTGCTGTTGACCTGTCTCTGTTGTTTCCCTAACACTGAAAGTGTCCCTAGCCTGATCTGTGTTCTCGTGTTGGGTGTTCTTATTTCTTTTTTTTGGTAAATGTGCTATGTGTGTAAGAGGGGACAAACCTATGGTGGCCAGGAAATAAATGTCGGACGTTTTTAATTGTCTTTAAAAGAAAAAAGACTCTTCATCTCTTTCGGCTGAGCATTCCTTGCGAACAGAGATAAAGAGGGAGACTTGTAGTCTTATCTCATTTTAGTGCCACGAGGGTCCCGACACGAATTTTATTTGACATCTCTGTACAGTCCTTGTATATCAGAATAGGCGCTTCTAATATATCGACCAAGAACAGCTACATTTATCAGTTCACGTACCCTTGATATCCAGGTTCACTGCAGCTATTAATATCGCAGTACAGCCACTGCCAATGCTATTGCACATACCCCTAGACGGAGGAATACTAAATTACCAATCACAAACACTCATGAAATGTATATCAGTATAATTATTTTCCACGCCAGCCCCTGAGCTCATATTTTTACCATTTCTATTATTAATCACACATCGGGCCAAGCTATCAAGCTTGGACTCGCGCGCGCACACACACAAGCGCTGGTGTGTGCTCAGTCTCGAGTCCGTTATCATATTTCACCTCTTGTTGTTTTCTAAGAGCCCATTGATTCCGTCATACACGTAGATGTGGTATCGACCCACAGCCCCATCCAGCTCCTGTCTGCAGCCCTGTGTCTGAGGACAACAAACACACTTCTGCTGCCTTAGATCTTACACTGTGGAGGCACGTTCTCTGTAGAGTGATCTTTGAACCCCTCTGTCGGCTTCCGCACTCACCTCTCGTTTTTACGATACGTCCGTCTTTCATTCTGTTTCTCTCTCTCTTTTTTTCAGCCTCGGCCTGTATTTCTCTACGTTTGTCTCCCCTCTTTCCTCTGTCTCTCTGTGTCAGTGCAATTCTGAATGATCCCGAGGAAATGTGTTTGCATGCTTATATTAACATGGATGATGTCAACTTGATGCAATGATAATTTAATAAGTGATGCTCAACACAAAATTTGACAATGAACTTGATACTAACAGTACTAATGACAAACATGTTGACCTGTTCAATATCATTGAAACACTGACGATCAGTGATGTTGTTAATATTGTATATCCTCTTTGAAATGGTATTACAGTTTCTGGGTATATTTTTGTTTGTATGTTGGTTCGTTTGCTTTTTTAGTTTTCTTCGAAAGGTTTACTTTTTTATATGTTCAGAGTAAGCTGAGAGCAAGATGAAAATGAAACGCAGTCAGGGCGAGAACATTTCAGCTGAAAAAAAAGTGAAAACAATACTGAAAAAAGCAAAAAAAATAAAAAAATCCCCCAAAAAACTGTTAGGAGGATGATTATGTGAATGATTAAGAAGATGAATCTAAGGCTGGAGCAATGATGGCTGAAATAAAACATATGTATGAAAATCATTACCACGTGTTTGCGTGATACAACTACGTATTTGTCTGTTCATGTGAAGCACTGTTGATAAGGTGTCATCTTGATCTTTCCTTCTACCTCTTGCTTTTTGTGTTTTACTCCCTTTTCACATTCCACTGTGCATTATGTTGTGCGTAATTATGTAGTTACTCTCATAAATTGTTTAGTCACTGTGAATCCACTTTATATAAATGCAGCATTGCATTTCTCATGTTCAAGGTTCTGTTTGTGTTTTCTGTTTTTTTCCATGGGCACGCAAACACATACTTAAGGGATAGTTCACCCAAGAATGAAAATGTCTTTATTTACTCCCCTATACATTTTTTTGTTCTGCTAGAAGAATGTCAGTAACCAAACAGATCTCATCCCAGATCTGGTTTGGTTACCAACATTCTTCCAAATATCTTCCTTTGTGTTTGGCAAAACAAAGACATTTATAGTGAGTAAATGATGACAGAATTTTCATTTTTGAGTGAACTATCCCTTAAGATCCTATCTATAAATTTAACCCGACCCTCTGCTCAGACCTTTGGACTCATTCTCCACATCAGTTGTATCTCTTGGAAACTGAACATCTGCTCGAAAGTCAATGCTTGTTTCATCTGCCTCCATCTTGTCCTCATCTGTGTTCATGTGAGTCTAATGCACCGTTCATGGGAGCCACAGAATATCTGTAGTCAGCACTCTCTTCCAACCCTCCACACTGACACACACAGATACAGGAAGAGAGACAGAGGTGAAAGGATTTACCGTGTGTCGGCTACAAATCCTAGAAAAGCAGGGGGAACGTTCTTGAAAGAGACCAGCATGGCGAGAAATCTGAAAGAAGCATAAACAGGATTAAGAGAAAAATACATCTAAAGGAATAGCAGAACAATAGAAAAGAAAACTAGTTGAGTGAAATGGAATTAGTTGTGCGGGTGGATTGTGCGGGTGTTTAAGAACAAGATAGCATAGAAGGAGAGAGAAACAGAAAGGGGATGAGGATTTGTCCATTCACAGGCAAACTGAGACGTACACCTGCGGCGGCCCGCACAACCAGAGACGCTTCTGAGGTGAAGACACGCCAGTTAGCAAGACTACCCATTCCTCAATACACACACTTACACAGAAGCGCGGGGGTCGGGGGAGCCGCAGTCTCCATGGCAACGTTCCCACAGTGCAAAAAAAATCATTTAGTCAGAAAGATATTTCACCCGGCTCAGTGAGCTGAGAGAGATGGGAATAGAGAAGGAGAGAGGGGGTGATCAGGAGGGAGACACTTGAGAAGGCGTGGTATGGAGATGTTTTTCTCACGTTGGGAAAAAAATGATGGAGTAAAATTATTAGCGTGGTGCAATTATCATTACCACTAATAGCCGTGAATGGCGAATGCTGGGTTCATTTTCACAGCCGGAGAAAACATCCATTGTGGGAAGCTGTTTATTTCGGCACTGACAGCCGTGAAGATTTTGAGAAAATATTTATTAGTCTTACAGGGTTCATTATCCCACACAGCAGAGCGATGCAAATGTTTATGTAAACTGTCTCGTGTTCGGTTGTGCATGAAGTGTATCGCCTGGTTTTCTTCACTTGTTTCTGCAGCACTCATTTCTTTATTATAAAAGGTATCTCTGAGTCTATTGTGCTGTAGTCCCAGTGACCCAGAGGTAGTGGTAGTGGTAGTATGCATATGGGCGTGTATGCTCGGATTGCCTGTTGTGAGTTCCAGATGGCTTCTGTCTCCCAGCAGAGAGGACCAGTAAGGCTGCCTGTTTTAGTCAGAGCCACCTGGAGGACACCTCTCTTGAGAATAATGTCGGACGTCCAAAAACAAGTCATAACATCCTGTTGGAATCTGAAATAAGCGGACCGCTTAAAAATGCCCATTGTGATGCTCAAGAGCTGAGATATAAAGCTCAGATAGGCTATATTGATAATTAAAAGACACTTAGAGAGGTAATTTTTCAAATGACTTGCAATGTCACTTTTATGGCCAGTTCACACTAAATTTATGTGTATCACACAGGAAGAATTTACATTTCAAACTATGTTATAGGAGGCATGGACTGCCTCATTCACTATATTTTACAGTTTTTTGGACCAGCACTACATAAAATAATAAATAAAACATTTTTTAGGCTATTAAAATGTTTTTGTGTACGTATAACTTTAATATTAAAATATTTTTCACACCATGATAGAAGAGCAGCGGAATAAATTGAGATCACTCCAGTTGTGCCTGTATTCAGCATTTCTGCATGTATTGTGTCCATTTCAGTGTCTGTTGAATTTCAGAAACAAACTTCAGGAAGTGAAAGACTATGTGAAAGAATATGTTTTCTTTGCAGTATTCAAGATCTACAAACATTGCATCTTATCAGTGTGTCCCAATTTAATTTCCTGCAAAATAATATTTTTATTTGGAATTTGGGAGAAAGGGTAGTTCACAGAATGAAACAAAAACGACAATTTTATTTAAACACAAGTACTGTAAATAGTAAATGCAGAAAAAAATGAAAATAATTTAGGAGTGATCTCTACAGTGGCTATACAGTATGTTGTCTATGTTGTGCAAATATATTATAAAATCAGAACAAGACATGGTGACTTTAAATCATAATCACAAATCAATGTTCTATTTTTATATCACATTTTTTTTGGGGGGGGTTGTGAAACATGCAATACAAAATATTGAGAAGTGACTGGAATATCTAATATGTTATAGTAGTAGTTTGTGAAATTAAGTGGTTTCCCATGAGTGGCAACATATGAAGTAGAATCCAGAGAGGACTCCATTCTTACCCCAAAACTCACTGACATTTGCTTTGAGATGGGTTGAAAATCAACTTTGGTATGTGTGATAATAATACGTGTTCTTTTACTATTTGTCTCTTTGGATTAAAGCCTTTTTGGATTAAAGTGTCTACTAAATTTTGAATTACTATAATGTGCTGAAATGCTTTTAAAACCGTATGTATTAATTGTATCTAGTCACACATTAGGCTATGTATTTGCTTCTTAATATACTGTATAGTGTAAGAATACCATTATATGGTTTCTCTCCTATAAGCCTTCTCTCCTGAAAACGTCTCTCCTTATCTGGCCACCCCACATCACAAAGATGAACAGAATCAGCTTCCAAAATTGTGTCACCAAGGAAAACTCACTGGAGGTCAATGTGGGAAAAAGAGCACAGAGCATGCATTTTTGCAAAAGCCCATATCTAGACACACCAAACAAATGTTTATTCATTCTGGACAATCTCAAAAGAGGTTTCCTAAACGATTGAGCAAAACGTATACAGGTATTAGGAGAACAGCTCTTAAATGAGCATTATTTGTATGGGAGATCTTACATTTGATAAACGTGATGCTGTGATGCTCAGTGGAGCGCACTGACAGGGTCGTGGTCGCCACTGGAGAATATCGTTTCTATTGTTGGAGAAGATCAGAGCTCGCGGCACGACAGCGTGTTGGATCGCTCGGGGCCGTCTGAGTAATTATGCACATTCTTGCGGTAAAGAGCAATGAGGACAGGAAACAGGTTGCACACCGACCTAGAAACACGATTCTTCTTCTTCAATGACTTACCTGTCTCCCTCTTTATGCTTTTCGGTGAAGTACAGACCCTTTTGTTTAGTAGTAAAAGTACAGTTTTTGCCACAATTTGTATTATATTATAGCCTAATTTTACTACAAATATCATGGTTATCATATGGTTGTTGTGTTAAGACCATAGTAAATTTGGTTAGGCTACTAATAGGCCTAAACATTTACATATAGCAAACCCCCCCCAAACTATGGTTAAATCATGATTCGTTTCCGATTCGGTATGACCATCTATTCGTCTATTATTTAACATCCACATCCAACAGTATGTATAAATTAGACAGTAATGTATTATGTAAACGCACAATTTGATAAATTATTTTGCCCAATAACAAACATTATAGCCTAGTGAATTATCTTTAAAGTGCTCGTAAATTATTATGCGGATGCTTGACTTTGGTGACATCTGGTGTTTACTTAGCTGATTGTTCTTTTAAGAAATCATTTTTATTACCACAGTGACAGTAGTAAGACTACGCCGGGTAATAGTAATAATACCCAATAATAATACTAACCTACTGCTATTACAAATACGAGAAAAGACAAGTCAACGCGTCAGACTACATACTGTATTATTCATAACAAACATTTAAAACATATTTGACATTAATAAGCATATATTTAATTTCCGTATCCAACGCCAAACAATAAAGAACATGCTTCGTAATAAATATACTAGGTTGGTTTGCAATGGACGTTTTGAGTATAAAATCGATGATTCGTAACTCGATTCGCCAGCCCGGTCCATTTTCACAATGTGAAACCAGACCGTAGTGTCGATTGCCGAGTGATGTTTGTTGTCATTACGGTTCACTTTAACGTTTAGGTGAAGCCTTCAAAGTGCTTTAAAGGCGACTGGTTTAATATCACCGAGTTTAAGGACTGCATCAGTCCGTTTTATTTTCGTCAAAAGGTGGTCTAATAAAACGCGCAGGTAAGAGACACGAGCTAAATTAGCTTTGATGATAACAGCTAACGTTAACTAACATGCTAAGATTGGTGTTCACACCCGCAAATAGCTCTATGCACACATTCTGTTTAAATGTGAATTTACAGTCTAATCATATAAAGCATACAGGAAGAATATCTTATTCCAAAGTGTTTGCTCTCAGGTTATACAGAATTAACGTTAATCATGGGATTGGATGTATTTTTTATAATCACGTTAGGTCACGTTAACATATATTTTTAACAGTTTTGCTGGTAGTTCCCTGGATATTGAGATACAGTATTATTCATGCATGATACACTAAATAGAAATGATTAATTATTCATTTTAAAATTAATACAATTACAAGTCCACAACAAAGAATCCATATCATCCTCTGTTTTATATTTTCAATGAAAGTACATTATAATATTGATCTGATGTCTGCCTTGGTTCTAGACCCATGGTGACCCATATGGACCCCACGTCTAAGTCTGGATTGAATCAGGTGTCAGATGTGGTTTTTGTCATAGAAGGAACTGCAAATCTTGGTCCATATTTTGAATCGCTTCGAAATAATTACATACTACCAACAATAGAGTAAGAGTCATCAAATTCAAACAGTTTATATACAAATAATAATATATGGCATTGTATACAAACCTGCTTTGTGTGATGACAGGTATTTTAATGGAGGACCACCCGCTGAAACAGATTTTGGAGGAGATGTAAGTTCAATGTTTATAACTCTTCCACATTACTGCTGTCACCTCAGATGTCACTTCCAATGATATTGCATATGATCAGTCTTTTTCCTTTATTAGTATGGTGGTACACAGTATGGACTGGTGGTCTTCAGCACAGTGGATTGTGCCCCAGAGTCTTACGTTCAGTGCCACGCTCCAACCAGCTCTGCTTTTGAGTTTGTCTCCTGGATTGACAGCATTCAGTATGGGCTTCATATGTTTCAACACATTTGCTATATGAATGTCACCTGCAGTTTAGATAACTAGCCCTCTATCAGTCATCACAAACAGGTCACTTAAGGGAGGTTTTAATTCTTAGATGACTGACAGATAACCCTATATGCTAGGAACTCCAGGTTTACACATGTGTGTTTTTCACAGGTTCATGGGAGGCGGAGCAGAAAGCTGCAGTCTCATAGCCGAGGGCCTTTCCGTGGCCCTTCAGCTTTTTGATGACTTTAAAAAGATGAGGGAGCAAATGTAAGTACACTGTTTCTCATAATTAAGTACTTGAATGAAGTTCTAAGGCAGCTATTGACAATGATATAAATTCTCTCTCTCGCTCTTTATCCAGCGGGCAGACTCACAAGGTTTGTGTATTGCTGTGTAATTCTCCTCCCTACTTACTACCGGCTGTGGAGAGCGTCAGCTACACAGGCTGCACTGCAGACAGCCTGGTCCAGATCATACGTGATGTGAGTCGGCACTGATCTACTTCCATTTAATCAGTACTTTATTCTGGCCATGTTTCTGAACTGACTTTATTTTTGGAATGGTGGTAATTCAGGTGTACTGATATTGATTTCAATAATGATTTATTTATTTATTGAATCAGGGACAAACAACACATATTTGTACTAGTGCAAAGGTAGTCATTTAATAACACAAATTGCTAGTTTTCACAGTAGTTTTAATATTTCCAATTGTTTTAGTTAGTCATAAGAACTTTGTTCTGGACTGTAAAAGGAAATTATATTGAGACTTTGATTATGATCATGCTTTCGGTGGTCTGTTTTTGCTGTAGCGGGGGATCCAGTTCTCCGTAATTGCCCCACGGAAACTTCCAGCGCTACGATCTCTTTTTGAACGAGCCTCCTCGGTAACAGGGCCACCAGAATCTGCACATCCGGACTACAGCCAAGATCCCTTTCACATGGTTTTAGTTAGGGGCATTGCACTTCCTGGTGAGAAAAAATTTGGTTTTGTGGGTTATTTTTTCCTGATAATGTCTCTAAACAGTGTTTGCCCACAGACCTTTGTGTTGCACATGGGGCTTATGTAGAAATAAAGTAGTATTTTATTGCATTTGCAGATTTGCTCCACTAATGGTGTTTACTCTATGTTGTACATCCAGTTGGTCCTGGAGGAGGTTCTGGAACAGTTTCCCTTAAACCTGTCCTGCCACCCCCGTCTCTGACTGTGTCTCAGTCTCTGGTACCTCCAACCCAAGCTACTCCACCAATAAGCACATCCCTGCCATACCAGGTATGTCTGTGCTAAGAAGACAAACAGAATGTCTTGACGTTGAATAAATGTAAAGATGCAATGTAAAAAAATGTAAAGATTACATTTTTTTGGAGTTCAAGATTATTAAGGCAGGTTTGTTCATTAAAAAGTTGATAATAAGTGCTTTAAATTGTAATTTAAAAAACAGTCTTTCATTTGCTGCTTAAATGAGAGGAAACAGTTCTGTGACTGTTATGATTCTGTGACTGTGCGTGGGCACAGATTATGAATATGTGGGTACAGATTTCAAAAACCGAGGGGACGGTTAACAAAACCGAGAGCACGGATTGGAAACTCGTGGGTACAGTTTATTAATCCGAGAGCAGGGTTTTGTAAACTGTGGGAACAGTTTTAGAATCTGTGAGTACTTTTTTAAAACTGAGGGAACGAATGACAAAACTGTGGCCACGGATTTGCGGGTCTTAGTTTTTTTTCTCCGACGGGTGACCAGACAGGCTCCGTACATTGTTGCATATTGTTGCAAAGCCACAATAAGAAAAAGCATGGTGGGTCTTCTGTTTTGTGCCAGTTTCAGTTTTGTGAAGAAGCTGTATATGATTATGCATAATTATTTATTTCTGACGAAATGATCCAAATTCAGTTTTTTTATTTTATTACAGTGACCTTTGGTAGGTGATGTAAAATGTTACCTTTTCTATATCATTGTTATTTATCGATATGAGTAATTAGGATAATCTTAGTCTGCTCATTGTAAACTATTTTAAACTACATGTACATACATGTATTGTAAACTAATAATTGGAGGCTCATAATTGGTCCTTTCAGCATATGGGGGCTTTTTTAAAGTTATAGTTCAGCCAAAAATGAAAATTCTGTCATTATTTACAATTTTACTATTTACCCTCTTGACATTTTAAACCTGTATGACTTTCTTCCGCAGAACACAAAATAAGATATTTTGAAGAATGTTGGTCCGGCGTCGTTCGGTTATACCAACTCTCTTCAAAATATCTTTTTTTGTGCTTTGGAGAGGAAGGTTATGCAGGTTTGAAATGACAAGAGGGTGAAAGTGATGACAGAATTGTCATTTTTGGGTGAACTATCACTAAGTTTTTTTTTTAGATTATGATTTTTCAGTAGATCTAGATGGTAGATGATGCAATTCATTTGTGTTCCATGTAATGATCTGGCTTTGTTTTTAAATGAGCCTGTACAATAATGATGAGATCTCATGACTGTTGTCCTTTTGTCGCACACACACAAACATTTTTATTCTCTCTCCCCATAGAGTAACCCCTCTCTAAGCGCGGCCCATAATGCAGCACAGATGGCTCTTGTTGCCAGTCAGCAGCAGAAGATTCGATGTGGGTTAAGTTGTCTTCTTGGATCATCTTTTTCAGTTATTTCCCAACTAAAATGCCACTTGTTTACCTGTTTCTGTTTTGGGTTTTTGTATTTTGCAGTCCCACAAATAGCAAATCCTCCCTTCAGTCAGTCCGCAGTGCTTCAGTCTGCAGAAGGTAAACCCAGTCTGTCTACAGTAACAACAGTGTCACCACCAGTGTTAACACAGCAACAAGTTCCACCTCAGCAGCAACCACAAGTTCAACCCCCAGGCCCGCCCGCACCCAATCAACAGCCACCTCAGGCCCCTCAGCCGCAGCCCACCAATCAGCAGACGCCACCTCCATCTCAGCCTGGCATGGTCAGATTTGATAATACTACATCTTATTTAGATGCTTCTTTCATCACTCTTTTAAAAAATGTTGTCATTTTTTTGTTCAGCCTGCTGTACCTGCACCTCAGGCTGGAGCGCAGCAGGGTGTCGCCAACAAAATCGTGGCGTGGAGTGGAGTTCTAGAATGGCAAGAGGTGAGAAACTTATACTGATGTTTATACAACAAGGATAGCAATGTCTTTGCAGTGCTTAAAGGGACAGTTCAGCCGAAAATAAAATAAAATAAGATATTTGGAAGATGCTTGTAACCAAACAGTCCTTGTCCACCATTGATTAACATAGTAGGAAAACTTACAATGGTGGTCAAAAGTGCCCCAGAACTGTTTGCTTTCCTACATTCTTCAAAATATCTTCTGCTGTGTTTAACAGAACAAAGAAATTTATAAAGCAATTTTTCCTACTATAGTACTACTCTGTGGTGGCCAAGAACTGTTCGAGCCTGGAATTGTTTAATTCACATATTGAGTTGTGATTTATTTATCAAACATTTAGGTTAGGGGGTTTACAATCGTAAAATGACCCATTAATATAGAGATCTCAATCGATCTCTCCAATGCCTTATAAAAACCTCTAAGCCCATTTAACCTAACCCAGCTCTCTAGCAGCGTGAGAACAAACTGATTAACTTGAGAAATCATTGATGTATTTTAGGTTGACCCAAGGTTGTTGTGTCTGGGGTGTCATTTGCACAGTGTTTAATGGAATCAATGATATTTCTTGATTTCTCTTTGATTTATAGAAGAGTGTCAGCGTTTAGATTAATGCAGCTCTATTGACCTCTCCACACTGGCCAGGAGATCATCTCAGGGGACATCTAAACAACTCCTGTTTACAAATTCCCAAGCGCATAGTCACTTACCAAAATGTTTTCTTTTTGACAATGGGTCAACACAAATGATCAGGAAATAAAAACACAGACACACACACGCTGTGCTAATTATCACCATCTGGTCAATAACATGCTAACAACGTACGCTTATCAAGCGAAGAGGTGCGCTTCGCTGCCGAGGCCCGTCATAGAGTCACCATCTGGATGATGAGTTCACACGGCTCGCCGCACTCTATTCTCCAACACAAACACTGCCTTGCGCTACCGCGTGCAAATTAAATCAGTAGTTACACTGTGCAACAGCTCTGTCGATCCGCAGATGAGTGCTGTTTCTGTGATATCATGTCTGTTCAAGAGCTTTCGCACAAATCTAGACGAACAGACCTGGTCTGGGTGATCAGCCTTTGAAATGGAGAAGGTGGTGGGTAGTGGTCCAATTGTTCATAGGTTGCGGCATTGTTATTGATATAAGAATGTTTTAGCTGTCCCGTTGTCAGGGCGATCTCTCATGTTCTGGAAGCTGCACAAGCAGGTTGTATATTACACCAAGCTTTGAGCCTAACCATCCGTCTCTGCCAACAAGAGCTTTTTACTCCTTATGTTAACCTCTTCATCTTGTTCTGTCTTTTTTTACCCGCCCCCTCCGTCACCTCTCCTTCTCTCTCCATCAATCACCGCAGAAGCCCAAGGCTTCGTCCATGGACTCCAATACCAAACTGACACGCTCTCTGCCCTGCCAGGTCCAAGTTAGTCAAGGGGAGAATCTGTGAGTATGAAACTACAGTACTGGCATGATTTGAACATTGTAGAATATATAGTAGAGCTGCTCAGAGAAGATAGAGTTGCGTTTTGTTTTCTTTGTTGCAGAAACACAGACCAGTGGCCACAGAAACTGATCATGCAGCTCATCCCTCAGCAGCTTTTGGTAAATGTGAACTTTGTAATTCTCTGTTCTATGATTAGGATTTTCCCCCTTTTAACAAGTGGCTACTAATTAGGAGACCATTCCAAATTTTCATTTAATCAGTATTTCTAGATATATTGTGGTCATTCTGGTTCATTGTCTGTTGAATTTTGACAAAATCAAACCTCAGGAGTGACAAAGTCATTCAACAGCAATGTGAAAGACTGACAGCATGACATGACACATGAAAACTGTGATAAAAATCAAGGTTATCACATAAAAAAAAACGTTATTAACTTTTCCTAAATATATGTATAAATATTACTGTTTTTTTATTACTGCAAATTTTTAGGTCTGAAAAGGTACAGAGCATCTTTTCTGTTATTTTGACCTGTTTCTCAAGTCTTAATTTTCTGCAAATAAATGCAAATAGAAACAATTTTTTTTATTTTAAAATCTCATATTAATCTTGAGTACCTATAGACTAGTATGGCATACTTGATTCACTATGAGTTTGTGTTGTTTACATTATGCACGTACGCGCCGATTGCCAACAAAACACAGACATATGATTTAGTTTCACTTACCGCGTGCGGTTCATGTCCGGCATCTTTTATCGCTGGGACCGCTCCATCTATCTGTTTCAAACGATCTGCAAATCCAGCGTTATATCCACCGTTTATATAACATCCATCACTGAAATGCCGTGAACAAACAAACACTTCAACTTCTCTCACTATTGCAAGAGTAACGAGCTGCAGCTGCAGGCCCACAGCACAGCCAATCTTGACGCAGCGCAGCCATTCTTGATGGTAAGCGGGTCTTCCTATCACTCGTCGGTTGACCCGTGGGTGTGCTTTTCCGGGAAAATTGCCCAATAAGGGACTAATAAAAGTTGTTACGTAACGGTTTTTCATGTTCGAAAAAAACTTTCCGAAACCAATACAAACCTTGGGGGAGTAAGGTTTGCACAGAAATCGAGCACAGAAATACTACGTAATGGACCTTTTTCACATTTCCTGTATCAATTAAGCGAAGCAGTGTGTCGCTTTTTTCCAGTAGCATAGCAACACAGTTAAAACCAATGGCTGCATCTGCTAACCAGCAGTGTTACTGCAGCACCCGGCTGCTTTAAAGCTGAACATCGCCCTCCTCACCTCAGTTTTCACAATTTCTTGACACAAAATAATTGAGGAAAACATGGGTGAGAATGATACTGCGAAATTAAGTGCCTTTCTTTTAAAATAACATGCAGAAGTAGGTTTGTGTGGAGTATGCGCTTCAAACTGAGGATGTTTCTCTCTTTAACTTGCTGAAATGTTCCTATAAAAATATTTCCCATCCAAATGCACATTTTGAATAATTTATACATTTATTTCCTAACCTACTACAGTCCTGTGTTTTCTCATACCGGTCATATTTTGTTTGAAACGAATATGTCTGATAAACACCTATTATGGAAATTGCACATGGTTTTATTATTGTGAAAGTGTGTATATATTTGTAGTAAAACCAGGGGTATTTTATAGAGCTTGGTCATTTTTCGTAAGAGCAGTATTGCTTACGTGCGTTGTTAGTCCTTAAAGTAGCGGAATGCATGGTAACTGCCTAAAAGAAACGTAATGATATGAAACACTTAATTAATCTTAAAAGAGTAATGCGATGACAGCTCGACTACATTGAATATTAATGAATTTTGGTGTATTTGTGAATTACATGCAGCAAAATGACTGTCAATGAAAAATCATTCAAAAACAACAGGTGATAAAAAATATTTAATACAAATAAATGCACATTGTAATCTTATTCAGCACACTGATCACTAATTTGGAGCACTGACTGACACCTTGTGATGAAATAATCAAGTATGTTTACCAGCCACTGCTTTCACAGATCGGCTTTGCTGGATTAAAACTTCAAATTCGGTCGAGTTCGTAAAAATCTGTTCACAGTAATTATCAGAATATCTCTTCTCCCGTCTGGATTTTGAAATCATTTTGCGGACACTCATTATAAGAGGCATTTAGTCAAATATGCCATTGCAGCCTAATGTAATAAACATAACCGGAAAAATCTATACACTGCTTCGACAAGCACTTCCGGTGTTCAATTCCTCCGTGATAAAGGTCCATACGTCCAACTCGTTTTTTGACAAGTTGACCATGTTAAGCATGAGAAGCCGTCAGAATGCATGAAACGGCGTTAAATCACCGCTTTAAATGAGAAGGATTGTTAGTAGTTCACAGAAAGAAACAAAAATGATCATTTTGCCTAAACGCATACCTATAAATATATAAGAAAAACTGAAAATAGTTTTTAAATGTTCTTTTCCTTTACAAAATGTTCTGCCGGTTTTTTTTCAGCTGCTACCACTTAACACATAGAGTCATTCTTATTACAAAAAAAACATTTTGTAGATTATTTGCAGTTTTACGTGTTTTAAAATTTTTTATGACAATTATAATGAATTACTTTCAAATCTTCTATTAACGTGTGCTAATATTCAAAGACATTTCAAGTGTCAGTGCCAATATCACGGTAGTACTGTCATACAGAACTGCGATTAGTCTTTGCCAAGCATCTCAGTCATCTGTGTTTACCTCTAGAGAGTGAACAGTTATTTCTCCTGAAGTTTTCTCACATTCTTTTGCTGCCTTGCAGGCAATCTGTATGTCCTTTGGGAAATGCAAATCTATTTATAATTCTTACTTGAGTGTTTTTAACCCTCTCACTTTCTCTCCATCTGTTTCTTGTCTTTCAATAGACTACTCTTGGTCCTCTGTTCAGAAACTCACGTATGGTGCAGTTTCTCTTCACCAATAAAGATGTGGAGTCTTTGAAGGGGCTGTATCGCATTATGGCCAATGGATTTGTGAGTATACTTACAGCATCAAGAGATGAAGCTGGAAATACCTCTTAAAGTCCAAGTGCTGTATGTATATATATATTTACATACAGTAGTAGTATCCCTAAGAGATTTCCAGGAGGGCATATTGAAACTATTTTTGCTTTTAATGCCTCAGGTCAGTTTAAATCAGTAAAATGAGGAGTTAAGTATTATACAAAATAAGCAAAATAGTAGACAAATGAAAATTGTTTTATGTATTTTTCTAATTATCCTTAATTAGTGCTTTACATTTTATTAAGTATATGCAATCCCTAGGATCAAACCCACGACTAGAAGTATTTGTGCCTTTTAATTTTATTATCTCTTAACCATATGGAAGTATAATTTTCCCATTGCAGACTTCTTCAGAGAATATGACGTTTGTAACGACACTTTGTTGCCTCTAGGGGGCGGCCTTCATCTGCTTTTAATGTCTGCAGCAGATAATATAAAAGATTCTTTTTTTTAGCAATGGAAAAAAATGTCTCCCAAAACAAAATTTATAGCAGCAAAGTCAAACCACCAGCACCTCTTATGAAATGGGAAATAAATCTGAAATGAACTTGTACCCTGAAGCTAAGTCCCTTGACACAGACGAACAGATCTGTCAGTAGTGAAACACCATTAACACTGATTAAATTCAGTTTTAGACTCAGTCTGTGTCTGAGAAATGGCTGCTTGGTTCATTTTAATCCTGTGCTCAAATACAATCATGTGGGCCCAGGCAGCTCTCCAGTCACTTTAGTTTGATGAGTGGATTGGCACATAGCTTGATGTATATTGTGTGTGTGTGTGTAGGCTGGCTGTGTACACTTCCCCCACAGTGCGCCGTGTGAGGTGCGGGTGCTGATGTTGCTCTACTCGTCTAGGAAGAGGATCTTCATGGGGCTGATTCCTAATGACCAGAGCGGATTTGTTAACGGCATTCGGCAGGTCATCACCAACCACAAACAAGTGCAGCAGCACCGCTCCGTAAGTCACACATACATACACATACAAGGTTTCATTTAATTCGCACCTATTTCACCAATCTTCACGCATGAAATCACTGCTTATGGGCGGGGTTTTGCCTCCTGGGTGTGAAACACACACACACAGTCATGTTAACAAATATCTGCATGAGAGCATAGACAAAAGAATGAGAAAATGTGCATGCAAGTTAACTCTTAACACACAGTAATGTGTACAGTAATAAAACTGTATTTAAAAGCATTCTCTTTGTAATTCCACACTTGTCTTCTTCTCAGATGAGCAACGCAGCTCAGATGCAACCTGGACAGGTCCCACCCAATCAGAACTTCCTCAACAGACCTCCGGGTCCCGTCACGCACGGCAACGTGCAACAGCAGGTAAACCAGCAGCGCTGCCCCCACCCCCTCTTTCCACCTGTCACGCTCACACTTCCTTTCTCTGGCCCTGTGCACTGACCTTGTTTGTAAATCTCCTCTGCTTGAGACTGAATGACATGCGTGCTGTTTGAAACCTTCCTCGACTTCTCTTCCTCTCTGCCCTTCTCGTTTTGCTTCAGTCTGTGGTGGTGGGCTTACCCTCCGTCAGTCAAGTCACACTGATGGAGGACCAGCAGAGACAAAACAACATGGTGAGATTGAGATACATAATTACACGCGCACATGCACACACACAGAAGACTGCATTTCCTGCAAGCACGGCTTGGATTCCTGCAATTTCAGCACCAATCTTGCGAGCGGCACCACATACATTTTCTAAGTGCAAGTGTCCTCACCAGTCAAGTCAGACCATTTATGGAAGCTGAGGTTGCATATAATGTGTCATTGTATTGATGTCACCAACCATGAGCACATTAGCGAATGACCGCCCACATTTACATATCAATCTGTTCGGTTTTTGGCATCTAAGCTGGGGAGTTGTTGCTCATTTCACATGTGAAGAGGTTAGCCAAACATAACAGAAGTTACTTGCATAACAAAGGCTTAAAGCCACAATATGGAATATTTGGACCGCTAGATTGTGCCCTTTCGAAACAACAACAAAAGGCGAAGCTAAATGACGTTATGTAGGAGAGTGGAATTATGGGACATGTCGTTTTCACCCATTGTTGCCAGATTGGGCGGGTACCCGCCCGCCCAATTGGGCTTCTTTTGAATGGGTTAGACAGGAAAAATATGCATTGGGCGGGTTTACAAAATTTGGGCTGCTTATGAAATTCAAAACCCGCCCAAGCAGCTGGCCCTTTCTTTGCTTTTATTTAGTCACGTTATGTCAAAACGTTCGAAAATAATGTGTAGTGCAGTCATAAACACATTATTCCTTAACACAGCCCTTATTGGTTCAGTTTAACCAATCAGGTCTGGGTCTGGGATAGGGAGACCTGTCAATCATTCTGCCGTTGAGATGTGATGACTCGTGAGTGACGAGGTTTTGGCGCAATAAGGGACAAGATTTTGTATATTGAAGTGATCGCAATGCCAAAGTGGCCCAAATATTTGTTGCGCGATAATGGGAGAGTAACTCACAACGTGGATTACACATGTGGTGATAGACGACTCGAAGACTTTGTAAATATAACTATAACTGAATTTAGAGCACAGTTGAATGATTTAATAAAATCAAACTGAATATGGGATTATACTACTTCTGTTCATCATCAGCACACCTTTAAACTGTACAGACTGTGCTCTGGCATACTCCCATCCTTGACAGCCGCTGGACTTGCTAAATTTTGCATTATATGTTCTGCGCAGCCCACATTTTAATATATGGTAATAAATAAATTAGTTCAACTGTTAAACACTTTTTTGCTTAATTTTTTGATGGCTCATGCTCTACGTGTTTTGACTGTTTGTGAACTCCCATTTTACCACGTGTTGTGCCCTATTATCCCCATTTATATATGGAGCCAATAATTAAATTACTACTATAGCTATTGTATTCTTATAGATTGAGTCACTTAATTTTGCTCTTAAAATTTACCTTTAAAATATGCAAAATTCTCCCCCGGACCCCCCTAGACGAAAATACATTTAGTCCCCATGGTCTCACAAAATTCTGTGGGAAACACTGCTACATTTACGTTTTTTGGGTTTCCTTTACTCGCCAAAGAGTAATCGTGATCCATAATAACAGAACAACAGATGCTGCGTCCCAGATGCTGCATAACCAGTTCTGCATTTGCGTGTTGCTGTAGTTTCTACAACCGGAAACTAGTGTTGTCACGATACTGGAATTTCTAACTTCGATACAATACCTAAATAAATATCGATATTCGATACCATTTTCGATACCACGGGGAAAAAACTTCCATAACAATAAGGCCCTAATTTTTTTTACATTTTATTTAAAGTTAAATTGAACAAGATTAGACAATGAGGTATATTTTTACATTATTTATTAATTGTTAATCTGATGTTCATTTTACTAATACATTTATTATTTAAAATCAAAGTTGTATTTGTCAGTATTAATGGACCAGAGCTTACATAAATAGTTGTATTTTTTAACTAACATTTAAAAGAGATTAAAAAAACTTGAACAAATGTATTGCTCATTCTTTGTTCGTTAATGTTAGTTAATAGCCTACATTTATATGATTACAATTTTTTAATTAGGCTTTTATTCACATTTAATCATTGATCAGCGCACATATAGACAAACGCAAACTTTAAACGCATGAACTGTTGCAGAGACTCCGCACTGGCCATCTTTCTAACATTAACAACGTTTAAACAGAGCAAATGAGACGAGTGGATGAAATCATTGAACTGCGCACCAGTGGTGGGCGATACTGCAAAATTTGGTATCGATCCGATACCAAATACATATAGGGTCAGTATTGCCAATACCAATACGATACTTTTTACTTAAAAAAAATACTTTTGTGTAGGGGAGAGCAGTATGTCATTGTTTCTCAGGTGAATGAATGATCAATTCTTTAGACAATATTTTTTATTAATGTATTGAAGTCACAACGCTTCTCTTCCTCTCGGCCATCCTGATCTCTCATTCAATGTGCTATCAGCTTCGCTCACTCAGTTCGCTGCTCCTCGGCGCGTTGTGTCAGTGAGTCACGTGACGACACAACAACGAATCGCAGCAGGAGGGGGAGGAGTAGCAAAGTGGGCAAGGATGTGAAAGCAGCGTTTGCTCAGGATTGTAGAGGTAGAAGACACGAGCGAAGTATAATGAACGTAGAGGTGAGATATTTAAATTAAAATATCGATTCAATTACAATTGTATCGATCTGATACCAATACCAGTGTTGGCATTTTTAGATCGATCCGCCCACCCCTACAGCGCACACACATAGAGCGCTATGGTAAACACGGAAGTGCAAACATGTATCACACGCGAGAACTGTTGCGGAGACTTTACTAGCACCAGCATCATTTCAAACATCAACTTAACCAGAGCGAACGAGACGAGTGGATGAAATCATTGATGAGCGCACATAAAGACAGAAACGCGTGCATTAAACATGAGAACTGTTGCGGAGACTCTGTAAAAACATAAACAACATATAACCAGGGCGAATAAAACGAGTGGATGAAATTATTGATAAGCGCACATACATAGAGCGCGATGGTAAACATGGGAAGCGTAAACGAGCGTTCACCAAGCGCCAGATGTGTTACTGAGACTGCACTGGCCATCTTTTCTAACATTAACACTTTTTAACTGCCTCAAACGAGTCAAGTCTGTGAGAGGAGGCGGAGCTCTGTTGACACAGCGTTCTCGTGCAGTGTGTGTCAACTCCCTGTCGGAAAAAAGAGAGTGAGCGGGAACGCGCAGCTGGTATCGATACTTGGGACATGCGTATTGGAACCGTTTCAGATTTTTCGGTATCGATACTTATCGAAATATCGATATTTTTGACAACACTACCGGAAACTGAGGGTAGTGCGGAGCAGCGGGTATTAAGTCACTGATATGCGACAAATACAAGGGAGACAAGGGACGGGCCATTATTTTAAATAGGAATTTCTCTGGATTTGCACATTCTTGGGAACATTTGGGACAATGCAAGTACACAACTGCATGAAATATATCACACTGTGCAAGTGATTTTTGGATATTTCATGACAAAATGATTCCATATTGTGGCTTTAAAGGCATGTTTAAGGGTCGGAGGGATTGTGGTTTTACGATTTGCCTTTGGCCAAGTGCCACCCATTTAAACAGGAAGACCAAATACAGTTCAGGCTTTTGTTTATGCTTGTCGTTTAGGGTGACTACATCTAAATTCCATGATACCACAATAACAGACTGCCATAGAGAAACGCAAATAATGACACAGCATGATTGTACAAAAATGCAGAAGATATTGGCAGAATTTTGTGTAGACGTAATCAGAATCTTTGTCCTAAAATACCCCATAAATGGTGAAAATACTAAAGGAGAAAGCAGAATGTACAGTTCCTCTCCAGTTGCATGTCTGGTTTACGTGCTTTAAACTGGCTTAAAAACCTGGAATATTTTCCATCTGTTTGAATATCAATCCGTGGGTGTGCCGTCTGCGGCTGAGACTAGAGGGAGGGTGGAAAATGGTCATGTACAGTTACTGTTTTTGGTGCAAGAAGCCTTGACTTGTGTTTTAAATAGACTTCTGGGGAAACAAACGCTACAAAATTGCAGAATCTTTCCTCTTTAATGCCATTAGTGCTGTTACACTGCTCTCATCTATTATATCATTCTCTCGTTGTACTAATACGTATATACAATATTTTACAGCATTTATTTTTTGTCTTTTGTTGCATTTCTTCATCACTGTGATTTTGGTTTCCATTAGATGAGAGCGGTCGCCACGGGCAATCAGCAGCCACCCGTCACTGGTCCCCTACCCAATCAAGTGACACAAGGTCAAGCCCAGGCTCCCGGCGGCATGCTCCGCCTCCCAAACCCAGGAGCCAATCCCCAACTCCGTAGCCTCCTACTAAGCCAACAGCAGCCTGTAAGTGTGTTCGACAAACAGTTTATGAACACAGTGATTTACTTTATAAACAATCGTTTTAAATTCTCATCGCATCATCTCTCTTTCCTTTACAGCAGGGTGGGCTGCAGGGCATGCACCCCATCCAGCAGATGGGTCATCCAGCTCCAGGAGGGGTCGCTCAGATGCAGCCCCAGTGGAGGCAGCCTCACCAAGGTACTGTGTTATTTACAGTAAGGTGGCATTTACGTCATTAAGCATTGTTTTATCTTTTTTTTTTTATTCCCACAGGTCCAATGATGATGCCTACAGGTCCTCGGGGTCCAGTCTCACAGAACCCTGGGATGCCACTGGTGTCCAGCGTCATGGAGGATGAAATTCTCATGGACCTTATTTAAGGATGAAATTTCTCATCAGTCTTTGCTTCAGAGGTTTCATTACAGAACACAAGAAGTCATTTTACGTTTTGTTTGACGCATAAGGGAAGAATAGAGGTATTTAGGCGTGATAAAGGAGACGTATTTTCATACTCATGTATTCACCAATATATTTACACACAAACACATTTATCACTGAGTCCTGTGGGCGGTAATGTTATTGTTCATTCAGTCTGTGCGAGTGTAGGGCTGAGAATGTTGCAAAACCAGGCCTCGTTTCATCGCTCTCTAACAATACGATGCCTCATTCAGCCCGATAAAATTAATCGATCAGGTTATTATTGTATTTTTATGAAAGTTTTACTTTCTATAGATTTTACTTTTCTTAATTTGTCTTTCCAAGTCTCAACTACGTTGTTTTATGAAGCTGAAATAAAGTTAATTTTGTCAAGCAATTTTTGTGTAAGGTCTGTATTTGAGTCTATAGAGCTCAGAATGGGGAATTGTTTGTGTATTTGTGGGTGTGTTAACCTGGTAGTGGTGTGCTAGCAGCCGGTAAGTGACTGAAATAGGCTGAGTGATAGGTTGCAAAATGCTTCACTCTGCCAAATGGTGTCACAGTGTTAAAATTAACCACTCCAATATGTCATGGAACCATACAGTGGACCCTTGTGCCAAGTAGTTCTACCAGATGGCTGCACTTGGCCGTGCTTTTCTTGGCATAACGTGGAATCGTGCTGACCACGTACACACATTGTACAGTGTGCTAATGCTACACACACACACTGTACAGTGTGCTAATGCTACACATACTCGCATGCACATTGTTGTATACAGTAAGCACATACCTTACGTTGCATGTGCACTAGATGATTTAGACACTGTTTTGCATTGAGAATTAAAAACACGACTGATCTTGTGTGCTGAACAGTTATTAATAAGCTAAGAATCTGATTTGATTTCTGATCATGCTTATTTTAGACAACCCCGAGGCGGTCATTATGAAACGGCATGTGATTAATGCAAGACATACTACATATCTGTCACATTACCAATGCATGTTCTAGATCCATCACAGGTCCAGTGATTGGTTCATTTCTTTGCAATGAACCATTGGTGTAACGGGATCGTGGGCACGCAGTCTGTGTCAAGTCACCGGCTGCGTTCCGGAAGGATTGTTAAACAGCCTCCGGTCAGAGAGCAGCCAACCGTTTTCAATACAACGCGCACAGACGTTTTCTACGTGCTCCGTATTTGCACATGAACACATGTGGACTGCTCACTACACAGACACGCATTCTCAAACAGACAGGAAGTGATGTTAGTCCCTGTCACCTGGGAGACGGAGACGGTTGCTAAGCTACACTGACACTGGGATCTGATTCTAAGCCTTTTCTCCATCCCTTCCTTGCACACAACGCATGC
This sequence comes from Triplophysa rosa, assembly GCF_024868665.1. Lineage (NCBI taxonomy): Eukaryota > Metazoa > Chordata > Actinopteri > Cypriniformes > Nemacheilidae > Triplophysa > Triplophysa rosa. The sequence goes on along the minus strand of NC_079900.1, from coordinate 11,596,163 downwards.
ACTGATAGATAGAGGCTCTTCTGTTTCACATTGATGCATGCTGATCCTGTTTGCTGCCATCCAGGTCACGTCAACATCTGAATCGCTTCACGCTTTCTTCCTTCACTTTTTATATTTATTTAATCTTAACCGTCTCTATCTTGTTCCTTTTTCACACTCTCTGGTCTGTGATTCCTATTTAAAGCACTCGGTTTAGTTAGCACTCCTTAGGATCTGCAGACTGTTTGCACGTATCATAGTTTGATGTGTGTTGATGCACAGTTTCTGTCTAAATAAAGCATCGCAGCGAGTAAATAGCTTTGGCAAGTACAGTGATGACTGGGGCCTGTACTCCAGTATATTAAGCGTAACTTGAGGAGTTGGGCCATTCTGCTCACTCATCTGGAAGAGAGAGTATTGTTGCAGTTCCAGTGGCCGTATGGCTGCGTTTTATCTTGCAGCGTCTGCTCTATCGACGTGGGCTGTGGTGGGTCACAAAGCCACAGAGAGTTTGTTTTGGAGGGGGAATGCTTGAACTGACTTTTGTTTTCAATATAAAACACAGCGGCTGCGGAACAGTTAGTTTATCCCCAGAGATGTTCGTCTGAAACGGTAAACAAATGTGACATCTTTCCAAATGCCAGAGTCATCAGACCTCAGGGCAGAGATGCAGCGTTAGTCTTAGTAGATCCAATGGCTGAAACGGGACCGTTGTTGCGGCCTTTGCCAGCTATAATATTAAACTATATATATATTGAATTGTTTTTGCCCCAAGGCAATAGGATTGTTTTCTTGTAGATCATTGACAGACTTAGCGCAAACAGACATAGACAAACTTCTGATGGTAAGTCCTTTTCCTTAGCATTAAACAATTTAGAGGATCTATTTAAGGAAATACAATATAATATACATAACTATGTCTTCAAAGGTGTATAAAGACCTTACATAATGAAGCGTTATGTTTTCATTTGCTTAGAAAGAGCTATTTCTATCTACATACACCGCGGGTCCCCTTGCATGGAATTCGCCATGTTGTTTCTACAGTAGCCCTAAATGGACAAACTGCTCTACAGAGTGCGTTAAATATGCTATCTCCTTTGGCAAAGAAGCGAAAACGTGACTACATCTTAGTCCTGTGGCAGCCGCCTAGTGATGTTTCGTTCGTGAACGAATCGTTCATTTTGAACGAATCTTTTAAGTGAACGAATCGTTCTCGTTCACGAAATGCAATGACTCATATTTCTCGTTCACTGAAATCTCTCCCTCGAGCACAGAGCGTCTTGGCTTAAAAGAGTGTCTAAAGCACGAGCCAATGGCGTTCGAGAGTGAGCTTTGACAGAGCATATGATTGGTTGAATGTACTGAACGAATACGCCCTTCACTGAACGATGTGTTTGAGTCTGAACGAGACCCGCTGATTCTCGTTCGTGAGCGAGCTGTTACTTCTGCCTCGTAAACGAAATGAAAGATGAGGTCTCTTGTTCAACAAGTACAGAAATGTAAAAGATCCTTACGAAAATAATTCAATAATGCAAGCTGATGGTTAAATGTAACAAAGACAAATTAACATTGTCATTTTTATTGCATGGAAAATGTCAAGCCCTGTTTACTCCGTTATTGTACTGCAAGCACAGGTGTTTTGTGTGCATTTTGTATCATTTATTGTTCTTTCAAATAAAAACGACATCATTACGTTTAATTCATGTCATGCACTTCTCTAAAAACTGTAAAACAAAAAAGTATTGGTTAGCTCTCATTCGCGTCACGTCAGCAAATAGCATTCCAGCTCCGGCTGTGAAGGGACGTGTAATTGGTTTGATCTTCCACTGAACGAATACGCCCACGCTGACCAGTCTCTGTTGAGTCTGAACGAGAGAGAGAGAGATCTCGTTCGTGAACGAATTGAACGAATTGAACGAGAGTGTACAGTACACTGTAGGTCGGTCATTTAGCATGTGAGTCTCGTTCAGCAATCAGCAGAAAGCGGAAGCAAAGCGCAGTTACAGGTAGGCTACTTTGCACGCTTGTTAATTTAAAATACATAAACTTAACATTTAACATAATCCCAGATTTATGAATGTGTAAATGACCAAACAATTAACTTTTTAATTATGCAGAAAAACCTTGTGCGTTGGTCATCTGAACCACTTATTTAGACTTATTTTATTTATTTAATGAGTAGATCAGAGACACACATTTTAATAAAGCCTGTAATCAGTTTATACGTCCGTTGACATTAATACGTACGTTGACATAACACAACTCTTTTTCGCCACCTGCTGGCGTATTATAGAAATGGTCACTGAACGAATCAGTGAACGAATCTGAACGAATCATTTTGGTGAACTAACTCAAAAAGAACGAATCACTCAAATGAATCATAATTCCCACAGCCGCCATAGTGCTTCGAAAGGGGTGGAGTGAGCCGTTGGTTTCAATTCGAAACCTCGCCGCTAGATGCCGCTAAATTTCATTCACTGGACCTTTAAATTCTTAAGGTTCTTTCGATTTGATTCAATCTAAAGCATTTGAATTTAAACTCTGTGCTATGTTAAGTGTATTGACTGATTCTCAATGTTTAGGTGTTTTCCTGTTCACACAGCTAGACGGTGCTTAAGTGTAACTAACATCAGTGGTATTAGAAGGTTCTGTTGTGCATTTTTTCAGGGTTTCGTGCCCATGAGGGGCATTTGAAGAGTTCATACTCTGAGAGCGGAGATGTTTATTGGGTGTAATTGCACTACGGTTTGAAGCTGATCTCTCTCTTCTATGTTACGTGTCCAGGCGCGGCGAGACAACAGCTTGATGGTGAGGTGGGGCAAAAGCGCTGCTTGGAGCACCATGAACGGGGTCAGTTTGGGTCCACATGAGTGAAAAGTGCAAGAAAAAATTGCAAAAAAGATATAATGCATTTACTTCACAGCAAGACTAAGCCTGCTGTAAATCCTGACTCGACACAGCACGGTGGATGACACACGGCTAGGAACATGAAGCGCTACTGAGAGTTCTGTTGGACTTTTAAGGCAGTCCTGCATGTTCAGAAATTTGAAGAGACAATTTGCTCAAAAGTAATATAAGGTTTTATTTATCAGATGTGAAAAGTAATGACAAAGCTTTGGGTTGTCACACGACCTCCAGAGAGCCAACAACAACCAGCGTACAAATCAACAATATTTATATGTATGTATCGTCGTTCTTCTTCTCCGGTGATAACCAATCATTGTACGCCATGATCCTTTACTCCTCCTTAACACACACACACACACAAAGAGTCACACAGAAAAGAAATGTTATGAATCAATCCACTGCATATGTTTTAAGTATAATCATGAGTTGTGATGTGTTTTAATGAATCATAGGATTAAGAAACAACGCTACATAATTAAAAGCATTAGATGATTGAGTGTTTTCTTTTTTACTAAAAGAATGTTAAGAATGTTGGTATGTTGTCCGGCCACAAGAAACTGTCTCTAGGAGACCACTCCCCAAATGAAACTGTCTCTAGAGAACATTCCTCAAAACTCGCGACTGACCACAGGATGTATGTTGTGAGAAGATGTTATTTTGCAGGAACTAAGAAAAAGGACGGAGTCAGATAACCTGGTTCACGGTGATTGGTTGCCAGGGAGCAATACTCCCTAGAGACAGAGGAGGAGTCAGAAGATGTGAGCGACGTCACATACTGAATAAATATGTGTGTTTTTGAATATCTGGGTTGTTGGCTTGTGGTGAGAGAGTGGAGATTGACTGACAACCCAAAGCTTTGTTACTTTTTACATCTGATAATAAAACTTCTATATAACTTGGAGAAAAGTCTCTTTCAAATTTTTGAGCATGCAGGACTGCCTTTAAAGTCCAACAGGGTGGCACCCAACTGAATCCAGTTTGAGCATTTTCTACTGTTGCTGCTTTAGACCAGGCTTCAGAAAACAAAGAGAAAATATTCTGCTTAGGCAATTACATGCCAGCAGAGAGGTGGCTCCACTTTCTTCTGGCTCCACTTTCTTCCAGCTTCACCCCAGCGATACTTGAGGCTCTTGAAGACAGCTTTGTCTGCTGTCTGGAGTGCATGGGTAGTGTGGGGAGGGTAGCACAAGACCTCTACATTGTTTTCTCATGAGGTCTGGTGTCATCCTTCGGGAGCTGTGCGATAAACATATTTCCCCACTCATAGAAGAGATTAATAACTCTGTGCAATATTAATTATATCTATTTTTTATACAACTTTTTCTGTAAATTATATGTCATTCTGCTGTATATAGCACATACCTTGTACATACAATTGTACATACATACAATTTTTTACATATTTACATACACACATAGCTTTACTCTCTATATCTTTATCTTATGTTTATTGTATTGTATTTCTAAATTTTTTATACCCATAGGCCCTTATTTAAATCATCTGTGTACTGTATTCTATTGAGTTATGGTCTCTGTGTACTGTTGTTGCCGTTTCTGTGTATTCCGTGTTTCATTCCAGCAGCCCTGGTAGCGGAGAGTTAAACTTATTGCATGGATGCATATATTGCCAGAAACAATACGTTTGATGCATGCTCACAAGCAACACTGTATGCCTCATAAAGCAATCATACATATTTACACAGATATGCTAAAATTCCAAGCCCACGCACACTACATGTTACACATGACAGGATAATATTTGAAAGGGTTTGGAAAAATTTAGGGGCAGGATCTGCAACGTTTCTACCTTGCCTGCCTTCACATTGCTTCGGTTTGGGATAGGCAGGTTGGTGGTTTAAAGCCCTGTCCACCTTCTTACTTCTCATTGAACACAGGAGGACCCCTATGTGACAGCAGTATTCTCAAAACGGGTGTAGTAGTTAGTGCTTTGGGCATGACATTGGCAGGTAGGTGGTTTGAAGTCCCGGTCCTCTTTGACTTTGTTTCTCATTGAACATAGGAGAAACTCCCCTCACAGCAACATTCTTAGTTGTCATGAATGCACATATAGTGAAAAACAATAAGTTTGATCCCTGCTCACATGCAACACGGTTTGTCTCATCGAGCATTTATTCATATATACAGAGACATGCAAAACTGTCAAGGCCACACACTACATGTTACACATGACAGGATTATATTTAAAGCAGGTTGGAGGTAATTTTGGGACAGGATCTGTTTTTCATAACTGTCACGTTTCTACCCCCCTGTTAAACTTATTGCATGGATGCATATATTGCCAGAAACAATTCGTTTGATGCATGCTCACAAGCAACACTGTATGCCTCATAAAGCAATCATACATATTTACACAGATATGCTAAAATTCCAAGCCCACGCACACTACATGTTACACATGACAGGATAATATTTGAAAGGGTTTGGAAAAATTTAGGGGCAGGATCTGCAACGTTTCTACCTTGCCTGCCTTCACATTGCTTCGGTTTGGGATAGGCAGGTTGGTGGTTTAAAGCCCTGTCCACCTTCTTACTTCTCATTGAACACAGGAGGACCCCTATGTGACAGCAGTATTCTCAAAACGGGTGTAGTAGTTAGTGCTTTGGGCATGACATTGGCAGGTAGGTGGTTTGAAGTCCCGGTCCTCTTTGACTTTGTTTCTCATTGAACATAGGAGAAACTCCCCTCACAGCAACATTCTTAGTTGTCATGAATGCACATATAGTGAAAAACAATAAGTTTGATCCCTGCTCACATGCAACACGGTTTGTCTCATCGAGCATTTATTCATATATACAGAGACATGCAAAACTGTCAAGGCCACACACTACATGTTACACATGACAGGATTATATTTAAAGCAGGTTGGAGGTAATTTTGGGACAGGATCTGTTTTTCATAACTGTCACGTTTCTACCCCCCTGTTAAACGTTTTTGCCCCAAGGCAATAGGATTGTTTTCTTGTAGATCATTGACAGACTTAGCGCAAACAGACATAGACAAACTTCTGATGGTAAGTCCTTTTCCTTAGCATTAAACAATTTAGAGGATCTATTTAAGAAATACAATATAATATACATAACTATGTCTTCAAAGGTGTATAAAGACCTTACATAATGAAGCGTTATGTTTTATTTCTTAGAATGAGCTATTTCTATCTACATACACCGCGGGTCCCCTTGCATGGAATTCGCCATGTTGTTTCTACAGTAGCCCTAAAGGACAAACTGCTCTACAGAGGCGTTTCAAATATCTATCTCCTTTGGCAAAGAAGCGAAAACGTGACGACATCTTAGTCCTGTGGCAGCCGCCTAGTGATGTTTCGTTCGTGAACGAATCGTTCATTTTGAACGAATCTTTTAAGTGAACGAATCGTTCTCGTTCACGAAATGCAATGACTCATATTTCTCGTTCACTGAAATCTCTCCCTCGAGCACAGAGCGTCTTGGCTTAAAAGAGTGTCTAAAGCACGAGCCAATGGCGTTCGAGAGTGAGCTTTGACAGAGCATATGATTGGTTGAATGTACTGAACGAATACGCCCTTCACTGAACGATGTGTTTGAGTCTGAACGAGACCCGCTGATTCTCGTTCGTGAGCGAGCTGTTACTTCTGCCTCGTAAACGAAATGAAAGATGAGGTCTCTTGTTCAACAAGTACAGAAATGTAAAAGATCCTTACGAAAATAATTCAATAATGCAAGCTGATGGTTAAATGTAACAAAGACAAATTAACATTGTCATTTTTATTGCATGGAAAATGTCAAGCCCTGTTTACTCCGTTATTGTACTGCAAGCACAGGTGTTTTGTGTGCATTTTGTATCATTTATTGTTCTTTCAAATAAAAACGACATCATTACGTTTAATTCATGTCATGCACTTCTCTAAAAACTGTAAAACAAAAAAGTATTGGTTAGCTCTCATTCGCGTCACGTCAGCAAATAGCATTCCAGCTCCGGCTGTGAAGGGACGTGTAATTGGTTTGATCTTCCACTGAACGAATACGCCCACGCTGACCAGTCTCTGTTGAGTCTGAACGAGAGAGAGAGAGATCTCGTTCGTGAACGAATTGAACGAATTGAACGAGAGTGTACAGTACACTGTAGGTCGGTCATTTAGCATGTGAGTCTCGTTCAGCAATCAGCAGAAAGCGGATGCAAAGCGCAGTTACAGGTAGGCTACTTTGCACGCTTGTTTATTTAAAATACATAAACTTTACTTTTAACATAATCCCAGATTTATGAATGTGTAAATGACCAAACAATTAACTTTTTAATTATGCAGAAACACCTTGTGCGTTGGTCATCTGAACCACTTATTTAGACTTATTTTATTTATTTAATGAGTAGATCAGAGACACACATTTTAATAAAGCCTGTAATCAGTTTATACGTCCGTTGACATTAATACGTACGTTGACATAACACAACTCTTTTTCGCCACCTGCTGGCGTATTATAGAAATGGTCACTGAACGAATCAGTGAACGAATCTGAACGAATCATTTTGGTGAACTAACTCAAAAAGAACGAATCACTCAAATGAATCATAATTCCCACAGCCGCCATAGTGCTTCGAAAGGGGTGGAGTGAGCCGTTGGTTTCAATTCGAAACCTCGCCGCTAGATGCCGCTAAATTTCATTCACTGGACCTTTAAATTCTTAAGGTTCTTTCGATTTGATTCAATCTAAAGCATTTGAATTTAAACTCTGTGCTATGTTAAGTGTATTGACTGATTCTCAATGTTTAGGTGTTTTCCTGTTCACACAGCTAGACGGTGCTTAAGTGTAACTAACATCAGTGGTATTAGAAGGTTCTGTTGTGCATTTTTTCAGGGTTTCGTGCCCATGAGGGGCATTTGAAGAGTTCATACTCTGAGAGCGGAGATGTTTATTGGGTGTAATTGCACTACGGTTTGAAGCTGATCTCTCTCTTCTATGTTACGTGTCCAGGCGCGGCGAGACAACAGCTTGATGGTGAGGTGGGGCAAAAGCGCTGCTTGGAGCACCATGAACGGGGTCAGTTTGGGTCCACATGAGTGAAAAGTGCAAGAAAAAATTGCAAAAAAGATATAATGCATTTACTTCACAGCAAGACTAAGCCTGCTGTAAATCCTGACTCGACACAGCACGGTGGATGACACACGGCTAGGAACATGAAGCGCTACTGAGAGTTCTGTTGGACTTTTAAGGCAGTCCTGCATGTTCAGAAATTTGAAGAGACAATTTGCTCAAAAGTAATATAAGGTTTTATTTATCAGATGTGAAAAGTAATGACAAAGCTTTGGGTTGTCACACGACCTCCAGAGAGCCAACAACAACCAGCGTACAAATCAACAATATTTATATGTATGTATCGTCGTTCTTCTTCTCCGGTGATAACCAATCATTGTACGCCATGATCCTTTACTCCTCCTTTGTCTTGGGTGCTATCTCTCTCGGCAACAGCAATCATTAGGTACCTGAAGTTTAGTAAGTAGTAACTGAAGTTATTTTGATTTAGGGTGGTTTTGGTGTTTTATTTTCGTTACGTCACTGTCAGATTACATGTAACACATTATCTATGCAACACGTCTGCAACCTGTGGTCTGCTGCTAATAAGAGGAAGTATCGTCTAGAGACAGTTTCATATCGCAAAACAACATGTAAAAATACTTTCAGTAAAAACTAAATCATCTAATGCTTTTAATTATGCAGCATTGTTTCTTAATCCTATGATTTAATAAAACACATCAAAACTCATGATTATACTTAAAACATATGCATTGGATTAATTCATAACATTCCCCTCTGTTTGACCTTTTGGGTGTGTGTGTGTGTGCTGTCTTGCACGTACGCATAGAGTTTGTTCCTCATTGTGGTTAAGCTAGCTTCCTGTTTTTCTGTTGCAAGCAGTATAATTTTAACCAGAAATTTCCACTGCTCAACACAGCAAACACATTTACACAAACACAATGCAATGATTATTAATGAAATTCACTTATTGATTATATAGTAAATACTTCATACTCATATTCTGAATAATATTTCCACAATTCTCTTCTGATCAAAAAGAGGTTCACATAATTCTCATTCTGCTTCTGCTGTTGTATTCACTCCCTAGTAATATCTTGTTATCTTTACAAAATCAACACTTCTTAAAAACTTAATACCTTAAAACCTGTAAGAAAACACTTCTTAAAAATACACTATTAAACCTGAAAATTGAAAAACATTGAAAAACACTCAAAATCACACAATAATGAAAACTTAATTATAAGGAATAAATGGTTATTTGTATGTCCACGTCCGTGAACACTTCACACAGAATCTTTTGTACTTTCTTGAAGTCTAGTTTATCTATGCCACACCCCAGCCGGGGTACTGAGACACTTCTTACTCTATAAGCCACACACCAATCTCTCATGTGTTTTAGGCTATCTGTGAAACAGTCATATGTTGGTAAATCAGTACATTGTTCTTTGGTTATTAGGTGAAACACAGTGCTGTCTCTTTCCCGGGTTACTGCACACTCACCCGGTTTTTTATTTTGACACCTTACTTTTTCCACTCCAAATTTCTCCTTGAACTGTTTTGCAATACCTGCCCCGTATGCACAATCAGCACTTACACAGTGAGCTAATGGTTCTGTGTATGGACTTGTGAAAATGTCACCTGTTTTGTGTATAATTTGGAGCTGTTGGTGTTGTTCAATAGCAATTTCAGTGTCTGTGTTACCGTTCGCACTCTGTGTATCCTCCCTCTCTTGGACCTGAGTCCTCAGGTCCAAACCAGTGTCAGCAAGAGACCTAGAAGGGGGTCACAAGCTACACAGGATGTTAAATGGAACCAAGTGTCTCCTTTGCCTTGGAGTTGCACACAATGTGAGGTGCGAGCTGTCACACGTATAGATTGAGACCACCGTGGTTCATTCCAGTTTCTGCTGAATTTTCTGATCCTGACCCAGTCTGTTGTGACTGGTGATGGCAGTTCCTCGGGTTGCGCTGGTACAGGAGTTNGTATTGCATGGATGCATATATTGCCAGAAACAATTCGTTTGATGCATGCTCACAAGCAACACTGTATGCCTCATAAAGCAATCATACATATTTACACAGATATGCTAAAATTCCAAGCCCACGCACACTACATGTTACACATGACAGGATAATATTTGAAAGGGTTTGGAAAAATTTAGGGGCAGGATCTGCAACGTTTCTACCTTGCCTGCCTTCACATTGCTTCGGTTTGGGATAGGCAGGTTGGTGGTTTAAAGCCCTGTCCACCTTCTTACTTCTCATTGAACACAGGAGGACCCCTATGTGACAGCAGTATTCTCAAAACGGGTGTAGTAGTTAGTGCTTTGGGCATGACATTGGCAGGTAGGTGGTTTGAAGTCCCGGTCCTCTTTGACTTTGTTTCTCATTGAACATAGGAGAAACTCCCCTCACAGCAACATTCTTAGTTGTCATGAATGCACATAAATTCATGGACGATAAGTTTGCCCCCAGCTCATCGTCAGCTGGATTTGCCCAAGCGAGAATGTATGCATAATAAAACAATCATGCAAATTTGTCCAGGTAACACACAACTCCAAGCCCATGCCAGCATTATATTAAAAGTGAGTTGATAATATTTGAGAGAGTGTGTCTGATTTTCATGACAGTATCGGCTCCATTTCTATCTTACCCGTATTGCATGGATGCATATATTGCCAGAAACAATTCGTTTGATGCATGCTCACAAGCAACACTGTATGCCTCATAAAGCAATCATACATATTTACACAGATATGCTAAAATTCCAAGCCCACGCACACTACATGTTACACATGACAGGATAATATTTGAAAGGGTTTGGAAAAATTTAGGGGCAGGATCTGCAACGTTTCTACCTTGCCTGCCTTCACATTGCTTCGGTTTGGGATAGGCAGGTTGGTGGTTTAAAGCCCTGTCCACCTTCTTACTTCTCATTGAACACAGGAGGACCCCTATGTGACAGCAGTATTCTCAAAACGGGTGTAGTAGTTAGTGCTTTGGGCATGACATTGGCAGGTAGGTGGTTTGAAGTCCCGGTCCTCTTTGACTTTGTTTCTCATTGAACATAGGAGAAACTCCCCTCACAGCAACATTCTTAGTTGTCATGAATGCACATATAGTGAAAAACAATAAGTTTGATCCCTGCTCACATGCAACACGGTTTGTCTCATCGAGCATTTATTCATATATACAGAGACATGCAAAACTGTCAAGGCCACACACTACATGTTACACATGACAGGATTATATTTAAAGCAGGTTGGAGGTAATTTTGGGACAGGATCTGTTTTTCATAACTGTCACGTTTCTACCCCCCTGTTAAACGTATTGCATGGATGCATATATTGCCAGAAACAATTCGTTTGATGCATGCTCACAAGCAACACTGTATGCCTCATAAAGCAATCATACATATTTACACAGATATGCTAAAATTCCAAGCCCACGCACACTACATGTTACACATGACAGGATAATATTTGAAAGGGTTTGGAAAAATTTAGGGGCAGGATCTGCAACGTTTCTACCTTGCCTGCCTTCACATTGCTTCGGTTTGGGATAGGCAGGTTGGTGGTTTAAAGCCCTGTCCACCTTCTTACTTCTCATTGAACACAGGAGGACCCCTATGTGACAGCAGTATTCTCAAAACGGGTGTAGTAGTTAGTGCTTTGGGCATGACATTGGCAGGTAGGTGGTTTGAAGTCCCGGTCCTCTTTGACTTTGTTTCTCATTGAACATAGGAGAAACTCCCCTCACAGCAACATTCTTAGTTGTCATGAATGCACATATAGTGAAAAACAATAAGTTTGATCCCTGCTCACATGCAACACGGTTTGTCTCATCGAGCATTTATTCATATATACAGAGACATGCAAAACTGTCAAGGCCACACACTACATGTTACACATGACAGGATTATATTTAAAGCAGGTTGGAGGTAATTTTGGGACAGGATCTGTTTTTCATAACTGTCACGTTTCTACCCCCCTGTTAAACGTATTGCATGGATGCATATATTGCCAGAAACAATTCGTTTGATGCATGCTCACAAGCAACACTGTATGCCTCATAAAGCAATCATACATATTTACACAGATATGCTAAAATTCCAAGCCCACGCACACTACATGTTACACATGACAGGATAATATTTGAAAGGGTTTGGAAAAATTTAGGGGCAGGATCTGCAACGTTTCTACCTTGCCTGCCTTCACATTGCTTCGGTTTGGGATAGGCAGGTTGGTGGTTTAAAGCCCTGTCCACCTTCTTACTTCTCATTGAACACAGGAGGACCCCTATGTGACAGCAGTATTCTCAAAACGGGTGTAGTAGTTAGTGCTTTGGGCATGACATTGGCAGGTAGGTGGTTTGAAGTCCCGGTCCTCTTTGACTTTGTTTCTCATTGAACATAGGAGAAACTCCCCTCACAGCAACATTCTTAGTTGTCATGAATGCACATATAGTGAAAAACAATAAGTTTGATCCCTGCTCACATGCAACACGGTTTGTCTCATCGAGCATTTATTCATATATACAGAGACATGCAAAACTGTCAAGGCCACACACTACATGTTACACATGACAGGATTATATTTAAAGCAGGTTGGAGGTAATTTTGGGACAGGATCTGTTTTTCATAACTGTCACGTTTCTACCCCCCTGTTAAACGTATTGCATGGATGCATATATTGCCAGAAACAATTCGTTTGATGCATGCTCACAAGCAACACTGTATGCCTCATAAAGCAATCATACATATTTACACAGATATGCTAAAATTCCAAGCCCACGCACACTACATGTTACACATGACAGGATAATATTTGAAAGGGTTTGGAAAAATTTAGGGGCAGGATCTGCAACGTTTCTACCTTGCCTGCCTTCACATTGCTTCGGTTTGGGATAGGCAGGTTGGTGGTTTAAAGCCCTGTCCACCTTCTTACTTCTCATTGAACACAGGAGGACCCCTATGTGACAGCAGTATTCTCAAAACGGGTGTAGTAGTTAGTGCTTTGGGCATGACATTGGCAGGTAGGTGGTTTGAAGTCCCGGTCCTCTTTGACTTTGTTTCTCATTGAACATAGGAGAAACTCCCCTCACAGCAACATTCTTAGTTGTCATGAATGCACATATAGTGAAAAACAATAAGTTTGATCCCTGCTCACATGCAACACGGTTTGTCTCATCGAGCATTTATTCATATATACAGAGACATGCAAAACTGTCAAGGCCACACACTACATGTTACACATGACAGGATTATATTTAAAGCAGGTTGGAGGTAATTTTGGGACAGGATCTGTTTTTCATAACTGTCACGTTTCTACCCCCCTGTTAAACGTATTGCATGGATGCATATATTGCCAGAAACAATTCGTTTGATGCATGCTCACAAGCAACACTGTATGCCTCATAAAGCAATCATACATATTTACACAGATATGCTAAAATTCCAAGCCCACGCACACTACATGTTACACATGACAGGATAATATTTGAAAGGGTTTGGAAAAATTTAGGGGCAGGATCTGCAACGTTTCTACCTTGCCTGCCTTCACATTGCTTCGGTTTGGGATAGGCAGGTTGGTGGTTTAAAGCCCTGTCCACCTTCTTACTTCTCATTGAACACAGGAGGACCCCTATGTGACAGCAGTATTCTCAAAACGGGTGTAGTAGTTAGTGCTTTGGGCATGACATTGGCAGGTAGGTGGTTTGAAGTCCCGGTCCTCTTTGACTTTGTTTCTCATTGAACATAGGAGAAACTCCCCTCACAGCAACATTCTTAGTTGTCATGAATGCACATATAGTGAAAAACAATAAGTTTGATCCCTGCTCACATGCAACACGGTTTGTCTCATCGAGCATTTATTCATATATACAGAGACATGCAAAACTGTCAAGGCCACACACTACATGTTACACATGACAGGATTATATTTAAAGCAGGTTGGAGGTAATTTTGGGACAGGATCTGTTTTTCATAACTGTCACGTTTCTACCCCCCTGTTAAACGTATTGCATGGATGCATATATTGCCAGAAACAATTCGTTTGATGCATGCTCACAAGCAACACTGTATGCCTCATAAAGCAATCATACATATTTACACAGATATGCTAAAATTCCAAGCCCACGCACACTACATGTTACACATGACAGGATAATATTTGAAAGGGTTTGGAAAAATTTAGGGGCAGGATCTGCAACGTTTCTACCTTGCCTGCCTTCACATTGCTTCGGTTTGGGATAGGCAGGTTGGTGGTTTAAAGCCCTGTCCACCTTCTTACTTCTCATTGAACACAGGAGGACCCCTATGTGACAGCAGTATTCTCAAAACGGGTGTAGTAGTTAGTGCTTTGGGCATGACATTGGCAGGTAGGTGGTTTGAAGTCCCGGTCCTCTTTGACTTTGTTTCTCATTGAACATAGGAGAAACTCCCCTCACAGCAACATTCTTAGTTGTCATGAATGCACATATAGTGAAAAACAATAAGTTTGATCCCTGCTCACATGCAACACGGTTTGTCTCATCGAGCATTTATTCATATATACAGAGACATGCAAAACTGTCAAGGCCACACACTACATGTTACACATGACAGGATTATATTTAAAGCAGGTTGGAGGTAATTTTGGGACAGGATCTGTTTTTCATAACTGTCACGTTTCTACCCCCCTGTTAAACGTATTGCATGGATGCATATATTGCCAGAAACAATTCGTTTGATGCATGCTCACAAGCAACACTGTATGCCTCATAAAGCAATCATACATATTTACACAGATATGCTAAAATTCCAAGCCCACGCACACTACATGTTACACATGACAGGATAATATTTGAAAGGGTTTGGAAAAATTTAGGGGCAGGATCTGCAACGTTTCTACCTTGCCTGCCTTCACATTGCTTCGGTTTGGGATAGGCAGGTTGGTGGTTTAAAGCCCTGTCCACCTTCTTACTTCTCATTGAACACAGGAGGACCCCTATGTGACAGCAGTATTCTCAAAACGGGTGTAGTAGTTAGTGCTTTGGGCATGACATTGGCAGGTAGGTGGTTTGAAGTCCCGGTCCTCTTTGACTTTGTTTCTCATTGAACATAGGAGAAACTCCCCTCACAGCAACATTCTTAGTTGTCATGAATGCACATATAGTGAAAAACAATAAGTTTGATCCCTGCTCACATGCAACACGGTTTGTCTCATCGAGCATTTATTCATATATACAGAGACATGCAAAACTGTCAAGGCCACACACTACATGTTACACATGACAGGATTATATTTAAAGCAGGTTGGAGGTAATTTTGGGACAGGATCTGTTTTTCATAACTGTCACGTTTCTACCCCCCTGTTAAACGTATTGCATGGATGCATATATTGCCAGAAACAATTCGTTTGATGCATGCTCACAAGCAACACTGTATGCCTCATAAAGCAATCATACATATTTACACAGATATGCTAAAATTCCAAGCCCACGCACACTACATGTTACACATGACAGGATAATATTTGAAAGGGTTTGGAAAAATTTAGGGGCAGGATCTGCAACGTTTCTACCTTGCCTGCCTTCACATTGCTTCGGTTTGGGATAGGCAGGTTGGTGGTTTAAAGCCCTGTCCACCTTCTTACTTCTCATTGAACACAGGAGGACCCCTATGTGACAGCAGTATTCTCAAAACGGGTGTAGTAGTTAGTGCTTTGGGCATGACATTGGCAGGTAGGTGGTTTGAAGTCCCGGTCCTCTTTGACTTTGTTTCTCATTGAACATAGGAGAAACTCCCCTCACAGCAACATTCTTAGTTGTCATGAATGCACATATAGTGAAAAACAATAAGTTTGATCCCTGCTCACATGCAACACGGTTTGTCTCATCGAGCATTTATTCATATATACAGAGACATGCAAAACTGTCAAGGCCACACACTACATGTTACACATGACAGGATTATATTTAAAGCAGGTTGGAGGTAATTTTGGGACAGGATCTGTTTTTCATAACTGTCACGTTTCTACCCCCCTGTTAAACGTATTGCATGGATGCATATATTGCCAGAAACAATTCGTTTGATGCATGCTCACAAGCAACACTGTATGCCTCATAAAGCAATCATACATATTTACACAGATATGCTAAAATTCCAAGCCCACGCACACTACATGTTACACATGACAGGATAATATTTGAAAGGGTTTGGAAAAATTTAGGGGCAGGATCTGCAACGTTTCTACCTTGCCTGCCTTCACATTGCTTCGGTTTGGGATAGGCAGGTTGGTGGTTTAAAGCCCTGTCCACCTTCTTACTTCTCATTGAACACAGGAGGACCCCTATGTGACAGCAGTATTCTCAAAACGGGTGTAGTAGTTAGTGCTTTGGGCATGACATTGGCAGGTAGGTGGTTTGAAGTCCCGGTCCTCTTTGACTTTGTTTCTCATTGAACATAGGAGAAACTCCCCTCACAGCAACATTCTTAGTTGTCATGAATGCACATATAGTGAAAAACATAAGTTTGATCCCTGCTCACAGCAACACGTTTGTCTCTCGAGCATTTATTCATATATACAGAGACATGCAAAACTGTCAAGGCCACACACTACATGTTACACATGACAGGATTATATTTAAAGCAGGTTGGAGGTAATTTGGGACAGGATCTGTTTTTCATAACTGTCACGTTTCTACCCCCCTGTTAAACGTATTGCATGGATGCATATATTCCAGAACATTCGTTTGATGCATGCTCACAAGCAACACTGTATGCTCATAAAGCAATCATATATTTACACAGATATGCTAAAATTCCAAGCCCACGCACACTACATGTTACACATGACAGGATAATATTTGAAAGGGTTTGAAAAATTTAGGGGCAGGATCTGCAACGTTTCTACCTTGCCTGCCTTCACATGCTTCGGTTTGGATGCAGGTTGGTGGTTTAAAGCCCTGTCCCCTTTACTTCTCATTGAACACAGGAGGACCCCTATGTGACAGCAGTATTCTCAAAACGGGTGTAGTAGTTAGTGCTTTGGGCATGACATTGGCAGGTAGGTGGTTTGAAGTCCCGGTCCTCTTTGACTTTGTTTCTCATTGAACATAGGAGAAACTCCCCTCACAGCAACATTCTTAGTTGTCATGAATGCACATATAGTGAAAAACAATAAGTTTGATCCCTGCTCACATGCAACACGGTTTGTCTCATCGAGCATTTATTCATATATACAGAGACATGCAAAACTGTCAAGGCCACACACTACATGTTACACATGACAGGATTATATTTAAAGCAGGTTGGAGGTAATTTTGGGACAGGATCTGTTTTTCATAACTGTCACGTTTCTACCCCCCTGTTAAACGTATTGCATGGATGCATATATTGCCAGAAACAATTCGTTTGATGCATGCTCACAAGCAACACTGTATGCCTCATAAAGCAATCATACATATTTACACAGATATGCTAAAATTCCAAGCCCACGCACACTACATGTTACACATGACAGGATAATATTTGAAAGGGTTTGGAAAAATTTAGGGGCAGGATCTGCAACGTTTCTACCTTGCCTGCCTTCACATTGCTTCGGTTTGGGATAGGCAGGTTGGTGGTTTAAAGCCCTGTCCACCTTCTTACTTCTCATTGAACACAGGAGGACCCCTATGTGACAGCAGTATTCTCAAAACGGGTGTAGTAGTTAGTGCTTTGGGCATGACATTGGCAGGTAGGTGGTTTGAAGTCCCGGTCCTCTTTGACTTTGTTTCTCATTGAACATAGGAGAAACTCCCCTCACAGCAACATTCTTAGTTGTCATGAATGCACATATAGTGAAAAACAATAAGTTTGATCCCTGCTCACATGCAACA
Source organism: Triplophysa rosa (assembly GCF_024868665.1). NCBI lineage: Eukaryota > Metazoa > Chordata > Actinopteri > Cypriniformes > Nemacheilidae > Triplophysa > Triplophysa rosa. The sequence continues at coordinate 11,578,387 of NC_079900.1, read as the reverse complement.
CGGTTTGTCTCATCGAGCATTTATTCATATATACAGAGACATGCAAAACTGTCAAGGCCACACACTACATGTTACACATGACAGGATTATATTTAAAGCAGGTTGGAGGTAATTTTGGGACAGGATCTGTTTTTCATAACTGTCACGTTTCTACCCCCCTGTTAAACGTATTGCATGGATGCATATATTGCCAGAAACAATTCGTTTGATGCATGCTCACAAGCAACACTGTATGCCTCATAAAGCAATCATACATATTTACACAGATATGCTAAAATTCCAAGCCCACGCACACTACATGTTACACATGACAGGATAATATTTGAAAGGGTTTGGAAAAATTTAGGGGCAGGATCTGCAACGTTTCTACCTTGCCTGCCTTCACATTGCTTCGGTTTGGGATAGGCAGGTTGGTGGTTTAAAGCCCTGTCCACCTTCTTACTTCTCATTGAACACAGGAGGACCCCTATGTGACAGCAGTATTCTCAAAACGGGTGTAGTAGTTAGTGCTTTGGGCATGACATTGGCAGGTAGGTGGTTTGAAGTCCCGGTCCTCTTTGACTTTGTTTCTCATTGAACATAGGAGAAACTCCCCTCACAGCAACATTCTTAGTTGTCATGAATGCACATATAGTGAAAAACAATAAGTTTGATCCCTGCTCACATGCAACACGGTTTGTCTCATCGAGCATTTATTCATATATACAGAGACATGCAAAACTGTCAAGGCCACACACTACATGTTACACATGACAGGATTATATTTAAAGCAGGTTGGAGGTAATTTTGGGACAGGATCTGTTTTTCATAACTGTCACGTTTCTACCCCCCTGTTAAACGTATTGCATGGATGCATATATTGCCAGAAACAATTCGTTTGATGCATGCTCACAAGCAACACTGTATGCCTCATAAAGCAATCATACATATTTACACAGATATGCTAAAATTCCAAGCCCACGCACACTACATGTTACACATGACAGGATAATATTTGAAAGGGTTTGGAAAAATTTAGGGGCAGGATCTGCAACGTTTCTACCTTGCCTGCCTTCACATTGCTTCGGTTTGGGATAGGCAGGTTGGTGGTTTAAAGCCCTGTCCACCTTCTTACTTCTCATTGAACACAGGAGGACCCCTATGTGACAGCAGTATTCTCAAAACGGGTGTAGTAGTTAGTGCTTTGGGCATGACATTGGCAGGTAGGTGGTTTGAAGTCCCGGTCCTCTTTGACTTTGTTTCTCATTGAACATAGGAGAAACTCCCCTCACAGCAACATTCTTAGTTGTCATGAATGCACATATAGTGAAAAACAATAAGTTTGATCCCTGCTCACATGCAACACGGTTTGTCTCATCGAGCATTTATTCATATATACAGAGACATGCAAAACTGTCAAGGCCACACACTACATGTTACACATGACAGGATTATATTTAAAGCAGGTTGGAGGTAATTTTGGGACAGGATCTGTTTTTCATAACTGTCACGTTTCTACCCCCCTGTTAAACGTATTGCATGGATGCATATATTGCCAGAAACAATTCGTTTGATGCATGCTCACAAGCAACACTGTATGCCTCATAAAGCAATCATACATATTTACACAGATATGCTAAAATTCCAAGCCCACGCACACTACATGTTACACATGACAGGATAATATTTGAAAGGGTTTGGAAAAATTTAGGGGCAGGATCTGCAACGTTTCTACCTTGCCTGCCTTCACATTGCTTCGGTTTGGGATAGGCAGGTTGGTGGTTTAAAGCCCTGTCCACCTTCTTACTTCTCATTGAACACAGGAGGACCCCTATGTGACAGCAGTATTCTCAAAACGGGTGTAGTAGTTAGTGCTTTGGGCATGACATTGGCAGGTAGGTGGTTTGAAGTCCCGGTCCTCTTTGACTTTGTTTCTCATTGAACATAGGAGAAACTCCCCTCACAGCAACATTCTTAGTTGTCATGAATGCACATATAGTGAAAAACAATAAGTTTGATCCCTGCTCACATGCAACACGGTTTGTCTCATCGAGCATTTATTCATATATACAGAGACATGCAAAACTGTCAAGGCCACACACTACATGTTACACATGACAGGATTATATTTAAAGCAGGTTGGAGGTAATTTTGGGACAGGATCTGTTTTTCATAACTGTCACGTTTCTACCCCCCTGTTAAACGTATTGCATGGATGCATATATTGCCAGAAACAATTCGTTTGATGCATGCTCACAAGCAACACTGTATGCCTCATAAAGCAATCATACATATTTACACAGATATGCTAAAATTCCAAGCCCACGCACACTACATGTTACACATGACAGGATAATATTTGAAAGGGTTTGGAAAAATTTAGGGGCAGGATCTGCAACGTTTCTACCTTGCCTGCCTTCACATTGCTTCGGTTTGGGATAGGCAGGTTGGTGGTTTAAAGCCCTGTCCACCTTCTTACTTCTCATTGAACACAGGAGGACCCCTATGTGACAGCAGTATTCTCAAAACGGGTGTAGTAGTTAGTGCTTTGGGCATGACATTGGCAGGTAGGTGGTTTGAAGTCCCGGTCCTCTTTGACTTTGTTTCTCATTGAACATAGGAGAAACTCCCCTCACAGCAACATTCTTAGTTGTCATGAATGCACATATAGTGAAAAACAATAAGTTTGATCCCTGCTCACATGCAACACGGTTTGTCTCATCGAGCATTTATTCATATATACAGAGACATGCAAAACTGTCAAGGCCACACACTACATGTTACACATGACAGGATTATATTTAAAGCAGGTTGGAGGTAATTTTGGGACAGGATCTGTTTTTCATAACTGTCACGTTTCTACCCCCCTGTTAAACGTATTGCATGGATGCATATATTGCCAGAAACAATTCGTTTGATGCATGCTCACAAGCAACACTGTATGCCTCATAAAGCAATCATACATATTTACACAGATATGCTAAAATTCCAAGCCCACGCACACTACATGTTACACATGACAGGATAATATTTGAAAGGGTTTGGAAAAATTTAGGGGCAGGATCTGCAACGTTTCTACCTTGCCTGCCTTCACATTGCTTCGGTTTGGGATAGGCAGGTTGGTGGTTTAAAGCCCTGTCCACCTTCTTACTTCTCATTGAACACAGGAGGACCCCTATGTGACAGCAGTATTCTCAAAACGGGTGTAGTAGTTAGTGCTTTGGGCATGACATTGGCAGGTAGGTGGTTTGAAGTCCCGGTCCTCTTTGACTTTGTTTCTCATTGAACATAGGAGAAACTCCCCTCACAGCAACATTCTTAGTTGTCATGAATGCACATATAGTGAAAAACAATAAGTTTGATCCCTGCTCACATGCAACACGGTTTGTCTCATCGAGCATTTATTCATATATACAGAGACATGCAAAACTGTCAAGGCCACACACTACATGTTACACATGACAGGATTATATTTAAAGCAGGTTGGAGGTAATTTTGGGACAGGATCTGTTTTTCATAACTGTCACGTTTCTACCCCCCTGTTAAACGTATTGCATGGATGCATATATTGCCAGAAACAATTCGTTTGATGCATGCTCACAAGCAACACTGTATGCCTCATAAAGCAATCATACATATTTACACAGATATGCTAAAATTCCAAGCCCACGCACACTACATGTTACACATGACAGGATAATACCTGATGGGAAAAGGTTCGAATCAGAGCTGTTAGTTTATCAAAATACACAGTATGTGACAATGGCTGCACTGTGTCCTCTCTCAACGCCGTGGTTGGTCCTGGAAATTGACGACCTGTAAGCAATTCAAAAGGTGTAAAGCCTGAGATCCTGTTGACAGAAGAACGAATAGACATGAGAGCAATGGGTAAAGCTGACAGCCAGTTCAATTTAGTCTGTGCACAGATTTTAGCCAATTTTAGTTTAATTGTCAGGTTTAAACGTTCAACCTTACCTTGCTGGCCGCATGGTAAACTGCACCATACGCATGTGTTAGGCCTAGAGCCTGTTCAACAATTTTCAAATGTTCATTTTTAAAATGGGTGGCATTGTCAGATCTGATACGTCGTGGGAACCCATAGTGTGGAATGTAATGGTTGATTAGACACTTTATAACGGCCGTACTGTCCTCTCGGCCGACAGGATATACTTCTGGCCAACCAGTGAAATAATCAACAATCACCAAAACATAGCGTTTGCCATGTACTCGTGTAATCATGTCTGTGAAGTCAATCACAATTTCTTCCCCTGGACCAGATGTCAAAGGGAAACACCCCCGTTTGGGTTTGATGCTAGGTTTTACACTGTGTTCCTGACAGATACAACAACTCGTCACATGACCTGACACCATGGATTGCAAAAATAGATGCCACCAATGTTCGAGAGCTCTCATCATTTGTTTGTCACTGACATGGCTTACCCCATGGGCTTGTGTTAACATTGAACCGGTCAGAGAGACAGGCAATGCCGGGCGTCCATCTGGCGCTTGCCATAGACCATCACTAGCACAGATGCCTCCATGCTGTGACCAGACTGATTGTTCTTCAGGACTAGATATCTGTTGTTCCTTTATCAGATATTCTCTAGTGAATCTTGGCAAAAGATCAGTATAAGCTCTGTCAGATCTCAGCACCTGCTGAGTTGCAACATAGCCAGCCGCAGTTTTGGCAGCTAGATCAGCTGCATTGTTACCATCATTGATAGGGGAATCATTTTTGGAATGTCCTGGACATTTAATAACTGCTACCTCTTTGGGTATCATCAGAGCCTCTAAAAGGTCTCTGGCTTCGCATGCATGCGTGATTGGTAGATCTGAGGATGTGATAAAACCACACCTCTGCCATAAGGGCAATTCCACGTGGACAGCTGTTACAACATATGCTGAATCGGAATATATGTTCACACTGGTCTCACCAGCGTAGTACAGGGCTCTTGTCACTGCTATCATCTCTGCTCTCTGTGCTGACTGTTTTCCTTCTAACATCCCTGTATTCCTTGTCACTAATGAGCTTCCCACTTGTTCAACTACTGCATATGCTGCCTTCAGGCTCCCATCCTCTGCTCTGAAACAACAACCATCTGTGAACAATGTCATAACTTGCGGTGGGGTTGTCAATGGCACCGCAGACAGATCTTCTCTTACTTAGGATGCTCTCTCAGTGATGGGTGCACAATCATGCGGCTGTCCATCTCCCATCAAATCAGCCATATTAATGCCTTTATGTGTATACGTGAAATTGGGACTGGTCAAAATCTTAGCTATTCTTCTCTGTCTCAGTGGTGAAAATGTGAATGATGCTGAATTTACGAATGACATGATGGAGTGTGTGGTGAGTATTGTCAGTGGGTGGCCCATTACAATGTGTGAAGTCTTGTGTATTACTTTAGCCAGGCCTGCTGCGAACCTAGAACAAATAGGTTGTCTCTGCTCCACACAGTCTAACAGTACACTGGCATACATCAGAACTTTTCTCCTACCCTGGTCTTTTTGGAATAATACACCGTGTGCACTGGATCCTGACTCAGAGGCATCCAGGAAAAATGGTAACTCATAATTAGCACAGCTCAGGTGCACTGCATGAGCTAATTGTGTCTTAAGGTCAATGAACGTCCGTTCAGCCTCTGGTGTCCACTGAAGTTCTGCTTTCAGATTTTTCATGTCATGTTCCTTGATCAATTGTCTTAAAGGCAAGGTTAGTGAAACATACATGGGAATGTAATGTCTACTGAATCCTGTCAAACCTAGAAATGACAACATGTCTTTCACTGTGGTTGGCTTAGGATGGCTGAGTATACCCTGTCTTTGTGTCCCTGTCAAAGTTGATCCCTGTGCCGTGATCAGTCGACCTAAAAATGTAACACAAGGTCTGCACACCTGCAGTTTGTCCTTGCTTACCTTGAAACCAGACTTGTGCAACTGAAGCAACACAACTCTGGTAGCCTCCAAGCACGCCTTTTCAGTTCTGGCTGCCAAGAGTAGGTCGTCAACATACATGATCATGACACAGTTCTCAGGTAAGCTACAGTCCTGTAGCTGTTGTTTTAAAACATGATTAAAAATTCCTGGTGACAAAATAAACCCTTGTGGTAGTCTGTTGTAAGAATACTGGCAGCCCCTGTATGTAAAAGCCAAACATGCTTTGCAATCCTCTGCGATTGGAATACAGAAGAAAGCATTAGCCAAATCAATACACGTAAACCATTGATGTGCTGGAGTGATTTCAGACAATGCTGTATAAGGATTTGGTACTGTCATTGTAGGTGTTGCTACAATGGAATTTATCTGGCGTAAATCATGTACCAACCTGTATTTATTGGTACCTGGCTTAGGCACAGGGAAGATTGGTGTGTTCCAATTAGACCTATAAGGGGTTATCACTCCCTTTTCAATCAGTCCAGAAACAGTGGTGGCTACACCTTGTTCTGCTTCTGGTTTGTTGCGGTACTGAAGGACCCAAATAGGTGTGGTGGTGGTCAATTTGAAGCTAACAGGTTTGATGTTACAAAACCCTACATCTGTTGGTCCTTGAGACCATAGATTATCTGGCAACGTGTCAATCATTTTTCCTGTTCCGTCAGCGTCTGTTCTTTCCCTACCATGGCATCTAGAGATCTGTTTGTGTGTCAACACCCCTGTGTCTTCTGTGTGGTCTTGCACCCAATATGCTTTTTGTGTATCTGAGTATAGGATACCGCAACGTTCTGTGGGTTCCCAATCTTTGGCTGCTAACAGTCTCTTAGTCATGTTGCCTAGCTCCCTAGCCTCATGATTTGGTTGTAATGCTAAAGAGATGTGTGGTGCAGCTGTATCAGACATTTCATACCATTCCATCTGCTCTTCTGTCAGTAAAATTGGTGCCACTACTCCCTCTTTTCCTATCAATAGTCCAGATCCCCTTAACACCCATTTACTGTCCTCTATTTCTTGAAACAGATCTTGGTATTGTGTGGTGTCATCCCTATCATAGAACAATGTGCAATGTAAGGGGTCTATGGGTGGTAGGAAAATGTCTATGTTTGTTATCCATTGGCGATGTTCATTATACCTTGATACAATACTATTAGGGGCTACACTGGAATCTAGCTCAACCCAATATATGTCAGCATCTTCTAACTCACCACACGATGTTAACATCCACTGACTGTCTGTGGTGTGACCTGCAAGGGAACAATTTGTTTCTGAACCATCTGGAAATTTCACTATCACTCCCTCGGGTGAACATAAAATGCTGGCTGCTAATTTGATTAATAGATCTCTGCCTAAAAGGGGGATGGGAGCATTACAAGAGTACAGGAATGAGTGTGTCAATATCTGTTTGTCAACCTTTACTTTCAGCAATTTTGTCATAGGCCATTTTTCTACCTCACCAGAGAACCCCATTACTCCTACTGTGCGATTTGTCAGATCGCTATTGTCAATCGTGCCCTTTGTTACAGTAGAGTATGTGGCCCCGGTATCCACCAGAACCTTTAGTGGCTGATCACTTACCACTATTTCCATGAGAGGTTCAGCCATTCCTCTCATGGTGGTTCTCTGTGGGCCCCTTCAACATTCCTCCGCCCCACCCTCTGGGCCCCATGTTGGGTGCACAGGCGCCTGTAGGTTGGAAGGTGACGGAAGGAGTTGCCCCGGGTTGTTTGGGGTCTGTGGTCCCCTGCCACGACCACCGGTACCACCTCTTCGGGGACCCCATCCCCCCGCAGGTGGCCCGTTGTATTGGCCTTGAGTCTGTGACTCGTTTTGTGGACAATTCCTCTCTGAACCAATGTCCATTTCTGCCACACCCAAAGCACTGATTCCCGTTCTGCCCCCCTCTCCCTTGGCGTCCCTGTCTTTGGCCATTTCCTCTCCAAGGGGGTCCCTGCCTACGATTGTGGCCTTGGGCATAACGTTGGTTGTTAAATGGATGTTGGTATTTGGGTCCTCCAAAGGGAGAACCACTGTAAGGTGGGCCTTGGTATGGGTCTATGGGTTGGGGTGCATTAGTTGCTTGTTGTGACATTTGTTTGGTCTTTTTTGTTGTTCCCTCACTCTTAGCCTTCTCTAATTGTAATTTCAACAGTTGTGTTTTGACCTTTTCTAATTCTTCTTCTTCTTTGCTGACCCTCTCTACAGCCCTATCAGTGTGGTGCACTAAATGTCTTTCCCATACTTCATTAGTTGCAACTGGAATGTCTGGGTTATTCTCCATGGATTGTTTAACTCCATTTGGAGCTCCTGTCATGACTGCTGTTCTGAATATGTCTCTTGTTACCGGATTAATTAGACTATTTTCTTCAACCATTTGTTCCCATTCAGCAGCACAACGAAAATAATAGGCTGCTCCAGTCTCACCTGGTTTGATACGGAATTTAATGTTTTGGTACACAGTTGGTGGTACAGGATATAAGCGTCTTAATGCTCCGCCAACATCAGTGCTTACCCTGACGAATGGAGTCTCATTTGGTTCTCGTACAATGCCAGCTTCCACTTCTAAACCCTGCATTTGTGAGGCTGTCAGTATTTGTCCTAACAGGCATCTCAAGTCACCCAAAGCCAAACAAGTTCCATGACATAGGGTGGTTAATTTACTTAGCCATCTGCTGCCCCCAGAGGTAATAGGTGGCAGACTTACTCGCTATTCGCTGTCATATCACTATGTGACCAATGGTGGTACTGCAAGATTCCCATCCTAGGTCTCTGCATCAACGGTGCCTGTATCTTGAGGTGACCTTGAATTCTGGCATGTAAACAATATCCTCTTACTCCAGATTTTGTTTCGAACCCATCCGTTTGGCATGTGTCTGTTCTCTACGATTCAATTCATTGTCTATCCCTGTAATTCGACCCTCATTGGATTCTCCTGCTCTCCCATGTATGGGTACTGTGGGAAGCGGTCTGGGTGTTATGGATTGGCATATGTAAAAGGTGATGTGGATAGTACATGTCTGATCAGGTATGTGGTTGTACTAGTATGCTGGTTCTGTTCCTACTCTCCTCTATCGGACTTTCCCCTCTTCTAAAGCTGAGTTCCTTTCGTCACTATTCATGGGTGTCTTCTCCCTATCGTAATAGCTTCTCCTTTGCCCTACTGTAATGCTCCACATCCTTTCTCTTATATTATCTTCTACACAGTGCTCTAACTATCTTCTGTTCAAAGTCTCTTATACTGTGTATGGTACTGCACTTTAAGATCACATCTACTTCTCCCCACTGATTTTCTCTACCACATTGCTGTGGGACGGCTCATATGGACGGAGGAGGCTTAATGACTGGATATATATGAGGTTGTGGGTCTTCTGCAAGTGGAGGAGCTGTTGGGTTAGCCTGATGCTTCCTGTTTCTCTTCACTTTCTCTCTGGCTGCTACTGTCAGCATTTCCACGTCCTGTCTTCTGTGTGCTGAGTGCTGTAGCTCGTTAATGCCACTCTAGTCCATACCCTCAAGTTCTTTTTTAAACTTTCTTCTTCACTGCTGTGTTTTCCTGCATTATACCACTTAACTTTGTCTTTCTCTTCAACATGTCTACGTAACTTATTATGGGCTTTCTTTTCCATCTCTCTAACTTTTGGCGCAAGAGGAGTCACAATTTTTTCCTCTCTGCCCCACCCTTGATCATCACACAACGCTATCCAACATTTATCAATCTCTTTCTGTCTTTTCTTTCCGTCTTCTGGCTCAGTCTGTGCTAATAACATATCTTTAACCTTTTGCCATTGCACTAATATTGGTTGACACCCGTACCCATCACACTCTTTTTGAAATTCAGCCATTCTACACACAATTGTACTGTTCACAATCTTTTACAGCCTTATGTATTCCAATTTATAGTATAAGGTGGTCTTTGTGACTAGTTTTCNTCTGTTCAGTCACTACTTCAATAGGTTGTAACGGTTCTCCTGAGATAGATAGTTCCCTTTGTCCCTGCTGTAACTGCTCCCTCAGTCTTTCTGCATTATATTTATCTTCCTTCACATCCTGCTTTAGTTCTTTAACTTCCTGATGTAATCTCTCTACTGTGTCTGTTATGGCACTTAAATCAACATCTACTTCTCCCCCAGCTATTTCTACTACCACTTGCTGATGAGCTGCTTCATACGGAGGAGGACGGCTTAAGTCTGGATATAATGAGTTGGGAAGGGTCTTCTCAGTAGGAGGAGCTGATGGTATAGTCTGAGTACTTCCTGTTTTTTCTTCCTTTCTGTCTTTGGCTGCTGAGCTGTTCACTTCCCCTTTCTTCTCACTTCCTTGTCCTTTCTGTGTGCTGAGTGCCGTGGCTGTTAACGCAACTCTAGTCCACACTCTCAAATTCTTTTTTAAACTTTCTTCTTCACTGCTGTGCTTTCCTGCATTATACCACTTAACTTTGTCTTTGTCTTCAACATGTCTACGTAACTTATTATGGGCTTTCTTTTCCATCTCTCTAACTTTTGGCGCAAGAGGAGTCACAATTTTTTCCTCTCTGCCCCACCCTTGATCATCACACAACGCTGTCCAACATTTGTCAATCTCTTTCTGTCTTTTCTTTCCGTCTTCTGGCTCAGTCTGTGCTAATAACATATCTTTAACATTTTGCCATTGCACCAATACTGGTTGACACCCGTACTCATCACACTCTTTTTGAAATTCAGCCATTTTATACACAAATTCTATTCACAGTTTGCAAAAATTATACAGTATCTATTTTCACAAGGTTAAATCAGTTTTCACATTAATTTTCACATCAACAATTGCATTCACTTTTTCAAACATTCAAACATTTTACTTACAATTCCGCTATTCACAATTTCACAATTTATAGATTATCGACGCAACGTCTCAGTTTTTTCTCAATGAGTCTCTGTGACGCAACGTCCTTTCTTCACTCGCCTTTATCAGTATTCACCTTCAACTCTTAACATTTATCATATAACGCAATTTTTATACCTTTACGAATTCGTCAACTTGAAGAACTATAATTCAACCGGATTTATGAGCATACCGTCTCACAGGGGACTCCAACTCAATGTGGTACTTTTGTGAGGAATACCCGTCTCACGGGAGCTCCAACCCACTTGGTACTTTTGTGAGAATACCGTCCTCACGGGACCTCCCAACCCAAACTGGTAATTTGTGAGAATACCCGTCTCACGGGACCTTCAACCCACAACTGGGTACCTTTGTGAGAATATGCCGTCCTCTCAAGACCTCCAACCCCACTTGGTTACTTTGGTGAGCATACCGTCTCACGGGGACTCCAAACCCAATTTTCTAGCGACGCAACGTCTCACAATTTCCTTATGTGACGCAACGTCTTACAGTAATGTCTTTTTAAATCTGATTTCTCAAAACTTCTTTTTTATAATTTACTTGTACTTACTCGGAATGTTCATCAAATTCAACACAGCAATTTAGGTATATTCAATAGCAGAATTTTGAATAAACAGGCTTCTGCTTACCTTTTATTTTTAGGTCGACCTGTGTGTTGAATCTGAATCCGTTCCGAACGAAATTGGCAGAAAATGCCTTCGTCTCTCATCAAATCACGTCTCGTCAAATCACGTCTCGGGGTCACCATTTGTTGGACTTTT